>NC_084843.1:82275265-82575265 GCF_033115175.1 Lepus europaeus | reverse complement strand
TTTTTATTATTGGCAGAAAAAAGACAAAGAAATAGATGTGGAAGTAGAGATCTAGATAGTGTTCTCATCTGGTTCTCTCCCTGCAGTCCCACCACAACTAGAGCAGGCTGAAGCCAATAGTGGGAGCCAGAAGTAGAATCCAGGTGTCCTCCAAGGTGGCAGGAACTCAGTCATTTGAGCCATCACCAGTGCCCCCCAGGGCCTGCATGAGCAGGAACCGGAAGTCAGGAGCCTGAGTCGGTGTCAGACCCCATGCTGCAATCTGGGATGCAGGCATCCGGACTGGTGAGTCCCCTGCCAGGCTGACCACCTGCCCCTTGTCTTCTATCTACACACTGAGAGAGATCAAGTTCATTCCTTCACTGGGTCAGTCTTCCATTGCCTGGAGTGTCTGGAATTTGGGTCAAAGCTGAGAAGTAGGAGCTCACTCCAGCTCTCCCATTGGGTGGCAGAAATGCATTCACTTGAGCAATCACTGCTGCCTCCCAGGATCTGTACTGTCAGGAATTAGGAGTCAAGGGTGGAGCCAGGTTTTCAAGCCAGGCACTTCCATGTGGGACCGGCTGTCTTATCCAGCCGGTTAACCAAATGCCCAGTGCAATACCCACCCTACACAGTAGGTGGTGGCGCTGTAGTGTCAGGTCTTACTTTTGGTTTGCCTGCAGTATGATAGATTTCTGCATCCTTTGCCCTATGTTTGACATTCATTCACTTTGCTGACATCCACAGAAGAACATGCTGACACTCTGGTTAGGATTAGAGTAAACCCGTAGGTCAGTTTTGAAGAAATGAGAACGTCACAGAGTGATTTCACATTGTCATGGTTCACTGTTTCTGTTGTTCTGTGAATTTTAAGGATTTTCTTGTTTATTTGCAAGGCAGAGTTATAGAGAGAGGTTGATCGTCAATCTGCTGGTTCATGTCCCAAATGGTCACAATAGTCAGGACTGGTCCAGGCCAAATCTATGAGGCCAAACTCCATCCTGGTCTCCCTCATGAATGGCAGTGACCCAAGAGCTTGAGCCAACTTCTGCTGCTTTCCGAGGCACGTTTGAAGGGAGGTGAATTAAAAGCGGAGCAGCTGGGATCGAATCCAGTACTCATAGGGAGGTGCCGGCATCACGGGTGCTGGCTTAAGCCACTTAACCCAGTGTACCAGATCCCGACATTGTTCATTGTTGTGAATATGGAAAATTGACTTTATATTTGATTATTTTTGAAAGATTGATTTGTTTATTTGAAAGGCAGATTTACAGAGAGGGAAGGAGGGAGGGACGGAGAGAGAGAGGTGTCTTCCATCTTTTGGGTCACTCCCCAAATGGTGGCAATGGTAGGATCTGGGCAGGTTCGAAGTCAGGAGCCAAGAGCTTCTTCCGGGTCTCCCACATGGGTGCAGGGGCCCAAGGTCTGGGGCCATCTTCTATTGTTTCCCAGCCCATAGCAGAGAGCTTGATTAGAAGTGGAGCAGCTGGGACTCAAACCAGTTCTTTTATGGGAAGCCGGCACTGAAGGCATGACTTTACCTGGTACGCCACAGAGCTGGCCCTACAATTGACTTTTTCCTCCTAGCCTGGTATCCTGCCACCTTCTTAGAATAGCACATGAATTCCAAGAGTTTCTTTGCCTTTCCCCTCCCTCCATTCCTTCCTTTTCTGATTCTTACAGATTTATAGTGTATGATACCATTTCACCAGTGAACGAAGCTCATTCTGTTTCTCCTCCCCAGTTCCTACAGCTTTCATTTTCTGTTCTTCTCAGATTGCGTTAGGTAGAGTGTCCAGCAGGTGGTGCTGAATCAGTGGTGAGAGATGACATTCTTGCCTTGTTCTGATTTTAGAAAGTATAATGTAAAATTTACATTTTATAGACATTCCCTATCAGATTGAGAAAGTTCCACGCTATTCCTAGTTAGCTCATGGTTGTGTCATGAGAGAATGTTGGATGTTGTCTGATGTTGTCTCAGCCCACCACGTGATGATGGTATTCTTTAGCTTGTTGATGTGATGTACTTTACTGACAGGTACTTGACATGTTGATGTAGCCTTGCAGACCTGGAATAAGCTCTGCTGGTTGTGCTGTAGGAATCTTTTCAAAGGGTATTGGCCTCCACTTGTAAATATTTTAGTGAGGACAATTCCATGCATGTTTATGAGAGATACTGGTCTGGAGGTTTTGTGTGTGTGTGTGTGTGTTTTTACCTTGTTTTAACATTAGGGTATTTCTTGTATCATAGAATGAGTATTCCTTTGCTATTTCCTAAACACTTCATGGAGAATTAGCCTTTTTAAAAAATGACTGATGGAGAGGAAGTATGTTGGTGTAGTGTTAACAGCACTTGGATGTCCGCATCCCATGTTTGAATGCCTTGGTTTGATTTCGGATCTGCTCCCAATCCAGCTTCCTGGTAATGTGCACCCTGGGAGGCGTGAGTGATGGCTCAAGTCATTGGATCCCTGCCATCTACATGGGAGACCTGGATTGGGTTCTTGGTTCCTAGCTTCAGCCTGGCCCAGCCTTGGCTGTTGTGGATATCTGGGGAGGGAACACATGACAGCTTCATTCTCTCTCCCAGTCTCTTTTGGCTTTTAGGTACATAATGTATCAAAATAAACACTTAAAAATGTGGTATAGTTCACTAGGAAACCCATTTAGGCTTTGGCTTCTTCACTGCTAGCCTTTGATAAAATGTATTTAATAGTTATGGGACATGCACATTTTCTAGTTCTCCTTGTGTGAATTTTGTTTGGTACATTGTATGTTGTTTCTTTTCATTTATTTTGTAAAATTTTTGTTCACATTATTGTTCTGTTGTGTTTTTTTTTTGTCCATTAGGTCAGTAATGATGTCACCTCTTTCATTTATAGGATTGATAATTTATACTTGTTTTTTCCTTTTTTCTTGGTTAGGCCTGACAAGAAGTTCATGAATTTGGTTGATGTTTCCAAGGATTCAGATTTTAGGGATGGTAGTTTTCTCTACATTGTATTTCTTTTCACTTCCATTGATTTCTACATCTAACTTACTTTACTTATTTTAAATTCATTTTCTTCCTCTGATTTTCTGAGATGAAAGCCAAGCTTATTGATCTTGATTGTTCTCTAAAAGATGTATTCAGTAGTATAATTTGCAAAATATAATTTCACCATCATTTAACTTGAAATATTTTTCTTTTTCTCTTGAGACTTACTCATTAAACATGCATTATATAGAGGTTTTTGCTTAATCTCTAAGTATTTGGGATTTTCCAGTTTGTTGTCAGTGACTTCTCATTTGGATCCCGTTATGACCTGAGAGCTTATTTCCTGTCACTCCTATTCTTTCTTAGGCATTGACGTTGCTTTACAGGCACGAAGGTGGTGAGTGGGAATGTTCTGTGTGGGCCTGAGCAGAGTGTGGATTCTGCTGCTGTTGGAGGGAGCATCCTCTCCATGCCCAGTAGATGCACAGTTGATTGATGGTGCATTTTTATTCAACTGTATCCATACTGCTCTTGTAACTGCTGATCTGTTAATTTCCGCAGGTCTTTCATGCTTTTCTTCTTTTTAGATTTATTTTATTTATTTGAAAGACAGAGTTACAGAGAGAGGTAGAGACAGAGAGAGAGGTCTTCCATCTGCTGGTTCACTCCCCAGATGGTCACCACAGCCGGAGCTGCGCCAATCTGAAGCCAGGAGCCAGGAGCTTATTCTGGGTCTGCCACGCTGGTGGCAGGGGCCCAAGGACTTGGGCCATCTTCTACTGATTTCCCAGGCCAAGCAGGGAGCTGGATCGGAAGTGCAGCAGCCTGGACTAGAACCGGCACCCATTTAACCACAGGCCAGGGTATTACCCACTGCGCCACAGCGCTGGCCCCTCAAACTTAATTTCACTTCCTTTTTTATTTTGAGAAACTTAAATAACTTTAAAGAAGCACCCCAAAATGGCACTTCTTTTGAGAGCACTTAGAAATAACTGGAGCTTATGTGATGTCAGAGTATCCTGCTACATATAGGGGATCCAGAAGACTCCACTCGGAGACTTGGAAGTCTTAGAAGAGTTTGGTAAAGTAGCAGAATTTAAAATCAACACACAAAAATCAACAACCTTTGTATATACAAAAAACGCCATGGCTGAGAAAGAACTTCTAAGATAGGGGGCCGGCGCCATGGCTCACTTGGTTAATCCTCCACCTGCGGCACCAGCATCTCATGTGGGTGCCAGGTTCTAGTCCCGGTTGCTCCTCTTCCAGTCCAGCTCTCTGCTGTGGCCCAGGAGGGCAGTGGAGGATGGCCCAAGTGTTTGGGCCCCTGCACCTGCATGGCAGACCAGGAAGAGGCATCTGGCTCCTGGCTTCGGATCGGCATAGCGCCGGCCATAGCGGCCGTTTGGGGAGTGAACCAACGGAAGGAAGACCTTTGTCTCTATAACTCTACCTGTCAAATAAAAAAAAAAAAAAGAACTTCTAAGATTGATCCCATTCATAGCTTCAAAAGTCTTGGAATAAATCTAACCAAGGATGACAAGGATCTCTATGATGAGAATGTCTGTGTTTTTTTTTTTTTAAGATTTATTTTATTTATTTGAAAGAGTTACAGAGAGAGGTAGAGATAGTGAGAAAGAGAGAGATCTTCTGTCCACTGGTTCACGCCCCAAATGGCAACAATGACCAGAGCTGAGTCGATCCAAAGCCAGAAGCTTCTTCCAGGTCTCCCACATGGGTGCAGGTGCCCAAGGAATTCTGCCAATTTTGCTGCTTTCCCAGGTGCATTAACAGGGAGCAGGATTGAGAGTGGAGCAGCTGGGAGACCAACTGGAACCCACATGGATGCCAGCACTGTAGGCCTGGACTTGAACCCGCCGAGCCACTGTGCAGGCCCCGAGTCTTCCTTTTTTAATTGGCATGCTCAGGCTATTTACATGCAGTGTAGTTATCGATGTATTTCCATTTAACATGTTATTACCTGGTTTTCTGTAGCAGCCCATGATGTGAGTATGCTCCCCCAACACACAGCAGGCCAGTCGTTGGCACTGGGGTGGTGTAGGTGATTATTTGTAGTGCACAGAGTAAAAAGGCAGCTGTTGCTTGATTATCAGACTCCCGTAGAGATTAAGGGTGGTGAGTCTTGTAGATTAAAGTTGAAGTTGAACAGTAAAGGCCCAGCTCATGCAGGCCTCTCTGGTTTGTCTGCAGTGCTCGTGGCATCTTGGCTGGTCAGCAATAAGATAGCCAGTGTTGTAGTGGAATGAGAAGGCCATGTGAAGGTGGCCACTGGCAAGCGAGCATCAGTTAGTCAGGAATGGCTTTGAAACCCACCTGGCTCTGGAAACTGCCTGGCGACAGGCTGTGATTGGATGGCTCTGGAAACTGCCTGGCAACAGGCTGTGATTGGTTGGGGTATAGACCGCCCCTTGACCAGATTGGCTGGTCTTGGCTATATAAGCTGTTGTATCAACTGTAATAAACGAGTCTGCGGGCTGCTCGCCTCAAGCCTGCTCTCACTGGACTCCCGGGGTCTGTGTGTTGACTCCGCGCCTCTTGCCCCCACCACGCTGCTCCTCTCAGAAACGAACCCACTGCAACATTGTAGAGAATTCAACGGCAACATCTGGCGCGCCAACGTGACTGAGAAAGAGACAGCGTGTCGGACTCGGCGAGGTCCCCCCTGGATTTCGGCAAGTAGGCCCCTCGGTGTTTGGTGTGCTGTTCGGTTCTGTGAGGGTGAGCACAGAACCCCCTCCTACGCCCCTTTCCTTGTCCTTGTCCTCGGTCTAAGTGACCCCAGGTTAGCACACACCGCCCTGAAGTGTACGTCACTTCTCGGCTCCTCCTTTTACTTTCGGTTCGCCCGGCGAATTCACATAAGGGACTGATCATCCCAGAATTCGGAACCAAGTCATCTTCCCTCATTCGAGAGAGGTGACGCTCCGGAGACACCGTGTGGGCATACGGCCTTGACCTAACGAATCAAGGAAGTCCCCCACTAAGCACAGGACATACGTACGATCTGATACACCACTATCTGTTTGTCTAGCATAGGGAAACCTCCCACAAAATGCCATCCACAGTTGAGGTGCTAGGAATTTGCTTTGTTACGGTAGCAGTGCTATACGTGTCTTTCCTCTGGCTAGAGTTGGCGTACCGTGCCGCTCTTAAGCGCTCAGACATGGGAAAGATACCCCCCTCTCAGAATCCTGTGCAGATTATCAAAGATCGTGAATCTGAGAGTGATAGGAGCCTGACACTCCAGGTCCCTGTCTCACAGACAATGGTTGATGACTTAGGGAGAGAGAGCTCCGACAGTGAAAAAAACAAGGTAGCGAACAAGGTAGCAACGCCTAGTCAGCCACCCCCCACATACCCATGGGATGAACTAAGAGGACCTCTACACAATAACTCATGCGAGGTCATCCCATCCGCACCCAGTGAGGATCCCCACATTAGTGGCAGTCCTTGGGCACCCCAAGCTCTTAGGGCAGCAGCTGGACCCTGTCCCACCTGCACATTTGCTGTTAATACAGGAGCGGATGCAGAATTCAGGCCCTGGATTCCAACGCCCATAAATGACCTTACTATGCTAAGAAAGGCTTCTCAAGAGTCAGGTCCTGACTCTCCCTACTTTGAACAGGTGCTCAAACAATGGGCAGCAAACCTCCAAACTCATTTTGACTGGGTTGCACTGCTCAAGGCATGTTTGTCAAGACCACAGTTTTTACAGTGGAAAGCCTCCTATCAGGAAGAGGCTGAAACTGTGGCGAGGAATAATGCTGCCTATGGAATAGCAGTAACCTTTGATATGCTTACAAGCCGTGGCACCTACATATATCCTCAAGAACAGGCCCGCATTGGAGTAGTTGCCTATTTTGATCAGGTCAGAGATTTGGCACTTAAAGCCTTAAAAAATATAAATCCTCCTGATTATAGTCAGCTCTTTAGAAACCTAGTTCAAGGCCCAAGCGAATGGTTCCCCGATTTCCTTGCCAGAGTCTTGGAGGCAGTAGAGAAAAGATTACTGCCTGGCCCTGATCAAGACAATTTGGTCAAACAATTAGCTTGGGAAGGTGCTACCAAAGAGGCAAAAGCAGCAATTGCCCCAGTCCGTAATGAAGACATTTCTAAATGGATAATAGCCACAAAAGAGGTAAACCCTGCTGATACTCCCATACAAGCCCTGACTGCGGCCATTAACAAATTGAGCACAAAGAAGTCTAATAACCCTCCAGTTTGTTGGGGATGCCAGGAAATAGGACACCTACGGCGAAACTGCCCAAACGCTGCAAAATGGGGCAAGCCCAAAACACTGTGTCCCAGTGTTTCATTGGGCAAAAGATTGCAAGACCAAACCTTTAAACTCCCAGTGGGGCGGCCCTCAGCCCAGCAAGTAAGAGGGAGTCCCACTACCATTAACTGGTCGATGCCCATCTTCAATCTGAGACCAAAATTGACCCTATACTTAGATGATATTGCCTTTGTAGGTTTAATTGATACGGGAGCAGATGTTACTGTTTTAAAAGCTAGGGATGCAAGAAAAATACAACATTGGAAGACAGCACCCGGACCTGACCTCCAAGGTGTTGGAGGATTAAAATTGGCTGATCAAGTCATCACGCCCGTAACTTGGCGAGATGACAATGGAGATACAGGAACCATCTTTCCACTAATTGCTGAGGTTTCCATGACCTTATGGGGGAGAGATGTGCTCTCACAAATGCAAGCGGTCCTTACTACGGATCACAAATCTCCACAAGCCAGCAGCTTTAATGGAGAACCTACAAGTAAGATTCACCCCCAATTCTAGGGGCCACTGCTCACCTCATACAAAAGCCAAGCCCAATCCCCATTGAATGGGAAAAAACAGGAAACATCTGGGTAGAGCAGTGGCCAATATTACAACCCAAACTTAGCATCCTTAAAGAATTGGTACAGGAACAATTGGAAAAGGGACACATAGAACCCTCCACTAGCCCTCATAACACGCCCATTTTTGTGATACCAAAGAAACAGGGAAAATATAGGCTTCTACAGGATTTGAGAGCTATTAACAAAAATATAAAAAAGATGGGAACATTCCAGGCTGGCATTCCCCATCCAGGGGCCATTCCTAATGGATATCACATAGTTACCATTGATATCAAAGATTGCTTCTTTTCCATCCCCATTGCAGAGCAGGATAAGGCTTACTTTGCCTTTACAGTATGGGAGCCCAATTTCCAGCTCCCTGCAAAAAGATTCCAGTGGACAGTACTCCCACAAGGCATGAAAAATAGCCCTGCCATTTGCCAAAGATACGTTTCTCATGCGACCAGTACACTTAAAGATCAGTGCTTGGTCATACATTATATGGATGATATCTTACTTGCTCACAAGAATGCAGCAATTCTGAATGCCTGTCTAAGTGAGACAGTAAGAAATTTACAATTCCTGGGTTTGTCTATTGCCACAGAAAAAGTACAACATTTTCCTCCCTTTCAATTCTTGGGTTATCAAATCTCCTCCCATATATCTCCACTGGGCCCAAACCTGAAAGTCAAGCATAAATACTCACTTAATGAACTTCAGCAACTATGTGGCCAAATCAATTGGCTGAAGCCCTTCCTTCCCCTAACACCTGCAGAACTTAGACCGCTATACGATTTCTTAACTAAAGGAAACAGCCCTTCCTCAAAAATCACATTGACACCAGCAGCCAAATCCACTACAGAAAAGATTAACATCCAGTTGTCAAATTTAAAAACCTGTAGATATGACCCTCAGGTGCCTCTATTTGCCATAGCCATATCTACCTTCAAGGCCCCCTCAGGAGTTATTTGGCAACGACATGGACCACTTTTTTGGGTGCACATAGCCTGGAGCGATTGTTGTAAAATAGTAAACAAAGTAGATGCCATCCTTATGATGGGACTTAAATTAAGATATTATACCAATAAGATATTTAACGCAGAGCCAGACATAATGGTCCTACCACTATCACAATTGGAACTGTCAACATTGATGCAGAACAGCACGCTCTTTCAAACTTTAATGATAAATTTTCCAGGACAGATTGACAATCACCTGCCAGCAGACAGGCTACTCCAGACACTAAAAACCTTAGAGATAGACTATCCAAAACATGCTTTCCCTGCTAATCAACCTATACCCATGGCACCATGTGCGTTTACGGATGCCAACAAGTCACTCTTTGGAATAGTGATCAAATCTTTAACTGAAAAAGATAAGATCCATGTAGAACCCCATGGGGGATCAGTACAGTTGGGAGAAATAAGAGCAATAGTCAAGGTTCTACTCTTTAGCCAAGATGGACCAGTAAATATATTTTCGGACAGCAAATACTCAGTACAGGTAGCAAAGACGATCCCTTTTGCAATCTTTAACCCGACCAGTAAACCAATTGACCAGATGTTCACAACACTTAAAGAGCTAACTGAGAACAGAAAATACCCATGGTATATCTCACACGTAAGATCACATACTGGGTTACCTGGCTTTGTTTTCCAAGGCAACAGAAAGGTTGATCGTCTTATCTCCTGCAACATGGCTTCCATTGGACACTTAGAACAAGCCCGTATTTTACACCAAAAATTTCATATGTCAGAAAGCAACATAAAATTGCTTTTCCCAGAGCTAACAATGAGCCAATGCAAACACCTAGTGCACTCTTGCAAGAATTGTGCACCCCTCGCCCCATTAGGCCCACTGCAACAAGCAGGAGTGAACCCACGAGGCCTTGCTCCTAATAAACTATGGCAAGTGGACATCACCCACATTAATTCCTTTGGTAAACTTAAGTTTGTTCATGTGGTGGTAGATACTTATTCAAAGGCTGTATTTGCAACTGCCCAATCCAGAGAAAAGGCTAGTAATGCGATAAAGGCAGTTAAATCAGCCATGCTGGTCCTTGGTGTCCCCTGGACCATAAAGACTGATAACGGGCCAGCGTATACATCACAGGAATTTACTTCCTTCCTGAAATCTTGGAACATACAGTCTGCTACAGGTATCCCATACAACCCACAGGGACAGGCAATTATTGAAAGAACTCATAGGACGATTAAAGATCTCTTACAAAGGCAAAAAAATAATCATATACCCTCAGACCCACAGCTTGCTTTGACTGAGGTCCTTTTCACTATCAATTTTCTTACTTTTGATTCCCAAGGGATCAGCCCAGCTTATAAACACTGGGGATCCTTTCCATCCCAGACCCCAGCCCCTATGGTTAGATGGAAAGACCCCCTGACAGGAGAATGGAAAGGACCACACCCCCTGCTAACCAAAGGTCGAGGATATGCTTGTGTCTTTCCAGAGAATGCGGAACAGCCCATTTGGGTACCAGCCAGAAACATCAAGCCTGCAACTGACAGCCAACCAGAACCAGCTGAACAAGACCGAGAATCCGCCTTGTTAGCAGATGCACCTGCCCTATCATCCTACCCTGAGAAACTGCCCAAAGCCACATCTGTTACCATTGTGTACCCCACTAGCTCTGGTCAGCCACTCAAATGGCCCACAGCCTGTGTGTGGTCATGCCATTCCTGATAACCGTTATTCCTCATTCCTACCCCTATCTGAGCAAGCAATCCTGTGGTCTCTCGATTTGAGCGCTGGTTAGTCAATGACGGGTAAGATCCCCTGGGGGACAACCTAAGACAGGCACAGCTGTGTACGGAGACCACATGGAAACGGGGTCAACAATGGTATGGCCAAGAATCATGCCTCCCGTTGCTCAAAAATAAATGAAAAGGGGGAAATGTAGTGGAATGAGAAGGCCATGTGAAGGTGGCCACTGGCAAGCGAGCGTCAGTTAGTCAGGAATGGCTTTGAAACCCACCTGGCTCTGGAAACTGCCTGGCGACAGGCTGTGATTGGATGGCTCTGGAAACTGCCTGGCAACAGGCTGTGATTGGTTGGGGTATAGACCGCCCCTTGACCAGATTGGCTGGTCTTGGCTATATAAGCTGTTGTATCAACTGTAATAAACGAGTCTGCGGGCTGCTCGCCTCAAGCCTGCTCTCACTGGACTCCCGGGGTCTGTGTGTTGACTCCGCGCCTCTTGCCCCCACCACGCTGCTCTTCTCAGAAACGAACCCACTGCAACATTGTAGAGAAATCAACGGCAACACAGTGTGTTCTGAGGAGCTGGGATGGCAAAGTGGGCTTCTGTGTGTCTGGCTCTGTGAGGGGGTGGCTATTGCAAAGCTCACTCAGGACCTGGGCTTCCTGAGGAGCATCTCAGTGGGATCCAGCAGGAAGATGTTAACTTAGAGAGTCTGGTTGAATTGGGGATTTTGTGATGTGGGCTCTTGGGCCAGTCTGGCCTGTGCTGCTCTCAGAATTTAATGAGGTCATGTTCACTAAGGAGTTGACGTCTACATCAAGGTGAAGACAGAAAGTGCAAGCTAAGGGGAGAGACTGTGGCCTGCTTGAGTCTCCATCAGAGGCATTAGGAACCAGGACTCAGATTCAGTGATCGTTGTTCTAGTTTTGTTCCTACATTCCTGCTGTCGGCGTTATTTTGTGTCACTTGGACATTTTTTCGTACCCCGTTTTACATATCCCCGCTGAGTGTACCTTCTTCTTTCAAAAAATTTTTTCATTTCTTTTTCCAGAAATTTCTTAGCTGTGTCACATTCTAATTAGAATCATTGTTTCTATCCATTTCACATGACCTATGGAACTCTTAGCACCATGTAAATCCATTTGCTCTGCTCCTTGATGCTGTCATTGTCCTACTTTTCTGTGTTAGGCATGGGAACCCCAGAAGACAGTGTCATCTCTGCGCTTCATCTTTCTGGAGACGTGGCTGTCAGGGACTTCTGTGACCTCCGTGTTCCAGGTCAGTGTCAATGTGGATGCCTAGAGGAAAACGCATTGGGGCCCAGAAGCCGATTCCCCTGAGGGACCGGGTGATCACCTGCCTGCCCATCCTCCTTTGGGCGCCTCTGACAGCTTGGCTGCCAGAGGTGACCGTGTGTGAGTTTCCGAGTCTCTGCTTCCAGGGCGTGTCCCTCATGGGGCGGATTCCTCCCCAGGGAATGTGTGTGCAGCCTCTGTGTTTGAGGTGGTTTTCACCAAGGCCTTTGTACCTAGCACCACGTGTGGTGGTTCTTCCAGCAGCCGGCTGCTTCTGATTGGTGCTCCATGGAAGCCATCTGGCCCAGCTGTTCTCAGGTCCATGGTCGGCTGCTACCTCTGCCTGAGCCTCGGGCTCTGGGCTGAAGCAGTGTGCAAAGTGGAAAATCTCGTGGACTTGTTTCTCTGATCCAGCATAGAGGCCTTTTAAGGTGAGTGAGGAAGACTTCTAGTTTCTTTTGTGATTCTTCCCTGTCAGTCTGTGCCATGCCATTCTTTGCATATTGCTCTTTTATTCTGCAGCTGTGTGGGCATGCTGGGAGTTCTACTACTGCTGTGGCTTGCTTAGCATTTTTCTGAATGTGAGCTCATGCTAGGGGAGAACAGGGGTGAATCTGCCTCTCTGCCAGGATGGTTGCTTTTCATTTCCTTTTTTGTCTGCAGTGGCACTGCTGAAGACCATTGTTTCATTTCTAATGTTTTTTAAAGATTGATTAATTTGAAAGGCAGAGTTAAGACAGACAGAGTTCTTCTATGCACTGGTTCATTCCAAATGGTCACGGTGGCTACTGGATGGTCAAAGCCAGGAGCTTCATGGAGGTCTCACACATAGGGCAGGTCCCTAAGTACTTGGGCCATCCTCTGCTGTTTCCCAGGCACAGTAGCAGGGAGCCAGGTCAGAAGTGGAACACTTGGACTCAAACCCTTGCCCACCTGGTATGCAGCCGCCACAAGCTGCAGCTTTACCTCCTATGCCACACATACAGGCCCTGGGACTAAGTTTTGATATTGGGAAATGTGAATCTTCTGACAGTATCTTTCATTTTCAAAGCTGCTTTGCTCCTACTGGGTTCCTTACCTCTCTGTATGAATTTTAGCATCTGTACATCAAGTTTGAAGAAAGGGCACTAGAGTTTGGAAGGAATTGTGTGGTTTGTGTAGGGAATTTGAGGAATATTGTTATAGTAACAGCACTACATTTTCCAGGCTACCCACACAAGATGTCTTCTGTTTAGGCACTTGGTGGATTGCAATGATGTTTTGCAGATTTTGTTTCCCATTTTGCAGTTCTTTTGAAAATTTCATTCCCAGATTTTGAGTTTGATAACAGTCCAATGAATTCTTTTTCGCAGTGGTCACAACATTTCCTTACGGATGGTTTCTGATGTGATGGGAGATGGCTGCCCTCAGAGAGCTGTAGTAGTGATACTCACGGAGGCAGCACTCAGAGAAATCCCGAGTGTCACTGAGCGTGACGGCTTCTGCCGAGGGACCTCAGGACTTGCTGCAGGACAGCTCCCCTGAGCTTGCGCCCTGGTAGGTTGTACACTGACATCAGAGAACATCGGGTTTCTGGTGGAAAAGCAACCAAATGTCAGCTTACCCTTGGCTTTTGGAAAAATGAAGACACAGAAGGACGATAGGCCGGGTATATCGTGGACTGCTCGTGTATGGCTGGCAGGAGGAAATCAGTGTGCTCCAGGCTGCCCTTGCATTCTCCTAGGCAAGGCCAAGGGCAAGGCCAAGGGCAAGGGCAGCCTCAGTCTGCAGTCAGAAGCTGCATCAGCCAGGTCACCTGAGGATGGCTGGGTTTCTTTTTTCCCATAGACACCTGCATCCACAAGGAAGTCTGGTTCTGTCACTTGTTTAACCTGCTTTATTCATTCCCGCTCCTGATTGATGGAATTGAGTGGGAATAAACTGCTGCTTATGTTGGCCCTGTGTTCTACACGAGTTGAGCGACTACCAGATGTAGAAGGACACACTATGGGATGGGGAGTAATCGTCAGAGTGGTGGTGAGTGCTTCAAATACTGACTGGTGTCAGAGCAGCCGTGATGTCATCGCCTCAGTGTGCAGGGGCTGCTGACCAGCGCCTTCATCAGAGAAGTGCACAGCCAGGATCTGGGAGACAGGTGTCATTAGCCGGGGCTCAGTCCCTGGTGGAAGATGGGGTTCAAAGCAGCGTCCTTCAGCCCAGTGGGCCTTGTTTGGGAAGGCCCAGAACTTGGCCCTCCGGGATTCCTGGCCTCTGCAGAGACTGGAGTTCACCTGTAGATGGTCCGATCCATGGGCAGGCGGATGAGTGCAGTCAGCTTGTTTTACGGGACAGTGATCCACCTCCATCTGGTTTTCAAGCTGTTCCCTGCAGACCCCAGGCTGTCTGCCTGATCTGCTCCGTGGAGACTCTGCCGTGCCCTCCCCTTCTCACCCACTTGGCCACATTCAGAGGAGTGGCTGCTCGGCTGAGAGGACACGTGGCGGGCAGCTGTTTGACCCCCAGGTTCCAGGTCAGTGCCCACTCTGATGCTCATAAAGGCCCTCCGTGAACTCACCCTGTGGGTCCTGAAGCAGGTTCTCTGGTGGGGCTGCTGCCACTGCAGTCCCCTCCTGACCGGGCCGCTCTCCCAGCCTGGCCGTGTGAAGGGCCCCTGGTTCAGGGGTCCGGAGTCAGCTGCTGTACTTCCGGTGCAGACCCTGCCGAAGTGACAGTCAAGGCAGAAGCGGTGATGGGAGGGGTTTTCACCAGGCCCTGCTTCACGAGCAGCACTGTGGGCAGGGGCGCCCCCGGCACTGCCTTCTCCAGTCTAAGTGCAGGAGAGGGTGTGCTTCTGGGGAGTCCTGGCCCTTGTGAGTTCCTCATGGCTGGACAGGGCCCCCATGGCCTTGTCCTTATCCTGGCGGCATTGCTGGAAGCTGGCTGCCCTCAGTGTGGGGGAGCAGGGTACCTGCCCAGCCCAGCATCCACTCTGAGGGCCTGGGCTGCCACTGCCTCTGCTTGTGCCTCAGGCTTTGGGCTGCAGCAGCAGGTGAGAGACAGATGGCATGGACCTATTACCAGGCCACAGGGCAGACAACTTAATGGTGAGTGATGGCTCTTCTAATGTTCTCTGACTGTTCACTGCTGTCGTACAGAAATACACTTCATGTTTGCTTGTTGCTCTTTTTATTGCTTGTTGCAATAGTCAAAGCTGGACCAATCCGAAGTCAGGAGCCAGGAGCCTCCCCAGGTCCCCCACAGGAATACAAGGACCCAAGCACCTGAGCCATCCTCCACTGCCCTCCAGGGCAAGGAGGGAGCTGGATTGGAAGCAGAACAGCCAAGACCGGAACTGGTGCCCACATGGGATGCTGACAGCTTTACTCATCATGCCAGAATGCTGGCCCCTATTTGATTTTATGTTTTTAAGGCTATTTGTGTATTTGAATTCAGAGCTACAGATTGGAGTGTGTGTGTGTGTGTGTGTGTGTGTGTGTGTGAGAGAGAGAGAGAGAGAGAGAGAGAGAGAGAGAGAGAGAGAAACTGTCTTCCTACATCCATTGGTACACAGGTTTCCTCCCCAAATAGTCACATGGCCAGGCCTGGCCAAGCTGAAACCTGAGGTCTGGAACTCCATCTGGGCCCAGAGTCTTGGGCCATTTTCTCCTGCTTTTCAGACAGATTCCCAAGGAGCTGAATCAGGAGTTGAGCAGCCACGTCTCATACCAGTGTCTGTAAGGGATGCCAGCATGGCAGACAGTGGCTTCACCTGCTGTGCCATGATGCCAGCCCCGAGAAAAATGAATTTAAAAAATAAGTTTAGGATGGGTACTGGCACAGCAGTTACATCTTGAGAAGCCTGCATCCATGTCAGAGTGCCCAGGGTCAATTCCCAGGTCTCCTTCTCTTCCACCTCCTTGGGAGTTTATACCCTGGGGGCCAGCAGGTGACTGGCTCTAGTACTTGAGTCGCTGCCACCAACCTGAGAGATCTAGATGGAGTTCCAGGTTCCTGGCTTCGGCCTGACACAGCCCTGGTTATTGCAGACACTGGAGAGTGAAGAAGTGGATGCAGTTCTGTGTGTGTGTATGTGGTGAGCCTTTCAGATGAAAAGAAATAATGAAATATAGAGATAAGTTTATTTGGTATGAAAAATTTTGAATTCCATGCACAGGTTTTCATTTTTTTTTAAAGATTTATTTACTTTTTTGGAAGGCAGAGTCTTTATCTGCTGGATCCCTCTCAAATGGCCACAAAAGTCTTCCAGGTCCCATGTGGGTGCAGGGGCCCAAGCCCTTGGCCATCTCTCACTGCTTTCCCAGGCCATTAGCAGGGAGCTGGATCAGAAGTGGAGCCCTGGGACTCAAACTGGTGTCGACAGTGGATGTAGGTGCCCCAGGTGGAGCCTGAACCTACTACCCCACCAGCCCCTACAGTGCCCCCGCCTCCTCCTCCCCCGTGGGCCCCACTGGCTTCTGGGAAGTGGCCCTGGGAACTTCTGGTTTGTGCCCTTCTCAGGACAGGCGGCCCGGGTGGGTGGAGGCAACCATGTGTGTGCTGGGTCTCAGCGCAGGCCACAGCACCCTCACCACACCAAGGCCACAGGCTTCCCGGGTGCTCCATGGAAACTGCAGGGGGCATCGTGGGTGGAGCAGGATGCTGGGCGGTGGCTCCCACGGGTGGGCCTAGCGCTCCAGGCTCGAGGTGGTGTTGAAGCAATGGCCTTTGTGGGCCTCTGTCCAGGAAGCACGACGGGGCTCCCTGTGGTGAGTGAGGGGGGTGTCCCAGGTTCCTGCTGGGGGCTTCCCTGCTGGCTTGAGCCAGGCCTCTGCACCTTGCCTGTTGCTCTGGGGTCCCACAGGGAGCAGGGCGTGGGTGGAGTCGCAGTGGTGCTGTGTGGACCCTGGAACTTTGCCCAGTGTGCGAGCAGCTGTGGAGAGCAGAGGTGGCTCTGCCTGCTCCCGGAATGGCCCGCGTTCCCCTTTGTGTCCTTGTTGATGGCCCAGCCACCCTGTGCTAGACCTCTGAGCCCCCTGACCCAGGAGTAGAAGCGAACATCCTCGTCTGTTTCCTGGGCTCCAAGGACGGTTTCTGGTTACTGCAGTCGGTGTGATGCCGCGCTGTGTGCGTTTTTTCATGAACGACCATTGTCCGGCCGAGGTTGGCCTTCGTTCCTAATTGGGTGATTTCTTTACTATCTCAAAGGTAATTAAGTTTTTGCGAAATAGGTTTTCTCTGTCTATAGGGGTGCTTTGTGGGCTTTTCCCGTGTTTATTCTGTTCTGTGATATATTGATTTAGGTATGGTAGCCATCCTTGCATTCCCGGAGGAACTTCCAGTTGCACAGAGTGTGCAAACCTTTTGTTGGGCTTCTGGATAGGGATTGGTAATCTTTTGTTGAGGAATGGGATATATTCATAACGGATATTTGTGTGCCATTTTCTTTATGATCTGTTTGTGTTGATGTTGGAATAATGCTGGTCTGATGTTTTTCCTCTTCATCTCTTTTTGGAAGAGTTTGCGAATCAAGGACTTCATTTATCCTTTAAATGCATGTTTTCACCTTGGAGCCTTCTGGTCTGGACTGTTTTCATGGCTTTTTTGTTTTTCTGCTACTACAACCTTTTTTCAAATTATAAGTATATTCAGAGTTTCTAGTTTTACTGGAGTCAGTTTTAGAGGTTTGTGTCTCTCTGAGAATCAATCTATGGTATCTATGTTGACCACAGCATCCAGGTGCCCAACAGGAAGACTTGCCTCCTTCTCCTGATGGTGGTCTTATGTGTGTCTTCAAAATCTCCATGGATTAATGGAGTTTAACAGTTAATGTGTATTTCCCATAAACATTGTGAAGACCCCTCACAGCTGGCTCAGTGTTGTCCACTGTCTGGTTCAACCATTGTGGGCTATGGGCATTGTCCAGGTGAAAGCTGGCAAACTTGTCTTCTCACAACCCTTGCCTCAGGAGGTGCATTTTGGTGTTTCAAGAACTTTCCAGACTTGATCAGGTAGCAGTGGGTAGTGTAAGTTGGTAACTTTCCTTTCTCAGAAGGAGAGGCTAAGGTCTCCTTGTAGTTTTCCTTTGAAACTATTATGTGGAAGTCATTTCCTAGTCAGAAAGATGGCTAGGAATATAAAGCCACATCTGTGTTCTGTGGGAATAGGACACTTGTATATAATGTGATGTCAATATTCTTCTCTGAAAACGTACCTGATCTCTGATAGGTTTTACTGTTTACTAAAATAGTCAGAGGAGAATGGGTTTTGGGGACAGAGACACTCAGTTTTTTCAGATACCTTTACTGTGTCTCTAAAGGCCTATGTGTGTGTCCTTATTCTGTTTATTACATTGATTGCCCTTTTGTGTTTACCATCCTTGCATTCCTGGAGTTATGCTCAGTTAATTAGAGTGTATAAACTTTTTATTATGCTGGATTCATTTGTTGATCATTTTTGTATATTTGCAGGTGATACTTGTTTGTAGTTTTCTGTATGATTTAGTTTTTTTTTGGACAGGCAGAGTTAGAGACAGAGAAAGGTCTTCCTTCTATTGGTTCACCCCCCAAATGGCCGCTATGGCTGGCGTGCTGCGCCAATCCAAAGCCAGGAGTTAGGTGCTTCCGCCTGGTCTCCCAAGTGGGTGCAGGTCCTAAGCACTTGGGCCATCCTCCACTGCTTTCCCAGGGCACAGCAGAGAGCTGGACTGGAAGAGGAGCAACTGGGACAGAACCCAGCGTTGCTGGCACCGCAGGCTGTGGCACCAGCCTCTATATGATGTAGTTTTATTTTCACATCAGGCTCGTACTGGTGCCCTGCCATCAGATGGCAGGTGCATCATCTTCATCTGCTTCAGAGGGTTTCTGAATTCTGGTTTTAATCATCCTTTTATGTTTTGGAGATCCTACCAGTGAAGCCATCTGGCCCTGCGTGTTTCTTCATGGGAGTTTTTTTTTTTACTACTTCAAACTCTGTGTTACAATATGTTCAGATTTCCTGGTTTTACATGAGTGACATTTGGCACTTTGTGTGTTTATGGAAAATCATCCACTTTATCAATGTTGTCTAAATAACTGGCTTATGATTTTCCATAGTGTTCCCTGATCCTTTTTGTGAGGTGGGTAGTGATGTCTGCTCCTTTATTTCTGATCTGAAATAACTTGAGTCTTTCCTTATTTTCTCTTGTCTGCTCCAGAGAATAGTTTGTCATTTTCACTGATCCTTGCAGGAATCAGCTTGTGGTTCATGGAATTTTGGTCGTGTGTTTTCTCTATTCAGATTGATTGATTGCAATTCTTATCTTTCTTTTACCTCCTTCCACTACCCTTGGGGTTCTTTTGCTCTTCTAGTCTTGAAAGGTAAACATTTATTGACTTGACATCTGTATTATTTAATATATACATTTGTATCTGTAAAGCTTCCTCTAGCAATATTGTCATTATGAAACCCTGTGTGGATGTTCCCTCCCCCCACAGCTGTCCCTATGGTCCAGATCTGTCCCAGAGGTCACGGGCACTCACTGCTGCTCTCCCAGCCCTGACCCAGCCCCCTGGAGGGCACAGGTGAATCTCAGGCATTAGCTGTGGGGTGCCGTGCAGATCTCTGCCTGGGGCTGGGGGTGTGGAGCCCCGAACGCTCGTCAGAAACACAGAGAAGCCCTGCTGAAGCTGGGCTCTGGGGGTCACAAAACTGGAGCAGACATGTTCCAATCTAACACTTTAATACATGGAAACAATTTAATACACGTCAGCATCAAGAATAAAGGCCTAAAGGTTCTCCTTGAGGGTGGGGGCGGGAACAGTCCAGTAGCTACAGGCACTATGCTGTCATCTTCCAGCGATGGAGGTGCCCACAGCAGTCCTGACACCCCTCTGCCCTGGCCCCAGGAAGAGGTGGGGGAGGGCCACTGGGTGGGTGGTGGCTCAATCCAGCGTAGAGGACTCTGTAGAGAACAGCAGGCTGCTGTCCAGCCTGGGTAGGACACATGGTGGGCGTGGCCTCCCTTCCAGGAGGCACCCATCATCCAGGTGCGCCATGGAGTAGGAGGCAAGGAGGCCTCGAGCCAGGGAGGGCACCAGGCCTGGTCTCCCAGCCCAGGGCTGGCTCTGCCCGGCTCCAGCCCATGACTGTCCCCAGGGTATGTGGGGCTGCCACACAGGTAGGGAGTCTTCGGCTGCGGCCCCCAGGCTGGGATGGCCTGCCCGGGCCCTGGTTCCGGGGGCTCCAAGGCCCGTGGAGGAGCCCACATCCACAGGCCCTCCCAGATGCCAGCATCAAAAGACTCCTCATCTTCCATGTGTCAGGGCATTTTCAGATTTGGGAGACTGGCACACTGGCACAGCCCTCCCCTCCCCCATGAGCTCTCTGGAGTCTCAGAGGGACTGGCCACATGTGGAGACTCTGAGGTCCCCACAGGGGAGCTTCCTCTCTAGGTGGGAAGCTAGAACCCTGGTCTGCTCCCACAGTGCCCATATGTCCTCAGCGGTGATCTTGGCCATCAGGGCTGTGGGAGCAGGGATGTGCTTCTGGCTATCTTGTGTCTGCTGCAGGTGCCTGCTGCAATGTTTATTTCCTTTGCTGGAAGAACAGATGTGGTTTGCTTCTCCACAGCTCCATCTGGACTGCAGGCTGCCTGCCCCGATGTCACCCTGGGGTCCCCATCACCCCGTGTGATGCTGAGGACTCTTCTAGGCTGATGACCACAGAGGGAAAGGTGTGAGCAGCCTGAGCCATGACAGTGCTGGGGACACCTCTGGCTCCTCCTGCACAGCCCCCACAGGTGTGGTGGGGCCCTGACCTCCCTGCCTCACTCTCTCATCTCTGGGGACCGCTGGGATCAACTCAGGACCCTGCGCTGTTCCCAACACCTACTCCACCTGATGTCCCTGTGCCCTGACACGGGACTGCGCTAAGGACAGGTGTCTGTGCCACTCCTAAATGGCTAAGGTGGTGGCGGTGAAGCTGGGGCTCTGGGGCAGACATGGAGTCTGGGCCAGGCCCTCGGGGACAGGAAGTGCTGATTATAAAGAGGTGGCAGGGCGGCCATCGGGCCTCACCAGTGCTTGAACAGCCTGCACCTGGGGTCCCACTGCCAGCCTCTAGAGCTCGGACAAACCTATCTCTGCATGGGGACCCAGGTGCTCAGGTCCTTGATGGCAGCAACAACAGGGGCGAGCACGGGGACCCCTCCCCACCAGAGCCCAGAGGCCAGTGCTGCTCTGGGTTCCGCTGACTCTGTTGGCCCGAGGCTAGGACTGCAGAGCCCACACTCAGCTGCACTTGGGTTCTGCCACGGGGGCCCCAGCACCTGCCTCTGCACCCACCCTGCTCACAGGAGTGGACCTGGCCCCCATAACTGGGCTCAGGGCACCAGGGCCTTCCAGGGGTCCTCAGATGGCTGAAGGGGATCCAGTGCCGGCTGGCTTTGGCCTTCGCTGTGCAGGGTCTCCCACAGCCCCACCTCCCTCTAGCCCTGCCCACATGCAGGTGGGAGCCCTGCCCACCCCTGTCCTAGGAGGGTGCTGTGTGCAGACAGCTGTGGTCATTGTGCCAGGAGCCTGTGTGGGGTCAGTCGGGGAGAGGCCCCCTGGGCAGGCAGGGCCGCTTCTCATCTTGCTGGAGTGGGGGTCCAGCTGTGCTCTGGGCTCCTGGGGGCACTGAGCCAGGGCACCTGCTCCAGACCTGGGTGAGGAAGCTCAGGCGGGGCCTCAACTCCACCCCAGAGTGGAGGTCAGCCAAGGAGCCAGAGCCAATGCAGGGCCTGAGGACAGCTCCACAGCCCAGCCCCAGAGTTGTGGGGGGAGAGCCGCCCCCTTGGGCATCCATGGATGTCAAGCCAAGCACTGGAGGGACCACTCAGGGGCCACTTTCCTGGGCGATGACCCTGGCCACTTCTTATGGTCTGTGCGGGCCTGGGATTGGGGATGCAACAGGGGATTCTCAGTGCCCTCCTGAAGGGAACCCAGCTCCTCCATCCCCAGCACCCAGGCCTCTGTGGGCCCAGAGGACTCACTGCAATGGACCTTGAGGGCCATGTACGCCATGGTTTGAGCACATGCTCACCCTCAAGGGTATAGATGTCCCACATCCTCAGAGCCAGGGGGAATAGCACCTGGGGGACAGAGGCATTGGAGGACACCAACACCCAAGCTGCCGCAGACCCCAGTAACCAAGGAAAGCCTTGGTGAGGACGTGGCCTGCCCTGGCCCAGGAAGGAGTCAGGACCCCTCTCTGACCTCCCCTCCCTGAGCACAGAGCCCCCGAGAGGAGAAAGGAGATGTTACTTACCAGGTGTTTCTCCAGTGAGGGGAGCACGCAATGCACGATGTCTCCCAGGTGTTGCTGGAATCGCTCCAGTTTTGGGGTGTTCAGTTTGTAGAAACCTGAGTAGTATCAGCCACACCCCCACGTTAGAGCCTCCTCCTAGGAAGGCTGGAGAGCCCAAGGCCGGGGTGGGGTGTTTCTGAGCACTGAGGGTCAGGGGAGGCTCAAACAGGGGCAGGTGGGAACGAACGTGGCCAGGGCAGAGGATCTGCTTGGGAGGTGGGTGCAGGTGGGTGACTGTGTGCAGCCAGCTGGGGTGAGTGCCATCAGACTTGGTACGTCCTACCATTCAGACAGGAGGGGGTGACCCTACAGGGTACGCTGCCTTCTCCATGTTCCCTGAGTGTGGCTCTGTGCTTGAGAGGAAGCATAGAGTATGTGAGGCAGAAGGGACACTCGGGTCCTGTGTCATGTGTCCAATGACAGGACCCCTTGTTCTGAAGGTTCCCACACCCAGGATGGCCGTGGCAATGCTCCAAGGCCTTTGGATGTTAGAGAGATAAGGGGGTTGGCTCAGTCCAGGATTCCTCTGCCAGCCCTGGCTTCTAGGAAGCCTCCCCACCCCCACAGGGACAGCGTCCTGCACATTCAGGAGCCAGTGAGGGCCGGGCATGGACTTGCATGCACTGGGCCCCACACGCCACCCACCTACTGTGCATCCCCTGTGTGTGGTTCTCCATTAACTGGATCAGCACCTGGAAAAAAAGTCCTCACTCATCCATGTCAACAAGGGAACCGCCACATGGCTCAGGCCCTGGCCATAGCTCACCTCCTGCCAGATCCCAGAATGCCTCTAGCTGACCTCCCCTGGCAAGAATGAACTCTCCTGTGATGGCCCACCTCTCAGGGAGATCAGGGCCACCCACTGAAGGGCCCAGGAAGATTGAGGAGGCAGCCCCTCTGGCCTCCCCCTCAGCCTGAATCCTGCCACTTGGTGTTGGCATCCTAAGAATTGGAGCCCACATCTCAGTGTTCTTGGAGAATCCTACAGGGCTGAGCTCATGCAGCAGAGTGGGGAGACCAGAAGCAAGGGCACCTTGTACCCCCAAGATGTCAGGATGGGCCAGGTTGCTGTGGGAATCCAGGCTCCACACCCATGGAAGCTGCTGGATCTGTGAGCCCCACAGGTGACCTGTTGGCCCTTTCTCACATGAGGAAGAAGGAAGCCAGGAAGTGCACCAGGCCAGGGCTGGAACAGGGAAGTGTGCCTCTGTCATGGGTGCAGGCCTGGGCTTCCTGAGTGCCAGGCCCCAGCGCTCCAGGCAGGGTTGGTCAGTGGCAGGTCAGTGCGGTGGGGATGCCCAGGCCTTGGTGGATCACCCATGGAGCCCTGCACCTGCTCCCCTTATTGGAAAGGTCTGAGTGGGTGGCTGTGGCAGTGGCATGGTGTGGAGTAGGATTCAGGCCCTTGGCACCTGCCGCATATGTGACAGGTGCAATGGCATCAGCGGGGCCCAGACTCGACTTTCATAACCACTGCAAAGTCACACAGCTCATGTCCCCTCCCACCCTGAGCTCTGGGGTACTAGTCCCGGGAGGGGCATCCCACCACTGCCAAGCTCCTAGGGTCGGGAGATCATCAGAAGGCTGCCTTTCTGTTTGCAGAATTGAGTTCTATCCAGGAAGGCCATGAGCCTCTTCTGCCCCTCTGTGAGCTTTTGATTGGAAAGACCGATAAACCCAGAAAAGGATCTCTGCACCAGGGGCACCCTGCAGGGACTTTTGGGATAGGACCTGGGACATGATCCAAGAATACTCACCGAATAGGCCATGAGCTTTCAAATAAGGCACATTGCCCCTTGGGCTGAGTGCAGAGCTGTACCGCGTATTTGCCCGGATTCTGGGCCACCTTGTCCACCTCCAGCATCACGGCCCACACCTTTCCACGCACCTGGGCAGGGATGCCCTTGTAGATTCTGCGCTGAAACTACAGGAGAGAGGAGGCTCTGGTGAGTGGTGAACGTGGCCACTCGGGGACGGAGTGCAGGGTGAGACAGCAGGAGAGAGAAGCCAGGGGCTCCCTGTGTATTGGCAGAGGGAGGATCTGCCCAGATGGGGGCCTTATGACCCAGAGTGACTGGGGGCCCAGGGCTCAGGGGCACTGGCTCTGCCCTGCACTGACTGCCCCCTACAGGGCTCCTGGAACCACACCTGCCCTGCATCCGGGATTGTCTTCAGCAGTGACTTCAGATTTTCTACCAGGACAGTGTCTTGCGTGTATGGGGAAGTGGTGCACATGACCTGTGTCCCTGGGGGCTGGACAGTTGCCCCTGGGCATCTGAGAGGCAGGTGGCGCCTGGCACAGGAATGGGCACTGATCAAACCCCAACTCAGCTCTCAGTGTTCCCACGGGGCCCTCAGCTCAACTACCTTCTCACTGCCGTAGTATTTGCTATAATTCTTCATCATTTTCACCCATTTCTGGAGTCAGCGTACCTCTCAATGTTTATGCTGGAAAAGAACGACATTGCCCCATATACCACAAAGCCGGGGCCTCACAGGATGAACCCACAATCCTCAGCCCAGGGCACTGAGAGGGGAAGGGAGGGGCTGGTGACCATGAGCACAGAGCCCAGGGCCAGGAAGGGGCCCTTGGTGCCAGTGTGGGCTCTAGGTCTTCAGGGGTCCACCACCTGGGTGTGTGGCAGCACCCCCACAGTGCTTGGGGGGTTGCCTTCCTGAGCAGGACCAGGCTGCCCAAGAGTGAGGAAGCTGAACCCCACATCAGCTCTCCCCAGGAAGTCACCCTGGAACTGACCAAGTCCGGGTGGCCTGCCTGAGAGATGCTCAGTGCTGTGAGTGCACCTGGGACCACCACAACCCCCACGTCCCCCCACCTATCCTCTTCCTCTGTGCACTGGCTGCCTGAGGTGCCACGAGGCCTCTCTCCCTGACAGCTGTGGGAACAGCCTCCACATCTGAACCCTGCCCAAAGGCCCCACTCCTCCCAGCACAGACAGGGCCCTGGGCCTGTGTTAATAGTGTGTTATGTATATAGTATCAAATGTTAAATAAACTCTAGTAGTTGGCCTTGATGTAGAATTTCATTTATAGCTATGTCTTCCTTCTTCATTTTTTACTTTTATTAAAAAGGATTCAATTATTTATTTGAAATTTAAGTTACACACAGAGAGGCTGAGAGAGTCTTCCAACTGCTGGCCATTTGGGGAGTGAACCAGTAGATGGGAGACTTTTCTCTCTCTCTCTCTCTCTCTCTCTCTCTCTCTCTCTCTCTCTCTCTCTCTCTCTCTCCTTCTACCTCTCATATAAAGTGCTTTGACCATTTCCTTAAAGGGAAACATCCCGTGGGCAGGCAAGCCTGCAATTCCATCCCTATACATTTACTCAAGGGAAATGAAACCACAGTCACAGAAAAACTAGCAGTCACAATTCACGGTGCTTTACACGTGATCTTCAAAGCCAGGAAAGGCCCAGACAGCCTTCAACAGGCAAGCCGTGAATACTGCCTGCTAGGAAGGGTAGGCAGGAGAGGGCAGGGAAGGCTGACTGACACACGCCAAAGTTATAATCTGATACATTCCCAATGTCCTAAAGCACAGGGAGCAATCACCGTGCACAGAAACCCACCATGTTTCTGAGAAGACCTGGAAGACAGCCTCTGCTATACAGAAATATAAGAGATAGACATGTTCATTACCCTGATTGATCACTACAACTCTATACAACCACGGAATTACAATACCAAATTCCACAGACAAGTGTTACATCAATGAATTCTTCAAAATTCTAAAAATTTTAAAAATGTGCAATGTCTTGGACACTACATGATGCAATGCTGTTGAAAACAGCCAAGAAGCACGAGAAAAAGCGCTCACCATGAATTTTTAAAATTTTTTTATTTTATTTTTTGACAGGCAGTGTGGACAGTGAGAGAGAGAGAAAGGTCTTCCTTTTTTCCATTGGTTCACCCTCCAATGGCTGCTGCAGCAGGCATGCTGTGGCCGGTGCACCGCGCTGATCTGAAGCCAGGAGCCAGGTGCTTCTCCTGGTCTCCCATGCAGGTGCAGGGCCCAAGGACTTGGGCCATCCTCCACTGCACTCCTGGGCCACAGCAGAGAGCTGGACAGGAAGAGGGGCAACCGGGACAGAATCCGGCGCCCCGACCGGGACTGGAACCTGGTGTGCCAGCGCCGCAGGTGGAGGATTAGCCTAGTGAGCCATGGTGCCGGCCTCTCCATGAACAGTCGTAGGGAACACACAAATGAAGACCACATGGGGTACACCTATACCCTAAAATCCTAAATGTGAAGAAAGACTGACAGCAGTGAACGCAGAGGAGGGGGAAAAGATGGAATTAGCAAACAATGGCTGGACAGAGTGTAAAACGGTGCAAACATTGTAAAATCCTTTGGCAAGTTCTTCCCCAGGTAAGCATTACTCCCTTCAGAAGCCACTATTGCACAGCTAGGTACGTTTCCTCTAGAACAATGAACATATGTGTCCACAGGCAGACTGGGACAAGAACACACTTCACAGCAGCTTTGCTCATAAGAGCCAAAAACAGGAAATGATGTGAATGGCCAACACATTAGAAGGGGGTAATGGGGCCGATGCTATGGCACAGGGGGGTTAAGCCTCTGCCTGTGACACAGGCATCTCACACTGCTGGCCTCTTCCCATTCAGCTCTCTGCTATGGCCTGGGAAAGAAACAGAAGATGGCCCAAGTCCTTGGGTCCCTGCACCTATGTGGGAGACCAGGAAGAAGCTCCTGGCTTCATATCAGCCCACTCCTACCATTGTGGCCATTTGGGGAGTGAACCAGGGATGGAAGACCTCTTTCTCTCTGCCTCTGCCTCTATGTAACACTGCCTTTCAAATAAAGAAATCTTTAGAAAAAAAGAGCAGGAGAAGAAGGGGTAAACAACACGGTTCTACTCATGCCCTGTGGGTGTTCGGCTGTAAAGGGGAGTGCTCAGTGATCTGTGCGGCAGCCTGGATGCTGAACCACAGGACTGGAAACAACGTTCCATTTGGGGAAGCTTCAGAACAGCTAAACCCACTTCAAAATTTGGAGAATGGGAATAACTATGCAGAGAAGGCAAAGTTGTTTTGCATCCTAATAAATTTAAATTTTAAGTAATGCTTCTAGAAAATTTTCGAAGCAGCACAATGGACTGGAAATGGACAGAGGAGATGTTCTGGGGCCATCAAAATTCTGAAACTTGGAGAAACATTGTGCTTAATGGTGCAACTTAGCACCCTCCAAGGCCAGGAAGAGCAAGCATTCCAAGCAGCAAGGAAACATTATGACCCCCAGGACGCTCCCAATGATGAAGAGACTAGGAGGGTGACCCAAATGAAGAAGGTCCCTGGTCACACACAGGCCCAATTCTACAACAGCACAATTAAGGAGCTGCCACGTTAGGGGCCCTGGGCATAGCTGGGATCCAAGCAAGAGTGGGTTCCATGGCTGCACACATTTATCAACTCATCCAACCATACTTCAGATCTGTGCACGTCACTGCATCTAAATTACACCTGGGTACGGCGAAATGGCTCACAGGTAAAGCCACCACCTGCAGTGCCAGCATCCCATATGGATGCCGGTTCAAGGACCAACTGCCTCACTTCTGATCCAGCTCTCTGCTGTGGCCTGGGAAAGCAGTAGAAGATGGCCCAATCCTTGGAAACCTGCACCCTCACGGGAGTCCCAGAGGAGGCTCCTGGCTTCTATCAGCGCAGCTCAGGCCCTTGCAGCCAACTGGGGAGTGAACCAACAGATGGAAGACCTCTCTCTCTCTCTCTCTCTCTCTCTCTCTCTCTCTCTCTCTCTCCCCTGCCCCTTCTTCTATCTGTGTAACTCTGTGAACTAAATCAATACATTTTTAATAATAATAAAGCATGCACTCACACAGTGGCTGTGTGACAACTACCAGTGGCTTCCATGACAACTCACTGGAAGGGTGGAAAGGCCATGGACAGCCAGGGCCAGCTCTTGTGGACAGGAAGCATCAGGACTCACACAGTGCTGACGGGGAAACACAGCAGCACACATGCCTTAGAAAGCAGCACCAGAGATGAACACGTGCAGCCGATGCCACAGCCCCTGCAGCTCCAGGTGCACCTCCAAAAGAAGAATGGGAGGTGGGGCAGGGTGTCAGGTGCTGTGGTCAGCATTCCAGTGCACAGTCAGTCACAGAGTATCTGGACTTCAATGCACACGGCACAGCTACTCCAATGGCATCAAGAATGCAGCCAGAGGCTACCGTGTACTGGGAATGAGCCCTCGACAAAGACCTGAAAGAATGTGGAGACTCTCACAACGATAATGCTGACCCACAAAACCAGACGCATGGATCCCGTTACCACTCCAGTGAAATGAAGCAGTGGGCAGACAAGTATTTAATGGAACCTGGGTTGTGGCACAGCAGGTGACTCTGCTGCCTAGCACGCTGCCGTCTCAGGTGGATGCCCGCTGTATCCCAGGGTGCTCCGCTTCTGATCCAGCTCTCGGCTGCTATGCCTAGGAAAGCACAGGAAAAAGGCCAAGTCACCTGCACCCACGCTGCAGCACTGCAGGAGTGCCTGGTTCTGCTTCCACCTGCCCGAGCCCTGGCCATTGTAGCCATCAGGGAGTGACCCAGCAGAGATGGGAGACCAGCCCCACCCCCACCTATAACTCTGCATTGCACACAAATCTCTAAATTGAAAAAAAAAAAAAAAAAAAACCTACTACTTCCTCTGAGGTGGCAGAGGCGGGGGCAGGCTGGACCCGAGCACAGAGGGATCCGGCTTTCTCTGAGTCTGCGGCTCCGCCGTGTGCAGGCGGTGTAAACTCACCAGAGGCCGTGCGCATGCACTCGGACGCCCGGGCCGTGGCCTGCACACACGGCACACCTCGGAGCAGCCCGGCCTAGAGAGGCCGACCGGGGCTCCTAACGGAAAGTCCAAGGCTCCTTCCGGCCGGGGACAGGAAACCCCAAACCCGGAACCGGGCCGGGGACAGTTCTTGCTCTCCAGCCCGCCCCGCCCCGTACCCGTCACTCTCCTCCTCCTCTCTCCCACGCGCACGGCTTCCCCCTCCCTTCCCCCACTCCGCGCCCCCTTCTCATTCTGCCCCTCCCCCTCCCCTCCTGGCCCCGCGCCCCCTCCCACGCACACCCCTGCCCGCTCTCTGCCCGCCCCGCCTGGCCTCCTCCCGCCAGGCCCAGCGCCCGGGCCCCCCTACCCGCTGACAGGAAGGCCTCCTCAGCTGACCACACACCGCGCCCAACTCCCCCAGAGAGGCCCTTTCTGTCCCTCAGGACAGGCATGGAGTCCTGAGGGTAACGGCCGCCTCAGCCGCAGCCTCCCTGGCCCGGCCTGACCCGGGGCGCTGGGTCTCCCTCAGGCTGGGCCAAGAGCGTCCAGGACGGCTCCTCAGGGCCTGCGCTGGCTCTGGGCAGGAGCGGACACGGCGCTCACTCCCACCTGAGCTCCACGGGCAGAGCGGCCATGCGTGCAGATGCACTTCCGGGTCCCAGCCCTGGCGCAGGCGCACTGCACACGGGCGGCCGCCATGGGGCCACGTGACGCATCTGGGCGCTGCCGCATCAGGGGGCTGATGCCCCAGGGCCGCGTCCAGTCCCGCTGCTCCAGGCTGTGACCCAGGGAGGCAGCCGCTGAGGGCCCAGGGCCCTGGGACCCGGCCTCCCTCCCTCGTGCGAGTCCTGAATGGAGCTCCTGCCGCCTGGCTTCTGCCTGGCCCAGCGCTGGCCATGGCAGCCGCGGGGCAGAGGAGCAGTGCACGAGGGTCCCCAGCGCTCTTTCTCTCTGAGATGGCGTCCGTCTGGGTCCCCCCAGGGGCTACAAAGGCCAGGGCTGGGCCAGGCAGAAGCAGAATCAGGGCTCTTCTCCAGTCCTCCAGGGTGGGGTCAGATGCCTAAGTCCTGGGGCCGTCTCCTCTGCTTTCCCAGGCAGGATCCCAAGGGGAACGGCTTCGGGGAGGGGCCGGGGTGTGGGGTAGCGGGTAAAGCCCCCGCCTGCAGGGCCGGCCTCCCATATGGGCGCCCGTGTGAGTCCCGGCTGCTCCACTTCCAATACTGCACTCTGCTAGGGCCTGGGAAAGCAGAACAAGATGGCCCTTGGGCCCCTGCGCCCACTGAGGAGGCCCCGGGAGGCTCCTGGCTCCTGGCTTTGTATCTGCTCAGCTCCGGCTGCTGCGGCCTATTGGGGAGTGGGCCAGCAGATGGAAGACCTCTCTCTCTCTCTCTCTCTGCTTCTCCACCACTCTGTGTGTAACTCTGAATGTCAAATTCATAATTAAATCTTTCTTTAATAAAAAGTTAAAAATTAAAAGGGAAGACGTAGCTATAAATAAAACACTTCATCAAGGCCAACTACTGGAGTGTATTTAAAATTGATACCGTATACATAACATACACTGTTAACGCAGACTTTTATAAAGAACTGAACACAGTCTTTGAAAACATTTTGGTACCCATTCATTTCATTCTCTTCTTCCTTACAAACATGCTGTGTGGGATTATTTCTGACTTACATGTGAAGAAATCTATGTCATCTACATATTCAGACACTTATGTCCCCACTTGTACAAGGACCAGAAATACCTGTGCTCTACAAAGTTCTCTTCTGAACACAGGTCTGCCCTCCAGAGTCTAGCCCTGCATTGAACATATGGATCGTGTTTTATATAGGACAAATCATGTTCCCACAAACAACATCTAATACATAAAAGTAGCATCTGGGGTCACTGTTGACATATTCTACATGGACTTTATAATGGTGGTATTTTTAATCTCATTTCTCAATGTTCAAATATGGCTTAATTTTAATTTTGGTATAATAGAAGAAACTGATTCATGTTTATACTGGAAGGTGGGATTCTTTGGCTTTAGACAGTTGCAAATTTCTAAAATTAAGGAATTTGTAATGTATATTAAACAGTTACATATTGTCTTTTTAAAAATGTATTCCAGGAAAGTTGGTATAGAAACTTTTTTGCTAGGAATAATAAATAGGTATATATATATTCACACATATGTACAGGTATATACATGAATATACACATGTATTCACAGGTGAGTACAGAAATATGCACACAGAAACATAGGATATCCCTCCCCAAAAACCTGACTCCAGAGCTTGCTGGTCACCCTCACTTGACCAGAAGGCTCAGGGAAGACCTGATGGAGGAGGAGGTCTTATTCCAAAGCAGGAGGTGAAACTGGAGCCCCACAGATGGTTCGGCCTCAGCAGCTAGTCCTGGGCATGGGCAGCTAAATGGTGGCCCCAGGTGCAGAATGTGCCAGCAGCTGAGACTGTGGCGCTACCAGAGCAGACCACTGTGTAGAATGGCCAGGTCATGATGAGGACCCCTGGGCATTTCTGTGCCAGCAGAGAGCTCAGGAGAGGGTCCCAGGCATCCTGGCCCAGGGCCAGCAGCATGGGCACCTGGGGGGACAGAGTCCCCAGGTCCTGGCATGAGGCTGTGATGGCCCTGTGCTTCCAAGGGCATCCAGGACACCTCCAGCAGTTAGGAATGGCTGTCGATATGAGGAGCTGATGTCCAAGGAGGGGAAGGTAGATGGGGACAGAGGAGCCCAGCTCTGATTGGGTGCTGCTGTCCAAGTCCCTCAGTGGTTGGCCAGGCTCAGGGCATCCATGTGATATCCAGGTGACTATGTCTTCTGATAGAACATAGGGGGCCCTGCTCTCCAAAATGGGTGAGCAGTCCACACTCACTGTCCTAACACCCACTGTCAGGAGGCCTGGGTGTCAGAGTTGCTTGCTGAGGGCCCAGCCACCCTTCTGATGCTATCTCATCCCATGCCCTTGATACCTGTGGAGCTCACGGTGTGGGACACCTGTGTGTTGACCTCAGTGTCTTCATGGCCAGAGGCCACACATCTCGTCCCCAGACTGTTGGGAGTGGCAGAGTTCCCGGCTGCTTATTGATTCCGACCTTACCATGTGCCAGCTCTGCCCAGTATCCAGAGATTTCAGACCACACCCCTGCCCCAGAACTGAGGCCATCCTGGACATCAGCACAGGAAGTGAGAGCTGTCTATGGGTTGTGGAGGGGGAAGTAGTACATCGAGATCCCTTGGCTTGGGCTTGGTGCTCCCTGCACACTTGGATGCCAGGCTCAGGAAGGAGCTTCCTTGCCAAGGGCAGGGGAGGCAGCCAGGGGCTGTCTCTGCCCAACTGTCCCTAGTCCCTGTGCTCTCGACAAGTCATACTCCTGGGACCCGGCCACCAGGTGCCCACCTGCCTGGATGTGGGGCTGTCCCTGTTCTGATCAGGGGGACAGACCTCTGGGCAGCAGTTCCCGAGGGCTCCACTGTGCCAGTTCACGTTTGCATGAACAGCACTTGAGCTGTGTCCATAGGATCTGGGCACCAGCCAAGCATGGAGGCAGTTGTCCAGCAGGTGCCTGGGTCTCTGGGGCCAGGCCTGATGCTTCCTAAGACCTAGCCTGAGGGAAGGCCAGGGGTGTGGCAGCATCTAGGGCTCTGGACCTGCCTGTGGGCATGCAAAGTACGGACCCCGGGGGGCGGGGGTTGTTTTGCAGCTGAGGGTCCTGCTCCTAGGTCTGTGCTGGTAGGAGTGGGGCCTATGGGCAGGAGTCAGACGTGGAGGCTGTTCCCACAGCTGTCAGGGAGAGAGGCCTCATGGCACCTAAGGCAGCCAGTGCACAGGGAAGAGGATAGGCAGGGGGACATGGTGGTTGTGGTGGTCCCAGGTGCACTCACAGCACTGAGCATCTCTCAGGCAGGCCACCGGACTCGATCAGTTCCATGGTGACTTCTTGGAGAGAGCTGATATGGGGACACAGCTTCTTCAACCCTGGGCAGTCTGGCCCTGCTCAGGACAGCAACCCCTCCAACTGATGTGGGGGTGCTGCCACACACCCAGGTGGTGGACCCCTGAAGGCCTAGTGCCCCCAAAGCACCAACGGCCCCTTCGTGGCCCTGGGCTCCCTGTGCTCAAGGTCACCAGCCCCTCCCTTCCCGTCTCAGTGCCCTGGGCTGAGGATTGCGGGTTCATCCTGTGAGGCCCGGGCTTTGTGGGATATGGGGCGTCAGCGTTCTTTGACAAGAAGCACTGGAAACAAGTTGCAGTGAACATATCCATTTTATTAATGATCAGGCACACCTCTTAAAGGGCAGACAGGAGGGGCATAGCTAATTCAGGGCAACACTAATTCTATAGGATAGAGCCAATGTTGGCCCTGCTAGGCTCCTCCATCAGTTTGAAGGTCACATAGACTAGAGCCTTCCTGATGGGCCTGGGCCACACCCGGAAGTATTTCCCTGACAGGAATTACAGGGCCCTCTAACAGGCAGCAGGGTGAGGGAAATGTGCCTGTGGCTTCTGCTGCCTGCCAGCAGTCAGGCTAATCTCCTGCATGGGCTGGGCAGGCAATCCCCCAGCTAGGGGCAGAATCCCCCACATCACCCTGTCTGAACAAAATCAGCCAGTAGTGTAGCCTTTCACTCGGCTGGGCCCATGGTGTCCCAGGCCTTTAATCCACTTCCAAAGAGGAGAGCTTAGTCTGTCTGGCAGGTGGGCATACAGATATGGTCAGGTAGGGGCATGAGGGCGTGGTCTTCCAGCTCACAAACCTAATCCTATAGGCCCGCCTACATCAAAGCCCCTTCAGAGACTCCATTCCCTAATCCTAAGGGATGCTGAAGGCTGTAGAATCATCACATCTTCTATAGCTGCTTCCTGCTTATGAGGGGCGTAGTGCAGGCCCTGCCTGTGCTGGGGCTAGGAGTCTCTGCCTAGCTCATCGAACAAGTTTGCTTTGTGAGCTGGCGCAGTCTCGGTCACTGCCAATGTCAGTGTCCCCTGCATGGTCAGCTACTCCCAGAAGTTAAGTTCTGAAACAGATAAGCTTGTTAAGTAGCATAACAGAAGTGGAACAAGACCAATTGAGAGTCCAGTGCCCCATAAGATGGAAAGCATGTACCTTACAGACGCCCACATAGTGGGTGGTGATAGATTATAAACCCATTTCACTTGAGCATAGAGGATTACAATAGAAAAACACATGAGGACTTGCATGTCAGTAGCAGCTCCCAGAGAGAATTGAGAGAGGCAGGCACAGGTGTCTGAAGGGACAGCAGCACTCTTGATGTGGGGAATGTCAAAGCTTTACTCTTTGCTTAAGGCCTCTACTTGGCTTACGGGAATAATTAGGTGTGTCTTTTGCAATTCACCTGAGAAGACTTAAGAGGTAGAAGTTTCATCCTAACCTCACTGGGGTGGGCGTGCTCAGTAGCGCCTGGTAAAGTCCCTTCCATGTAAGCTGTAACTGATCTGAAGAGGATCTTTCCATGAATGCCTTCCTCAGGAATTCCTGATGTTGGAATTTTGTTAACAGCGCCTTCGTTCCTTGGAACTCCTTTTGCAGCTCCCTGTCCAGCACAGTGTGTCTGTGTCAGGGCCTTTCAAAGCACATACAGTGGCTGAGAATCCAAATCCTGGGATCCGGATTCCATAGAATCTTGTCATTAGCAATTCCCAGGGTTTAGCTTCTAAGAAGCTCCTTAATTCTCTGTTACAACTTTTGTCGCTACCTTGTCCAGCACAGTGTGTCTGCCTCAGGGTCTTTTAAAGCCATCTACAAAAGCATGGAGTCCACATCATGGAATCCGTACTCTACAGAATCTTGCCATTCCCAGACATATCCTCAGCTGTTTTTTGAGTCCGTGAAGGTCAAATATATGTAACATAGCTTCCCCTCTTTTGACTGAGAGCACAGCTTTTTGCAGTTAGAACATATGCTGGGTAATCTACCTCTAGTTTAGATCCCTGAGCTTTGTTTAGGAAGTTCTGGATCCTCACTAGCCCAGATTTTGAGTTGAGTGGGATACAGAAGAAATTGTCCCATACGCAAAGGTTTAGCAACACAGCGAGCTGCATTGAAATGGCCGTCTTCTCCGTATCCCTGAGGCCTTTAGCCACTCAGTACTCTGTATTCCACCCTATGTTAAACATATGAGATAGGAATATGAGAGAGAGACATGGGTCTAAGAGTTCACATTGGAGACACTTGATAAACTTTAAGGAAATGCCTAAGAATACAGGCAATGGCATTTAACACTTAGACAGAAATAGAACCCATGACACCTAAGAGTGTAACACACCACAACAAGGGAAATCTTTGGGAACGAGTGTTACCACTAATGCTAATGCTGTAGCTCTTTGAGGACAGAGGTCCTGCATGGGGAGTTAGCACACAGTGACCCCTGCTGTTGATTTAACAATTAACACTCTTATGCAGGAATCAGCACCCGAGCCTCCTACATGAGCTTCCTAGGCTATGGAAGCCTTTTGAGTCCTCAAACTCTGTCAATATTCAGACAAGGCCAGAAGCAGAGTGGAAGTTCTCTCCTCCCTTCAGAGAAAAGCACATCCTTCTTTGATGAGCACTTCTTTCCACTGGGGTCTCACCCAGGGAGGTCCCGCATGTAGGAATACTTTCTGCGCCAGTGTCCTGGGTTTCCATGCCTGAAATGCTCTCCTGGGCCTTTTCAGCCAGACCAGAATGCCTCCAGGGCTGACTCGAGGGTCACTGAGCACTACTTCCAGCAATTGCCACTCTAGGAGTCTGTGGGATGGACTCCTTCCCACGTTGGAACATTTACTCCTCTTTAATCCTATTCATTATTAGCAGTAAATACTTAATCCTATTGATAGGATCATTTGACACTTTTGCCATCTAGCCCAAGGGGACTTGGGATCCCACTGCCAGGTTTAAAACTGTACCCTTAGAAGTAGGTCCGTAGGAATGCACGCAGGAATATACAGCTTTACAGTTCCTTTGTAGGACCAGAGAGGCTATAAACAGACACAGCTCTCTGCGAGCTTCATTATCCTTAAGCATTTGACTTGGATGCATTGCATTAGTTAGAATTCCTTGAACACTGGACCAAGCGATGTTTGTTCTGTAATACAGATAATATGGATTTATATATATACATATATATATATATATATATATCACTCTAACAATCAGGTAGGTGGTATATGACAGGCCCTGGGAGCCACCAACGTGGGGCAGAGTCTGTTGCCCATCTTCTTCATGGTGGGGGTGGAGCATCTGCCATGTTTGATGCTCCACCTCCCTGATGCTAACATGCTTCCAGGCAACCAAATCAGTTCTCCAACCTGGAATAACTGAAAGCAAGCTCCATTTGAAAATCGAAAGCCCAGGAACAGAGCTGAAATTCTCAGAACCTTTGTAAGCATCTGAGTTCTTCTGCTTCTGTTTTGAATGAGAAATTCTACAAGCCATGGAGCACCTGCGGCTTAGTCACTGCCAGGCAGGGCTCCCTCCTCCCTCGGGAAATTCCCCTGGATGGGGGGAGACCCTATGAGTTCTAACAGGCGTTCTGGGACGTGCTGGGTCCCTGCATGCACCCAAGCGGGCCGAACCTGGGGAGAGGAGGGTCCCAGGTTTGGGATCCCACCTCTGCTTCCTCACTCTCCACCACTCCCCCTGCTGCATAAATGCCAGGGCGCCCAACCTGGGTTTCCCTGGAGCACCAGGAAGGCCCAGCCCACAGTGCTGTAGCAGCATGTGCTCTCCACTCCAGGCCCCACGCCCTGTGTCTCCCAGCTGGGACCAGGAACCCAGGGCAGCCACACTTTCCCATCAGAGCTCCCTCCCCCACCCATGGTTCCAGCATGGAGAGCAGATAAGAGCCAGGGTGAAAGATGGACAGATAAGCAACGTTACAACACGTGGGCAGCCGTTTCTCACCATGTCCACATGGGGAGCCTACGACCATGGCAGAGCTCCCTAGGATGGGACAATATTTCCTCTCTCCTAGCAGAGGGGGCCTGGGGCTGGCACATGGCGAGGGGCCCTAGAATGGTACGAGTGCACCCTCTTCAACTAGCAGAGAGGTATTGGGGGCCTGAGCACAGGCGATGCCCCCTCATCTAGCAAGGAGGACCCCACCCTCGCTCACCCTATACATTCAGGTCCCTGTTTGGGCACCAGCTGTGGGATTGTCCTTTGTGGCCACACACTGTGGGAATGTGGAGCAACAGCGTTCTTCCACAAGCACCAGAGACAAGATTGGCGACCATGCCCATTTTATTAATGATCAAGCACACCTCTTAAAGTGCAAGCAGAAAGGGCATAGCTAGTTCAGGGCAACACTAATTTATAGGCTAGAGCCGATATTGCTCTGCTAGGCTCCTCCAATCAGTGTGAAGGTCACGTAGGCTAGAGCCTTCTTCATGGGCCAGGGCCACACCCGGGAGCAGTTTCCCTGATGGGCAATGACAGGGCCCTATGCCAAGCAGCAGGGGCAGGGAAATGTGCCTGTGGCTCCTGCCACCTGCCAGCAGTCTGGCTAACCTCCTGCGTGAGCTAGGCAGACAATCCAAAAGCTCGGCACACAATCACCCACACATAATGAAACTGGTTCTTCCCTGGCCCACTAGGGATGTAGAAGTGTCTGGGCAGGGATGTGTCCTCACCTCTCCGCTTCCCTTGCTTTCCAGTGAGCAGAAGTTGCCCCAGGACAGCACCCTGAGGGCAAAGGTTAGGACAAGCCCTTGGCCATGGGCCTGTCCTCTGGAAGCAGAGCTGGGTGGAGGGGGCACGTGGGGCTCAGCAGTGATTACTGGTGACGCCATAAGGTCCTGCAATGTCACTTGTTGACACCTTAGCACACTCGCCTGTCCCAGGACTGAGCCACAGCTCAGGGACATCTGCCTGTTGGCCGCGATGACTCATTGGCACGGTTGGGAGTACTTGGCAGGAGCTCAGGGGCTCTGCCTTGAGGACGGCACAGCTCAGGTCAGAGGCCAGGCCACGATGCTCCCCAGACAGAAGACCAGGGGCTCATGGTCTCTGTCTTTTCTAGCTCCTTCCATTAGAGCGCCCACAGAGCTCCTGAGCTGCATCCGAGGCCACTCTCAGAGGCCCGCAGCCTAGCTCATGCCATCCTGTCTCCTTTTCCAGCATCAACATCGAGAGGTGTGCTGACTTCAGAAATGGATCAAAATGATGAAAAACCACTCCAAATACCATGGCAGCGAGAAGGTACCATGGAGCTGAGTGCCCCTCGGGAACACTGAGAGCTCAGTTGGGGTTTGAGCAGTGCCCATTCCTGTGCCAGGCACCACCTGCCTCTCAGATGCCCAGGGGCAACTGTCCAGCCCCCAGGGACACAGGTCATGTGCATCCCTTCCCCATACATGCAGGACACTGTCCTGGTAGAAAATCTGAAGTCACTGCTGAAGACAATCCCGGATGCAGGGCAGGAGTGGTTCCAGGAGCCCTGTAGGGGGCAGTCAGTGCCGGGCAGAGCCGGTGCCCCTGAGCCCTTGGTCCCCAGTCTGTGGGTCATAAGGCCCCCATCTGGGCAGATCCTCCCTCTGCCAATACACAGGGAGCCCCTGGCTTCTCCTTCCCCTGAGTGGCCACGTGCACCACTCACTGGAGGCTCCTCTTTCCTGCAGTTTCATCGAAGAGTCTATAAAGGAAACCCTGTCCAGGTGCTTGGGAAGGAGTGGGCCCTGATGCTGGTCATCCACAACAAGAAGGCCGAGAATCCGGGCAAATACGCGGTATGGCTCTGCACTCAGCCCAAGGGGGCCCAGACTGCTCGGGCCTGGTCAGGAGCCTGAGCCTCCGTGGTCTGGTCACTGGGCCCTCGGGAGCTGCCTTCCCATCCTGCCTTCCTCTCCCTGGGTCCTCCTCAGGGCCTTCTCCACGTCTCCCCAGACCCAGCGGGGCTATCTTGGCTTCCTGCACGGGGACTGGCCCTTCTCTCTGCTGAGCTCAGCTGGGCAGTTGCCACAAGAACAGCACACAGGAATTGCTGGTCCATCATGGGTGGCGTCTCCCAACTTGAGATCACAATGGTGTGTTGTAGTGACCCTCCACAGGCTCCGTGCTCACAGGGCTGCCCACATCTGATGCTGCTTTCACCTTAGACCACTGACCTTGCCCTTGGTTGGAGTGGCTTGTCTAACGGTCACACTCAGCTCTCAGCTGCTTCTGGTGAGAAGGGCTGGCAATGCAGATGGCTCTCATGATGCCGGCTGCCATCAGGGAGCAGGGCCCAGCTGTGTGGCCAACCCTGTGCTCCCCGAAGTCTTGAGATTGGGGCTGGCCCTGGGAGCTGGGCCTGAGGACAGTCATTGCCCAGGGGCAACTCAAAGCCAAGGGCGGTTTCCAATGTCTTGATATTGATGGGCCCCGCCAGCAGAGGGCAGCATTGACCACTGGTCTGGGTGTGGCAGGGCCTGAGAGGCAGGGAGGAGGATCTGAAGCCTGGCTGGGGTGCAGACTGATTCTCTGCTGAGAAGTGCTGAGGGCAGGCGGGGTAGTGCACAGGGACCTTCAGAGCCCCTGTCTCGTGCAGACAATTCGGGGTCTCAGCGGCCCCTTCTGCAGGCGTCCTGGGCACTGGGAGGGCATCAGCCAGAAGAGCTGCTGTGCATTGGAGAAATCTGTGGCAATGGGGCTTTGCTGCTCCTGAGGCAGGCCCCTCCCCCTTGTCCCCGCCCTGCAGGAGTGAAAGAACAGGACAGGCTGTACCCAAACCAATTCCAGCAGATCGACTCCACTGTTACAGGGACTTTCAGAAGTCACCTGATGCTCAGAGAACGATATGGAATCAAGTGAGGCCTCGGGGCCTCGGTCGTGGGGGGAGCAAGGGTCCCTGGGACAACTGGGGTTCCTAGGAGAGACTCACATACAAACCTAGAGCAAAAATCTCTTTTGGAAAAAAAAATAGGGCCATGGGCCTTTTTTATATCGTATAAACTTTCCAAAAGACACTGTGGGAGAGGACGAAATGAAAACCCCAAGAGGAGACAACATTAGCCATCTATCTAATAAAGGTATTATTTCCAGACCATTCAGAGAGCCCTTCAACTCACTAACGAGGAAGCAGTGGGCACCTCCCGGCGCCCCGGGGACACGGGCTCATAGGGCCCCTGCATGAAAGCACACACAATTCACCTCCTCAACGCATAAACACACGCTTAGCACCTAAACCGCAATGGGCACCAGTGCACAGCTCTGAGAATGGGGGATCTAAAAGCACTGAGGATGCCAGGTGCAGGCGTGTGACCTGTGTTACTGCTGAATCCTGGAACGGGATTCAGTGAGAGGCAGGACGAGGCTCGGCCCTGGGCTGACCTGGATGCATCTCAGGTACATTGTGCTGAGCGGAAGCGTCCCTCTAAGACGACACATGCTGTGATCCACTCATACGACATCTGCAAGAGGCCGTGCCCTGGGACAGAGAATAGGACAGAGATGGCCTACGGCTGGGGGAGTGAGGGAAGTTTTGTCACTGAGGGCCCGTGGGCAACTCATAGGAGACGGGATTGCTCCGTACGAGGCTGAAGTGGCACATGGGAGGCTGACTCTCCATGGGTTGAGACCCACAGGATGGTACCTCCCTCAGTGGACACTCTCCTGTGCAACCTGAATGTTCACACAGTTTGGGAAATGAAACTGCACACAACTGCACCCCTGAGATGTGAGCATGTCATTGCAGGCAGCACTCATCCACACGGTGGACAACACACAGGTGCTCTGACGACGTCACTGCTCATGAGCAGAGTGTCACAGGCCCTGTGTGTGGCTGTCAGGCTCTGTTAGGCAGAGCCACACTGAGAGCCTCGGCAGCACAGGACGCACAGCCTCTGTTCTCTCTCTTCCAGCCAACGCGCCTTATTCCAAGTGCTCATGGCCTATTCTGTTTATAATCACTTGAGTATTCTGGGATCATATCGCAGGTGCTATCCCGGCAGTCCCTGCAGGGTGCCCCTGCTCACAGAGATCCCTTTCTGGTCTGAGCAGTCTCTCTAATCCACAACTCAGAGACAGAGAGGCAGAGGCCAGGGTCATGGCCTTCTTGGATAGAACTCAATTCTGTGAACAGAAGGGCAGCCTTCTGATGATCTCCCGACCCTAGGAGCTTGGCATTGTTGGGATGCCCCTCCCAGGACTAGTGCCCCACAGGTCGGGGTGGGAGGGGACATGAGCTGTGTGACTTTGCAGTGGTTATGAAAGTCGAGTCTGGGCCCCGCTGATGCCATTGCACCTGTCACACATGCGGCAGGTGCCAAGGGCCTGAATCCCACTCCACACCGTGCCACTGCCACAGCCACCCACTCAGACCTTTCCAATAAGGGGAGCAGGTGCAGGGCTCCATGGGTGATCCACCAAGGCCTGGGCATCCCCACCGCACTGACCTGCCACTGACCAACCCTGCCTGGAGCCCTGGGGCCTGGCACTCAGGAAGCCCAGGCCTGCACCCATGACAGAGGCACACTTCCCTGTTCCGGCCCTGGCCTGGTGCACTTCCTGGCTTCCTTCTTCCTCATGTGAGAAAGGGCCAACAGGTCACCTGTGGGGCTCACAGATCCAGCAGCTTCCATGGGTGTGGAGCCTGGATTCCCACAGCAAGCTGGCCCATCCTGACATCTTGGGGGTACAAGATGTCCTTGCTTCTGGTCTCCCCATTCTGCTGCATGAGCTCAGCCCTGTAGGATTCTCCAAGAACACTGAGATGTGGGCTCCAATTCTTAGGATGCCAACACCAAGTGGCAGGATTCAGGCTGAGGGGGAGGCCAGAGGGGCTGCCTCCTCAATCTTCCTGGGCCCTTCAGTGGGTGGCCCTGATCTCCCTGAGAGGTGGGCCATCACAGGAGAGTTCATTCTTGCCAGGGGAGGTCAGCTAGAGGCATTCTGGGATCTGGCAGGAGGTGAGCTATGGCCAGGGCCTGAGCCATGTGGCGGTTCCCTTGTTGATGTGGATGAGTGAGGACTTTTTTCCAGGTGCTGATCCAGTTAATGGAGAACCACACATAGGGGATGCACAGTAGGTGGGAGGCGTGTGGGGCCCAGTGCATGCAAGTCCATGCCCAGCCCTCACTGGCTCCTGAATGTGCAGAACACTGTCCCTGGGGGGGGGGGGGGCTTCCTAGAAGCCAGGGCTGGTAGAGGAATCCTGGACTGAGCCAGCCCCCTTCTCTAACATCCAAAGGCCTTGGAGCCTTGCCACGGCCATCCTGGGTGTTGGAACCTTCAGAACAAGGGGTCCTGTGCTAATCCACGTGACACAGGTCCCCAGTGTCCCTTCTGCCTCACAAACTCTTTGCTTCCTCTCAAGCACAGAGCCATATCCAGGGAACATGCAGAAGGCAGCATCCCCTGTGGGGTCAGCCATCCTTGCTCTGTGTCAGAATGGTCACGAGGCACCCAGTCTGCCTACACTCACCCCAGCAGTCTCCAGGGGGCAGCCTGCTTAGGCTGCACACAGTCACCCACCTGCACCCACTGCCCTCTGCAGGTCCTCTGCCATGGCCAAGTTCATTTCCACCTGCCTCTGTTAGTGCATCCCCTGACCCTCAGTGCTCAGAAACACCCCACCCCAGTCTTTGGTTCTCCAGCTTCCTAAGAGGCTCTTATGTGTGTGTGTTTGTGTGTGGGGTGCATGGCTGATACTCCTCAGGTTTCTACAAACCGGACTCCCCAAAACTGGAAAGACTGCAGCAACATCTGAACATATCATGCATCATCCACTCCCCTCCCTGCAGAAACACCTGGTAAGTAATACATCTTGTCTCCTCCCGGGGGCTCTGTGCTCATGGAGGGAGGACAGAAAGGGGTCCTGTCTCCTTCCTGGGCCAGGGGAGGCCATGTCCTCACCAAGACTTCCTTGGTTACTGGGATCTGCATCAGTTCGGGTGTTGGTTTGTTTTCCAGCACTTGGTCTTCCAGAGTTTGCGTAGATTGAAGGGAGATGCTGTCCCCAGGGAAGAGTGGGAGATAGGAACTGTGTCCCTTCAGGAACCTGCATGTCTGTGGGGGAGGGGGTGAACCTGGTGCTGGGCTTCCTGCACCCAGGGGCTCAGATTAGAGGGAGTTAGGCCTGGTCCCTGGGCCCTGACCTCCCTCTGCCTCTTCTTAGAAGGAGGGTGTGTGTCTCGGGAAATTCACCACCCACTGGTTTACTCAGTGCTTTCTGGAAGGGGTAAGAGCCCCTGGGGACCTCTGCCCACAGAAGCTCCTGCCCCAGTGTCTGGCTCTCCTGTCCTAGTTTCATGTGGCCCTGGGCAGAGCTGAGCTCCCCCAGCCCCAGCAGACAAAGGAGGGACCCTGCTGTGCAGACAAGACAGGCCCGGCTCTGCAGAGCATCCTCTACGCTGAGGCTGAGTCCCAGGGCAGGCAAGAGGGCACAGGTCCATGTAGGATGTATCCTGCAAAGCGTCTCCCAGTAGCACATCCCTGCCCCCACAGCTCCAAAGGCCAAGATCAGCACTGAGGACATGCAGGCACTGGGAGCAGATCAGGGGTCTCGTATCCTACCCAGAGATGAAGCAGGCTCTACCAAGGTTTGGCCTCCACATGGCTTCGAGGAAAGACACGGAGGAGGAGGAAGAGAGCTGTGAAGAAGGCAGCCCAAAGCCTCTCAGCCTTAGGTTCCGCTGTGGGGGCGCAGAGTCTCCACGTGTTACCACCCTTCCGAGACTCCAGAGAGCTCGTGGGGAGGGGAGAGCTGTGCCAATGTGCCAGTCTCACTAACCTGAGCGGTTCAGGACAGAGGGAAGACGACTCTTCTGATGCTGGCAGCCGGGAGGGCCTGTGGATGTGGGCTCGTCCACAGGCCTCGGAGCTCTTGGAACCAGGGCCCATGCAGGCCGTCCCAGCCTGGGAACCGTAGCTGAAGATTCCCTACCTGCATGGCAGCCCTCGCACTCTGGGGACAGTCACGGGCTGGAGCCGGCCAGAACCAGCTCTGGGCTGGGAGACCAGGCCTGGTGCCCTCCCTGGCTCGAGGCCTCCTTGCCTCCTACTCCATGGCGCACCTGGATGATGGGTGCCTCCTGGAAAGGAGGCCACGCCCACCATGTGTCCTACCCAGGCTGGACAGCAGCCTGCTGTTCTCTACAGAGTCCTCTACGCTGGATTGAGCCACCACCCACCCAGTGGCCCTCCCCCGCCTCTTCCTGGGGCCAGGGCAGAGGGTGTCAGGACTGCTGTGGGCACCTCCATCGCTGGAAGATGACAGCATAGTGCCTGTAGCTACTGGACTGTTCCCGCCCCCACCCTCAAGGAGAACCTTTAGGCCTTTATTCTTGATGCTGACGTGTATTAACTTGTTTCTATGTATTAAAGTGTTAGATTGGAACATGTCTGCTCCAGTTTTGTGACCCCCAGAGCCCAGCTTCAGCAGGGCTTCTCTGTGTTTCTGATGAGCGTTGGAGGCTCCACAGCCCCCACCCCAGGCAGAGATCTGCTCAGCACCCTGAAGCTAATGCCTGAGATTCACCTGTGCCATCCAGGGGGCTGAGTCAGGGCTGGGAGAGCAGCAGCCATGAGCGCCCACCAACAGATGTAAAGGATGATTAAAGCCAGAAATCAGAACCCTTCCAAAAATACATAAGAAGAAGCACCTGCCATCTGATGTCAGGGCACCAGTACGAGCCTGATGTGAAAATAAAACTACATCATACAGAAAACTACAAACAAGTATCACCTGCAAATATACAAAAATTATCAGCCAATGGAATCCAGCATAATAAAAGGTTTACACACGCTGATTAACTGAGCATAATTCCAGGAATGCAAGGATGGTAAACACAAAAGGGCAATCAATGTAATAAACAGAATAAGGACACACACATAAACCTTTAGAGACATAGCAAAGGCATCTGAGAAAACTGAATATGCCTCTCTCCACAAACACAAGCACATAGAACTCCTAATAAACATGACCAGAAAAGATCTTCACCATGAAACACTTTAGTCAAATTCTTCACAAACATAAAGCCAAGATTCTAAAGTGTACACAAGAGAAACATCAGATTATATGAAGAGGATCTCCAATTATAATCACATCTGAATTCTCATCAGAAACCCTGTATGTGCTAGGAGAAAATGGTGAGATCTATTCCAAGCCATAAGAGAAAAACTTGTCAACCCAGAATACTATACCTTGCAAAGTTCTAATTCATGAATGAAGGTGAAATAAAAAGTTAGAGGTTGCTGGTCCTAGTCCCAGCTGCTCCTCTTCCATTACAGCTCTCTGCTATGGCCTGGGATATCAGTAGAAGATGGTCCAGGTCCTTGGGCCCCTGAACCCATGTGGGAGACCCAGAAGAAACTCCTGGATCTGGACTGGAACAGCTCCAGCCATTGCGGCCATCTGGAGAGAGAACCAGTGGTTGGAAGACCTCTGTCTCAACCCTTCTCTATAACTCTTTCAAATAAATCTTCAAAAGAAATTGGTTCAACGTAGATACAACGGATTGATTCTCAGAAAGAAACAAACCGCTAAAAAACTCTAGTAAAACAAGAAACTCTGAATATACTTACTCTTTCTTTTTTTAATTTATTTTAAAAACAGAGTTAAAGAGAGAGCGGTCTTCCATTCGCTTGTCTGAATATACTTATAATTTGAAAAGAGAGTGCTGTAGCAGGAAAAAAAAAAAAAAAACATGAAGAAAAGTCCAGGTTCAGATGGTTCCACAGGAGAAAACTCCCATTGAAAGGATAATTAATGTCCTTGATTCGCAAACCCTTCCAAAGAGAGATGAAGAGGAAAAACATTCCATTTTATTCCATCAGACCAGCATTATCCCAACATCCAACACAAACAGATCATAAAGAAAATGGCACACAAATATCCGTTATGAATATATCCCATTCCTCAACAAAAGATTACCAAACCCTATGCAGGAGTACAAAAAAGGTTTGCACACTCTGTGCAACTGGGAGTTCCTCCGGGAATGCAAGGATGGCTACCATACCTAAATCAATATATCACAGAACAGAATAAACACGGGAAAAGCCCACAAAGCACCCCTATAGACAGAGAAAACCTATTTCGCAAAAACTTAATTACCTTTGAGATAGTAAAGAAATCACCCAATTAGGAACGAAGGCCAACCTCGGCCAGACAATGGTCGGTCATGAAAAAACACACACAGTGCGGCATCACACCGACTGCAGTAACCAGAAACCGTCCTCGGAGCCCAGGAAACAGACGAGCATGTTCGCTCCTACTCCCGGGTCAGGGGGCTCAGAGGTCTAGCACAGGGTGGCTGGGCCATCAACAAGGACACAAAGGGGAACGCGGGCCATTCCAGGAGCAGGCAGAGCCACCTCTGCTCTCCACAGCTGCTCGCACACTGGGCAAGTTCCAGGGTCCACACAGCACCACCGCGACTCCACCCACGCCCTGCTCCCTGTGGGACCCCAGAGCAACAGGCAAGGTGCAGAGGCCTGGCCCAAGCCAGCAGGGAAGCCCCCAGCAGGAACCCGGGACAACCACTCACTCACCACAGGGAGCCCCGTTGTGCTTGCTGGACAGAGGCCCGCGAAGGCCATTGCTTCAATACCACCTCGAGCCTGGAGCGCTAGGCCCACCCGTGGGAGCCACCGCCCAGCACCCTGCTCCACCCACGATGCCCCCTGCAGTTTCCATGGAGCACCCGGGAAGCCTGTGGCCTTGGTGTGGTGAGGGTGCTATGGCCTGCGCTGAGACTCAGCACACACATGGCTGCCTCCACCCACCCGGGCCGCCTGTCCTGAGAAGGGCACAAGCCAGAAGTTCCCAGGGCCACTTCCCAGAAGCCAGTGGGGCCCACGAGGGAGGAGGAGGCGGGGGCACTGTAGGGGCTGGTGGGGTAGTAGGTTCAGGCTCCACCTGGGGCACCTACATCCACTGTCGACACCAGTTTGAGTCCCAGGGCTCCACTTCTGATCCAGCTCCCTGCTAATGGCCTGGGAAAGCAGTGAGAGATGGCCAAGGGCTTGGGCCGCTGCACCCACATGGGACCTGGAAGACTTTTGTGGCATTTGAGAGGGATCCAGCAGATAAAGACTCTGCCTTCCAAATAACTAAATAAAACTAAAAAATAAATAAATAAATAAATAAATAAATGAACACCTGTGCATGGAATTCAAAAATTTTCACACCAAATAAACTTATTTCTATATTTCATTATTTCTTTTCATCTGAAAGGCTCACCACATACACACACACAGAATTGCATCCACTTCTTCACTCTCCAGTGTCTGCAATAACCAGGGCTGTGTCAGGCCAAAGCCAGGAACCTGGAACTCCATCTAGATCTCTCAGGTTGGTGGCAGCGACTCAAGTACTAGAGCCAGTACCTGCTGGCCCCCAGGGTATAAACTCCCAAGGAGGTGGAAGAGAAGGAGACCTGGGAATTGACCCTGGGCACTCTGACATGGATGCAGGCTTCTCAAGATGTAACTGCTGTGCCAGTGCCCATCCTAAACTTATCTTTTAAATTCATTTTTCTCGGGGCTGGCATCATGGCACAGCAGGTGAAGCCACTGTCTGCCATGCTGGTGTCCCTTACGGACACTGGTATGGGATCTGGCTACTCAACTTCTGATTCAGCTCCTTGGGAATCTGTCTGAAAAGCAGGAGAAAATGGCCCAAGACTCTGGGCCCAGATGGAGTTCCAGACCTCAGGTTTCAGCTTGGCCAGGCCTGGCCATGTGACTATTTGAGAGGAAGCCAGTGTACCAGTGGATGTAGCAAGACAGTTACTCTCTCTCTCTCTCTCTCTCACACACACACACAAACACACACAATCCAATCTGTAGCTCTGAATTCAAATACACAAATAGCCTTAAAAACATAAAATCAAATAGGAGCCAGCATTCTGGCATGATGGGTAAAGCTGCCACCTGTGGTACCAGCATCCCATGTGGGCACCGATTCTGGTCTTGGCTGTTCTGCTTCCAATCCAGCTCCCTCCTTGCCCTGGAGGGCAGTGGAGGATGGCTCAGGTGCTTGGGTCCTTGTATTCCTGTGGGGGACCTGGGGAGGCTCCTGGCTCCTGACTTCGGATTGGTCTGGCTTTGACTGTTGCGGCCACTTATGGAATGGACCAGCAGATGGAGGAACTCTCCCTCTCTCTCTCTCTGTCTCTCTCTCTCCCTCCTTTGCTAGGTACAAAGGCCTTGTGAAAACCACCTCAAACACAGAGGCTGCACACACATTCCCTGGGGGGGAATCCGCCCCATGAGGGACACGCCCTGGAAGCAGAGACTCGGAAACTCACACAAGGCCACCTCTGGCAGCCAAGCTGTCAGAGGCGCCCAAAGGAGGATGGGCAGGCAGGTGATCACCCGGTCCCTCAGGGGAATCGGCTTCTGGGCCCCAATGCGTTTTCCTCTAGGCATCCACATTGACACTGACCTGGAACACGGAGGTCACAGAAGTCCCTGACAGCCACGTCTCCAGAAAGATGAAGCGCAGAGATGACACTGTCTTCTGGGGTTCCCATGCCTAACACAGAAAAGTAGGACAATGACAGCATCAAGGAGCAGAGCAAATGGATTTACATGGTGCTAAGAGTTCCATAGTTCATGTGAAATGGATGGAAACAATGATTCTAACTAGAATGTGACACAGCTAAGAAATTTCTGGAAAAAGAAACGAAAAAATTTTTTGAAAGAAGAAGGTACACTCAGCAGGGATATGGAAAACGGGGTACGAAAAAATGTCCAAGTGACACAAAATAACGCCGACAGCAGGAATGTAGGAACAAAACTAGAACAACGATCACTGAATCTGAGTCCTGGTTCCTAATGCCTCTGATGGAGACTCAAGCAGGCCACAGTCTCTCCCCTTAGCTTGCACTTTCTGTCTTCACCTTGATGTAGACGTCAACTCCTTAGTGCACATGACCTCATTAAATTCTGAGAGCAGCACAGGCCAGACTGGCCCCAAAGAGCCCAATCACAAAATCCCCAAGTCAACCAGACTCTCTAGGTTAACATCTTCCTGCTGGATCCCACTGAGATGCTCCTCAGGAAGCCCAGGTCTTGAGTGAGCTTTGCAATAGCCACCCCCTCACAGAGCCAGACACTCAGAAGCCCACTTTGCCATCCCAGCTCCTCAGAACACACTGGCTATCTTATTGCTGACCAGTCAAGAAGCCACAGGCACTGCAGACAAGCCAGAGAGGCCTACATGAGCTGGGCCTTTACTGTTCAACTTCAACTTTAATCTACAAGACTCCACACCCTTAATCTCTACGGAGTCTGATAATCAAGCAACAGCTGCCTTTTTACTCTGTGCACTATAAATAAACACACTCTTCTCAGACCCACGCAGCACGTCCACTCTGACCACGTTCGTGGGTGTAGAGCAGACCTCAATCATAAGAAGAGGCAGCACACGACCTAAGATCTCAGATCACACAGGAACTACATGGGAAGTCAGTAAGAAGCAGCTGAAAGACCCAAACACTTGGAGAACAATCAACAAACCTCAAAATTACACATTTATAAATCTCAAATGAAAAATATTTCAACTAAAGTGAACATGTATCCTGCCCATTTATATTAATGAATACATATTTTAGGAAAGAAGAACCAAGATGAAGGAGCTACGCTTTCACCCTAGGAAATCAGAAAGAAAAGCAATTTAAACACTTCAAGCCAGGTGAAGAACATAGTGAAACTCAGATGTACAAGTCAGTGGAATGGAAAAATATACAACTGCAGTGAAAATTGACAAAACTCAAATTGGGGTCTTTGAAAAGAGACAAAAGTCGTGAACTTCTTGTCAGGATCAACCAGGAAACAAGGTGCAAATTACTAATATTGTTAATGGAATGGTGACACCAGGACGGTCTCCATGGACAAGGTAACAAGGGAATGGTATGAACCCTGTGACCAAAAATTTCATCAGATAATCAACTGTGAAAATTCCTTGAAATGTAGATGTACCAAAATTCACAAACAGAAATGAAAAAGATGAATGGTTCCATAGTAAGTGATAATTTATAATAATTATCATAACAATTATAATGTATAAGAAAATTATTAAATAGTTACTAGTTATTAAATAAACATATCCTGTTTCTGCTCAGCTAAAAATAAACAGTGGGCAGAAATGTATTTACAGGGACCTGTGTTGTGGCATGGCAGGTTACAACATTGTGCGGAAAATTGTCATTCCATAGAGGCGCCAACTGGATTCCCGCCTGGTCCAATTTTTTTGTTTAATATTTATTTATCGATTTGAAAGACAGAGTGACAGAGGCAGAGGCAAAGGAGCGGGAGGGAGGGAGAGGTGTCTTCCATCAGCTGGTCCACTCCACATCTGGAAGAAACAGCCAGAGATACGCCGATCTGAAGCCAGGAGCCAGGAGCTTCCTCCAGGACTCCCACAAGGTGCAGGGGCCCAAGCACTTGGGCCATCTCTACTGCTTTCCAGGCCGTAGCAGAGCTGGATCGGAAGTGGAGCAGCTGGGACTCGAACTGACGCCCGGATGGGATGCCAGCACCGCAGGTCAGGGATTTACCCACTAAGCCATGGCACCCTCCTCTGCCCCACACAGCCACCAACCCAACCCCCACCCCCCACCCCTGCCACCAAGCTGTTCCACTGGGGATCCAGCTGTCTGCTAACAGCCTGGGACAGCAGAGGAAGCGGCCCAAGGACTCGGGCCTCTGAACCCACATGGAGACCGGATAAGCACCTGGCTTCTGCTTGGGCCAGGCCAGCCCAGGCCGTTGTAGCCATCTTGGGGTGAACGGATACATCGAAGCTCTCCCCGCACTGCCCATCTATACCTCTGCCTTTCACACAAACCTTTCCAAAGAAAGACAACGAGGACTTCCTCTGAGGCGGCAGAGCCGGGGGCAGGCTGGACCCGAGCACAGAGGGATCCGGCTTTCTCTGAGTCTGTGGCTCCACCGTGTGCAGGCGGTGTAAACTCACCAGAGGCCGTGCGCATGCACTCGGGCGCCCGGGCCGTGGCCTGCACACACGGCACACCTCGGAGCAGCCCGGCCGACAGAGGCCGACCGGGGCTCCTAACGGAAAGGCCAAGGCTCCTTCCGGCCAGGAACAGGAAACCCCAAACCCGGAACCGGGCCGGGGACAGTTCTTGCTCTCCAGCCCCGCCCCGCCCCGTACCCGTCACTCTCCTCCTCCTCTCTCCCACGCGCACGGCTTCCCCCTCCCTTCCCCCACTCCGCGCCCCCTTCTCATTCTGCCCCTCCCCCTCCCCTCCTGGCCCCGCGCCCCCTCCCACGCACACCCCTGCCCGCTCTCTGCCCCCCCCCCCGCCTGGCCTCCTCCCGCCAGGCCCAGCGCCCGGGCCCCCCTACCTGGTGACAGGAAGGCCTCCTCAGCTGACCACACACCGCGCCCAACTCCCCCAGAGAGGACCTTTCTGTCCCTCAGGACAGGCATGGAGTCCTGAGGGTAACGGCCGCCTCAGCCGCAGCCTCCCTGGCCCGGCCTGACCCGGGGCGCTGGGTCTCCCTCAGGCTGGGCCAAGAGCGTCCAGGACGGCTCCTCAGGGCCTGCGCTGGCTCTGGGCAGGAGCGGACACGGCGCTCACTCCCAGCTGAGCACCGCGGGGCAGAGCGGCCATGCAGCAGATGCACTTCCGGGTCCCAGACCTGGCGCAGGCGCACTGCACACGGGCGGCCGCCATGGGGCCACGTGACGCATCTGCGCGCTGCCGCATCAGGGGGCTGATGCCCCAGGGCCGCGTCCAGTCCCGCTGCTCCAGGCTGTGACCCAGGGAGGCAGCCGCTGAGGGCCCAGGGCCCTGGGACCCGGCCTCCCTCCCTCGTGCGAGTCCTGAATGGAGCTCCTGCCGCCTGGCTTCTGCCTGGCCCAGCGCTGGCCATGGCAGCCGCGGGGCAGAGGAGCAGTGCACGAGGGTTGCCAGCGCTCTTTCTCTCTGAGAGGGGGTCCGTCTGGGTCTCCCCAGGGGGCTACAAAGGCCAGGGCTGGGCCAGGCCAAAGCAGAATCAGGGCTTTTCTCCAGTCCTCCAGGGTGGGGTCAGAGGCCTAAGTCCTGGGGCCGTCTCCTCTGCTTTCCCAGGCGGGATCCCAAGGGGAACGGCTTCGGGGAGGGGCCGGGCTGTGGGGTAGCAGGTAAAGCCCCCGCCTGCAGGGCCGGCCTCCCATATGGGGCCCGTGTGAGTCCCGGCTGCTCCACTTCCAATGCCGCACTCTATAGGGCCTGGGAAAGCAGCACAAGATGGCCCAAGTCCTTGGGCCCCTGCACCCACTCAGGAGGCCCCAGGAGGCTCCTGGCTCCTGGCTTTGTATCTGCTCAGCTCCGGCTGCTGCGGCCTATTGGGGAGTGGGCTAGCAGATGGAAGACCTCTCTCTCTCTCTGCCTCTCCGCCTCTCTGTGTGTAACTCTGAATGTCAAATACATAATTAAATCTTTAATAACAAGCAAAAAATAAAAAAGGAAGACGTAGCTTAAATAAAGCATTTCATCAAGGCCAACTACTAGAGTGCATTTAAAATTGAATACTATATACATAACATACACTGTTAACACAGACTTTTATAAAGAACTGAACTCAGTCTTTGAAAACATTTTGGTACCCATTCATTCTCTTCTTTCTTACAAACATGCTGTGTGGGATTATTTCTGACTTACATGTGAAGAAATCTTTGTCATCTACTTATTCAGACACATATGTCCCCACTTGTTCAAGGACCAGAAATACCTGTGCTCTACAAAGGTCTCTTCTGAACACAGGTCTGCCCTCCAGAGTCTAGCCCTGCATTGAACATATGGATCGTGTTTTACATAGGACAAATCATGTGTCCCACAAACAAGATCTAATACATAAAGGTAGCATCTGGGGTCACTGTTGACATATTCTACATGGACTTTATAATGGTGGTATTTTTAATCTCATTTCTCAATGTTCAAATATGGCTCAATTTTAATTTGGTATAATAGAAGAAACTGATTCATGTTAATACTGGAAGGTGGGATTCTTTGGCTTTTTAGATAGTTGCAAATTTCTAAAATTAAGGAATTTGTAATGCATGTTAAACAGTTGCATATTTTATTTTTAAAAATGTATTCCAAGAATGCTGGTATTGAAATTTTTTTCTTGGAATAATAAATAAATAAATAGGTATGTATATACATGCACACATAAGTACAGAAATATACACATACAGACATAGGATTGCCCTCCCCAAAAACCTGACTCCAGAGCTTGCTGGTCACCATCACTTGACCAGAAGGCTCAGGGAAGACCTGATGGAGGAGGAGGTCTTGGTTCCAAAGCAGGAGGTGAAACTGGAGCCCCACAGATGGTTCGGCCTCAGCAGCTGGTCCTGGGCACGGGCAGCTAAATGGTGGCGCCAGGTACGGAATGTGCCAGCAGCTGAGACTGTGGCGCTACCAGAGCAGACCATTGTGCAGAGTGGCCAGGTCATGATGAGGACCCCTGGGCATTTCTGTGCCAGCAGAGAGCTCAGGAGAGGGTCCCAGGCATCCTGGCCCAGGGCCAGCAGCATGGGCACCTGGGGGGACAGAGTCCCCAGGGCCTGGCATGAGGCTGTGATGGCCCTGTGCACCACGGGGCCTCCAGGACACCTCCAGCAGATAGGAAGGGCTGTCGATATGAGGAGCAGGTGTCCAAGGAGGGGAAGGTAGATGGGGACAGAGGAGCCCAGCTCTGATTGGGTGCTGCTGTCCAAGTCCCTCAGTGGTTGGCCAGGCTCAGGGCATCCATGTGGTATCCAGGTGGCCAGATCTTCTTCCAATAGAACATAGGGGGCCCTGCTCTCCAAAATGGGTGAGCAGTCCACACCCACTCTCCTAACACCGACTGTCAGGAGGCGTGGGTATCAGAGGTCCTTGTTGAGGGCCCACCAACGCTTCTGACCCTGCTATCTCATCCCATGCCCTTGATACCTGTGGAGCTCACGGTGTGGGACGCTTGTGTGTTAACCTCAGTGTCTTCATGGCCAGAGGCTGCACAACTCATCCCCAGACTGTTGGGAGTGGCAGAGTTCCCGGCTGCTTATTGACTCTGACCTTCCCATGTGCCAGCTCTGCCCAGTGTGCAGAGACTTCAGACCGCACCCCTGCCCCAGAACTGAGGCCATCCTGGACATCAGCACAGGAAGTGATGGCTGCCTGTGGGGAGGGCAATGAATGAAGGAGAGAAAGGAAGCTGTGATGACTGGGACTTTCCAGGGCATTCCTGGGAGGCCTCCCTGCCCTCCCATCTGGGTAGAGTTCTAGATGTAGAAACCAGTGTTGACTCAAGGTGGGTCAGCTCAGCTGTGACAGGGACACTGGGGTGGGCTCTTGGACACAGGAAGCTCCCTAGCAGATGAGGGGCTGGTGGTACATCCAGAGTGGACAGTCCAACAGTAGATGGGTGGAGATGGGGACCCTGGGCATGGTGTTCCTTGTGCCTGCGCAAGGTAAGTGGACTGAGGCCAAGAAAGGCCTTGGAGGAGCAAGGACAGACTGTAACACCACGATGGCAGCCTGGAGGTTATTGTGGGACCCAGGGCTTAGGAGGTGCTGGGTCAGGACTGAGCCACTTTGCCCTGGAGGAGCCGGTGCTGGGAAGCCCTGGGCTCCCCTAGAGCTGACGAGCAGGGGGATCCTCCTCATCCCTGAAGACTCACGTGGCTGAGGCCAGGCTGTGGGTGGTCCTGAGTTGTCACTGCCACAGCCATGGTGGATTGGTCAGGAGAGGCCTGTGCTGGGGTCTCAGCAAGGGCAGGGAGGGGCTCCAGGGACAGGTGCATCTTCTGTTCTTCCTCATTCCCCTCCAGGGCCAGAGCAGAGGGCCAATGTGGAGAGGACCGATGCTGTGGCCACCACCTGACCCTGCAGTCCAGAAGCCGTGTCCCAGTGGTGAGGGCACCCCTCCCTCCTGGCTTCCCCCTTCCCTGGGCCAAGCTGGCAGGCACTGTGCAGCTGGCAGCCTTGGACACAGAGCAGGGCTTGATCCTGGGCACCTCCTGAGCCCATCAGCACTCATCCACCCAGCCTCACCCACGCATGCTGCACAGAGGGGCACAGGTGTGCACGAAGGTGGGTGAATTCCAGTCCTGCCAGGCCACCCACACCTCACGTGACCTGTGTGCCCCTCGTGTGGGGGAGCTGCCCCATGGGGTTGGGCCCTTGGCATTCCCCATCCTCACTAAGAAACAGCCCAGGGAGGCAGGCTGGGACAATTGCAGGACACCTGGTGCTACTTAGTATAGCCAGCATGCTAGGAAGTGTCAATGACAAAGACCAAAATTAGCATTTGTGGGGCTGGTGCCATGGTTCACTTGGTTAATCCTCCGCCTGTGGTGCTGGCATCCCATATGAGCCCTGGGTTCTAGTCCTGGCTGCTCCTCTTCCAGTCTAGCTCTCTGCTGTGGCCCAGGAAGGCAATGGAGGATGACCCAAGGGCTTGGGCCACTGCACCTACATGGGAGACCAAGAGGAAGCACCTGGCTCCTGCCTTCAGATCGGCATAGTTCCAGGCATAGCTGCCATTGGGGGGTGAACCAATGAAGGAAGACCTTTCTCTCTCTCTCTCTCTCTCTCTCTCTCTCTCTCTCTCTCTCTCACTGCTTGACTGTATCAGTCAAATAAATAACATTAATGAATAAAAAAGCATCTGTGTGCTTCAGATGTGGAGCCTCCAGCCCCAGGGAGAGCCTTGGAGCAGACACATGCTGGGTATCCACGTGTGCTCACGTCACACCAAGGAACACGAGTAGCGCACAGGGAAAGGCAGCTTCCCTTTCACCAGGCGGACAGCATAGGGAGCACATGGAAGGCAGCCTGAGCCAGAGCCCATGCAGCTAAGCCAGACCACAGGGGCCTCCTGGCCTCTGCAGAGCCAGCGCTGAGCACGACCAGACAGGTGCTGGAAGGGCTGAGCTGCTGCTGACAGTGACCCCTGGGTCTCCCAGGGCTGGGCGTCCTGGCCATCAGCAGTGCTGGGAGCTGTGGGCCTGTGGCTGCTCTGGCCCCACATGTGCTGTCTCTGCCCTTACTGCCAGCACAGGCCTAGAGTTACCAGCATGCGGATGAGGTGCTTGTCCGGAGGAGTCACAGTGATCTGTCTGAACTGCTGGTCCATGTCAGGACAGGGCCCTGGTTCCCGCTCTGGACAGTCTGGGCCATGCTGGCTTGAGGTCCTATGCAGGTGCTGCTCAGCGGGCCGCTTCCCTCCCCTCCATCCCAGGAAGACCCCCTGTGTCCACCTCCTAAAACTCCTGTGAAGGGGGGCAGGAGCAGAGCAGGAGGGGTCAGCAGAGGCTGGCAGTGCTGGGGAGGGGCCTGTGGTAGGACAGGAGGCTGCAGCCCTGGGAGTCTCAGCTCAGATCACTGCAGGGGCAACCACGGAGTGTGGGACCTCAGGAAGATGGACAGGCCATGATGGGGCTCCCTGTGCCACCTTGTGTTCAAATAAAGAGGCCTTCACAGTTGGGCTGCAATAAAATGGCAGGGGACGAAAGGAGGGGCAGCAGGTGCAGGTTGCCTGGGACTTGGGACCATTACGGCAGGTGGCAGAGGGCCCTGGCACCCCTGGTTCTGGGGCAGTTCTGCCAGAGCCCTGCCCTCTTCACCTGGGCCCTGGGGAGCACACAGGCCCCACTTCAGGTGACCTTTAATGAAGCCAGGGCTGAGCACCCTGACCCCTGCCACAGCAGAGCCCCTTGGGATTGGCTGGCAGGCTTCTGTGATGTCACAGTCACTGAGGATGCACACTCTGGGCTGGGAGGTGACCAGTGGCCAGTAGTGCGTCTACTGCCCAACTGACCAGGTGTTGGTAGCATAGGCAGGAGGCACATTTGACAGAATCCAATGGATTCAAGACGGAGGTAAGTGGGACTGGCTCTTGGGGAAGGTCGCGCCCAGGTGGGTGGCACTGGTCTCCCATGCCAGGCAGGTTCCATGAGTGACGTGGCTGAGCTCTCATGGTACCCCTGTGTGCAGAGGGTGTATGCAGTCGTCTCATTCCTCCTGCTCTGCTGGGCACCAGTGTCGAATGGGCCTTGGTGTGAGTCTGTGTCAGACACGGGTTCAAGACTAGGTGTCGGGTCACCTGGTATCAGGTGTGGCAGGGAGGCCGGCTCTGAGAGCCCCAGAGATGTGGGGGCTGAGAACGGGCCAGGGAGACTTGGGCTCCCTGGAGAAGACGTGGATGCCAGGCTGGGGGATGAGCATCATTTCCGAGGGCAGGGGAGGCAAGGTGGAGACTGTCCTTCCCCAACCGTCCCTAGTCCCTGTGCTCTGGACGAGTCATCCTCCTGGGACGCAGCCACCAGGTGCCCACTCACCTGGCTGTGTGACTGTCCCCCCTCTGAACAGGGGGACAGCCCTCAGGGCAGCAGTTCCCGTGGGCTCCCCTGTGCTGGCTCACATGAGCGTGTGTGTCTTACAGATTGGATATGAATGCCCTGAGGTCCCGGAGGGCCCAGGAGCGAGCAGCCATCATCAAGAAATAGGAGCAGGTACGGGCCAGGGCGCTGGGGGAGGAGGTGGGGCCCTGCCTCAAGGACTGTGCCTGTGAGAGCCAGACCCCGCCTTCCTGGGGACACAGAGCGGGGCGGCGGCTCAGCTCCCTGTGACTTTCATCCGGGTCCCCTCTTTGCTGCAGGGACGCCGAGGAGTGGCACTGTTGGAGCCTGAAGAAGAGGATGATGAGGACGGCTGCCTCGTCCCAGACAGGCTTGGGTTCCTGCAGTGAGTCCTCCGGCCCCCACCCCACCCCAGGGCAGGGACTGGGGTCAGAAACCCCAACATGAGGTGCCACACCTGTCCCCAGGCCCCCACCTTGAGCCCAGCTGTGGTCACAGGCAGGCACTGGTCAGCATTTGGCCAGAGCCGAGTGACCCTGTGACTCAGGACTGCAGGCAGGGACAGCGCTGGACGTGGGGCAAGCACTGGGCACTCTTACTCTGAGGTCTCTGTTTCTGTTAAGTAGAGGGGGTGGCTTGAGGGTCCCCATGCTCCCAGGTAACACAGCCAAGCCATCGCCACTCCAGAGCTGTGTCCACAGGGTTGGGGCACCAGCCTAGCAGCTGGGCAGTTGTCCAGCAGGTGCCTGGGTCTCAGGGCCCAGGCTCAAGGCTTCCTAAGACCTAGTCTGAGGGATGGCCAGCGGTGTCGCCTCTGCGGCTCCGAACCTGCCTGCGGGCTCCCACAGTACAGACCACGGGGAGGGTGCAGCTGAGGGCCCTGCCCCAGGGTCTGTACTGGGAGGAGTGGGGTCTGGTGCAGGAGTCAGATTGGAGGCTGTTCCCACTGATGTCAGGGAAAGAGGCCCCGTGGCCAGAGGGTGGGCTCCCATAACCTAGAGGGATGCAGCCTTCTCAGGCCTTCCTGAATTGACTCAGCAGCCCACCTTAGCTCAGGGATAGGGGGTCCTGCCTCCTTATTGTGCCAGAACCTGGAGAAAAAAAGGAGCAGAATGGTGGGGAGATGGCCATGGTCTGGGCTGACAGAGGAGAGGTAGGTGTGGAGCCAGCACCTCAGGCTGCCAGTGCACATGGGAGGATGGTGGGCAGGGGGGAACCCTGGCGGGGGGTGGTGCCAGGTGTCTGGAGCCCCAGGTGCACTCACAGCTCTGAGCATCTCTCAGGCAGGCCACCTGGACTCGGTCAGTTCCAGGGTGACTTCTTGGGGAGAGCTGATGTGGGGACACTGCTCCCTCACCCTGGGCAGCCTGGCCCTGCTCAAGACAGCAACCCCCCAACCACTGTGGGGGTGCTGCCACACGCCCAGGACGGTGGACCTCTGACAGGCCTGGAGCCCCCCACTGGCAGCAAGGGCCCCTGCCTGGCCCTGGGCTCCCTGTGCTCATGGTACCAGCCCCTCCCTTCCCGTCTCAGTCCCCTGGGATGAAAGGATGAAGCTGGCCCACTAGGGAGGTAGAGGTGCCGGTTGTGGTCCTGTCCTCATCTCTCTACCTCGCTTGCTTTCCAGTGAGCAGAAGTTGCCCCAGGACAGCACCCTGGGGGCAAAGGTAAGGACAAGTCCTTGGCCATGGGCCAGTCATCTGGAAGCAGAGCTCGGTGGAGGGGGCACATGGGGCTCAGCAGTGGTAAGTGGGAGAGCCATAAGGTCCTGCGATGCAGTACTTACACGGCACCTGCTGACCTCTTAACACACTCACCTGTCCCAGAACTGAGCCGCAGCTCAGGGACATCTGCCTGTCAGCCACCATGACTCATTGGCATGGTTGGGAGTGACCTGGCTGGAGCTCGGGGGCTCTGCCTTGAGGACGGGGCAGCTCGGGTCCGAGGCCAGGCTGCCGACTCTCCCCAGACAGAAGACCTGGGGCTCACAGTCTGTGCCTTTTCTGGCTCCTTCCTTTGAGCGCACACAGAGCTCTGGAGCTGCATCCGAGGGCCACTCTCAGAGCCTGAAGCTGGGCTCACGCCTTCTTGTCTTGTTTTCCAGCGTAAACAGGTGCACAGAATCCAGAAATGGGTGAAAATGATGAAGAATCATAGCAAATACCGTGGCAGCGAGAAGGTAGCTGAGCTGAGGGCCCCTCGGGAACACTGAGAGCTGAGTTGGGGTTTGAGCAGTGCCCATTCCTGTGCCAGGCACCGCCTGCCTCTCAAATGCTCAGGGGCAACTGTCCAGCACCCAGGGACACAGGTCATGCACACCCCTTCCCCATACACGCAGGACACTGTCCTGGTAGAAAATCTGAAGTCACTGCTGAAGACAATCCCAGATAGAGGGCAGGTGTGGTTCCAGGAGCCCTGTAGGGGGCAGTAAGTGCAGGGCAGAGCCAGTGCCCCTGAGCCCTTGGCCTCCAGTCACTGTGGGTCATAAGGCCCCCATCTGGGCAGATCCTCCCTCTGCCAATACACAGGGAGCCCCTGGCTTCTCCCTCCTGCTGTCTCACCCTGTGCTCCCTCCCCGAGTGGCCACGTTCACCACTCACCAGAGCCTCCTCTCTCCTGTAGTTTCAGCGCAGAATCTACAAGGGCATCCCTGCCCAGGTGCGTGGAAAGGTGTGGGCTGTGATGCTGGAGGTGGACAAGAAGAAGGCCCAGAATCCCGGCAAATACACGGTACGGCTCTGCACTCAGCCCAAGGGGTCCGGCCTGCTCGGGCCTGGTCAGGAGCCTGAGTCTCCGTGGAGGACCGTCCCTCACTGAGCCCTCGGGAGCCTCCTCCCCATCCTGCCTGCTTCTCTCCCTAGATCCTAGTCAGTGCCTCCTCCACATCTCCCCAGACCCAGCTGGGACTGCACATGTGTGTTTTGTACCAGAGGCTTTAACCTGCTCTCTGCTGAGCTCACCTGGGTAGCTTGGCCTAAGGCCAGAACAGAGGAATTGCTGGGCCCATGATGGGCGGGGGCCTCCCAGTATGAGATCACAATGGTGTGAGGTCGGGGGCCCCACAGGCTCTGTGCTAACAGGGCCTGCCCACAGCTGGCCCCACCTTCACATGCACTTGCAGCCCCTGGCATTGCCTTTGCCTGGAGTGGCTGGTCCAATGGTCAGACAGCTCTCAATGCTTCTGGGAAAGGAGGGAGCAAGGGCTGGTGTGAGCAGAGGGCTGGCAACTGCAGCTGGCTCTCATGTCCCTGGCTGCCATCAGGGAGCAGGGCCCAGCTGTGTGGCCCACCCTGCCTCCCCCAAGTCTGCAGTTTGGGGCTGGCCCTGGGAGCTGGGCCTGGAGACAGTCATTGCCCAGGCTCAGCTCCAAGCCAAGGGTGCCTTCCAATGTCGAGATGGAGATGCACCCCTCCAGCAGGGGGCGCCATGGAGCAGTGGTCAGGCTGTGGTTGATGCCTGGAGGGCAGGGCCTGAGATGCCAGCGAGGAGGCCCGAAGCCTGGCTGGGGTCAGACCGCGTCTGTGCTGAGAGCTAAGGGCAGGCAGGGGTAGTGCACAGGGACCTTTCTGAGCCCCTGTCTGATGCTGACCATCGGGGTCCCAGTGGCCCCCTCAGCAGGGATGCTGGCCATGGGGGTGGACACTGAGGCAAGTAGGGAGCCCATGACCCTCCCTCAACGTGGGACCCAGAGGGAATGAGCTCCCTGCACGGAACTCTCCCTGTCAGCCAGAAAAGCTAATGTGGAGTAGAGAGCCTCATGTGGCAATGGGGCTTTTGCTGGTCCTGAGGCTGGCACCTCGCCCTGTACCTGCCCTGCAGGAGATGAAAGAGCAGGCTAGGCTGGGCGCCACTCATTTCCATCACATCGACTCCGCCATCACATGGACTTTCAGAAACCACCTGATGTTCCGGGAACGTTACAGAATGAAGTGAGGCCTCTGGGCTGGGGTGGACCCGGGGGTGGGAGGAGCAAGGGCCCTGGGGCACAGGGGGTTCCTGTGGAAGACTTGGGTGCAAACCTAAAACAGTTCATTTAGCACAGAAAACAAAATGGATCCATGGGCCTGTTTTAGATTACATCAACTTTCCAAAGACACTGGAGAGAATGAAATGAAAGGTATTATTTCTCGAATAATCAAGGAGCCCTTCACTCAGGAACAAGGAAGCAGTGGGCATCTCCCAGCGCCCCAGGGACACAGGCTCATAGGGCCCCTTCATGAAAGCACACACAATTCACCTCCTCAGCGCATGAACACACGCTTAGTACCTAAACCACAACGGGGCACCAGCGCACAGCTGTGAGAATGGGGGGACTAAAACCACCGAGGACGCCGGGTGCTGGGGAGAAGGTGAGGCAAGCACCACTCTGGTTCATTGCAGGAACAGAGCACAGTGGCCCAGGCCCCGGCAGCACCCAGGGCCATTTCTCACAATGAGATACACACAGTTTCCACACGAACCCCCAGCACACACATTTACACGACCACTAGAACAGCTGAGTGCAAGAAAACCCTCACGCAAGATTCAGGGTTGTGTTCACAGTCACTGGACGCGGGAGTAGCCTGCACGATGCTCAGTGGGGAAGCGGATAAGCAACCCGTGTCACAGCTGAATCCTAGAACGGGATTCAGTGAGAGGCAGGACGAGGCTCGGCCCTGGGCTCACCTGGATCCATCTCAGGTGCATTCTGCTAAGAGAGGAAGCGTCCCTCCAAGGCTACACGTGCTGTGATCCACTCACAGGACGTCTGCAAGAGGCCGAACTCCGGGACACACAACAGGGCAGTGGTGGCCACGGGCTGGGGGAGGTGGGGCGTTTGGCCACAGAGGCTCACGGGGAACACATAGGCCACAGGAGCTGCTCCCTACCCGGCTGAATGTGCATGGGAGGCTGACTCTCCATGGCTTAGACCCACGGGACTGCACCTCCCCAGTGGGACGCTCACCTGTGCAATGAACACCCACCTGGGGAAACAAAACTGCACGTGACTGCACCCTGGGAGGTGTGCGTGTCCCTGCAGACAGCGCTCACCCACACAGTGCACCACACGCAGGTGCCCTGACGACATCACTGCTCATGAGCAGAGTGTCACGGGCCCTGCGTGTGGCTGTCAGGCTCTGTTAGGCAGAGCCACACTGAGAGCCTCGGCAGCACAGGACACACAGCCTCTGTCCTCTCTCTTCCAGCCAACACGCCTTATTCAACATACTCATGGCCTATTCTGTTTACAATCCTGTGAGTATTCTGGGATCCTATCGCAGGTGCTATCTTGGCAGTCCCTTCAGGGCATCCCTGGTCACTGAGATCTCAGCCTGGGTTGAGGGGGCCTCTCTCATCCACAGCTCCGAGACAGAGGGGTAGAGGCCAGGCTTCGGGCCTCCTTGGACCCAACTCTAAGTTCTGGGAGGAGAAAGGCAGCCTTCTCCTGAGCTGGTCTCCAGACCCCAGGAGATTGGCTGCTTGGAACGCCCCTCCCAGGACTAGCATTCCACACAGTGGGGCGGGGTCGAAGGCAGGGCAGATCAGGTGCATGACTTTGCTCATCAAAGTTGAGTCTGGGTCCAGTGATGCCATTACACCCACCAGACATGTGGTTGGACCCATGGGCCTGAATCCCACTCCACACAGCGCCACTGCCAAATCAGCCACTCAGACCTTCCCCATGCATAGAGCAGGTGCAGGGCTCCATGGGTGATCCAGCAAGGCCTGGAGTCCCCATCCCCCTGACCTGCCACTGGCCAGCCCTGCCTGGTGCCCTGGTTGCCAGGGGGCCTGGCACTCAGGAAGCCCAGGCCTGCACCCGGGACAGAGGCACACCTCCTGTTCTGGTCCTGGTAGCACTTCCTGGCTTACTTCTTCCTCATGTGAGAAAGGGCCACCAGGTCACCCGCAGAGCTCAGGGGTCCAGAAGCTTCCATGGGCATGGGTCTGGATTCCCACAGCAAGCTGGCCCATCCTGACAGCTTGGGGGTAACAGGTGCCCATACCTCAGGTCTCCCCCCTGTGCTGCCTAAGCTCAGGCCCTGCAGGATTCCCTCCAGGAACTTGGAGAACTTCCATGGGCTCCAATTCTTGGGCTGCTGACACCAAATGGCAGGCTTCAGGCACAGGGGCTCCCTCCCCCAATCTTCCTAGACCCTTCAGTGGGTGACCCTGGTCTCCCTGAGAGGTGGGCCATCCCAGGATATCACTCTTGCCAGGGGAGGTCTCCTAAAGGTATTCTGGGATCTTGCAGGAGGTGGGCTACAGCCAGGGCCTGAGCCATGTGGTGGCGCTGCTGCTCATGTATATGCCCGAGGAGGACTCTTTCTGGGCCCTGGTCCAGCTCATGGAAAACAACAAGCACGCGATGCACGGTAGGTGGATGGCGTGTGGGGCCCAGTGCATGCATGTCCGTGCACGGCCCTCACTGGCTCCTGACTCTGCAGGACAGTGTCCGTGGATGGGGGTGGGGGTTCTCCCTAGAAGCCAGGGCTGGCAGAGGCCTCCCAGACTGAGCCAGCCCCCTTCTTTCACCGCCATCCAAAGGCCCTGCAGCTTGCCCATGGCCATCCTGGGTGTGGGAACCTTCAGAACAAGGGGTCCTGTCCTTGTCCAGTGACTCAGGTCACTTCTGGCTCTTCTGCCTCACACATCTCTACGCAGACTCTCAAGCACAGAGCCACACCCAGGGAACTTGCAGAAGGCAGCATCCCCTGAAGGGTCACCCCCTCCTTGCTCCTGAGTGTCAGGATGGTCAGGAGGCACCCAGTTTGACAGCACTCACCCCAGCGGGTTCCAGGGAGCAGCCTGGCCTGGGCTGCACACAGTCACCCACCTGCACCCACCTCCCAAGCAGGTCCTCTGCCCTGGCCACATTCGTTCCACCTGCCCCTGGTCAAGCCTCCCCTGACCCTCAGTGCTCAGAAACACCCCACCCAGGCCTTGGGCTCTCCAGCCTTCCTAGGAGGAGGCTCTAACGTGGGGGTGTGGCTGATACTACTCAGGTTTCTACAAACTGAACACCCCAAAACTGGAGCGATTCCAGCAACACCTGGGAAACATCGTGCATCGCGTGCTCCCCTCCCTGGAGAAACACCTGGTAAGTAAAGCACCTCCTTTCTCCTCTCGGGGGCTCTGTGCTCAGGGAGGGGAGGCACAGAGGGGTCCTGACTCCTTCCTGGGCCAGGGCAGGCCACGTCCTCACCACGGCTTTCCTTGGTTACTGGGGTCTGCAGCAGTTTGGGTGTTGGTGTGTTTTCCAGCACTTGGTCCCCCAGAGTTTGCATAGATTGCAGGGAGACGCTGTCCCCAGGGCAGAGTGGACTGAGGGAACTGTGCCCCTTCAGGAACCTGCATGACAGGGAGAGGGGATGCACCTGCTGCTGGGCTTCCTGCACCCAGGGGCTCTGCCACAGGGCTCAGATTAGAGGGAGTCAGGCCTGGGCCCTGGGCCCTGAGCCCCCTCTGCCTCTTCTTAGGAGAAGGAGGGTGTGTGCCTGGAGGACTCCACCACCCACTGGTACATCCAGGGCTTCCTGGAGGGGGTAAGTGCCCCGGGGACCCCTTGCCCAGGGAAGCTCCTGCCCCAGTGCCTGGCTCTCCTGTCCTGGTGGCCTGTGACTCTGAGCAGGGCTGAGCTCCCCCAGCCCCAGCAGACACAGGAGGGAGTCTGCTGTGCAGACCAGCCAGGTCCCGCCCTGCTGAGGGTGGTCCAAGCTGAGGCTGAGCCTCAGAGCCAGCAAGGAGGCGACAGGTCCCACTAGGACCCATCCTGAGAGCCTGGCAAAGGCCAGAGCCCTACAGTGAGAGGCAGGAGATCCATAGACCCCCAGTGGCAGAGGCTGGTGTCAGCACAGCCCAAGGGCTGACCCCTCTCCCCGAGATCCCTGGGGTGTCTGGCACCTCCAGTGTGGCTTCCAAAGTGTGCAGACCTCCAGGGTCAGGACAGGACATGGTCCTCACTCTGGGTCTGGTTCCCTGAGTGGGCGGGGGTGTGACACTGCACACCCACCCCTGTGGGCCCTGCTGAGGCCCTGTTGTGTGGGGTCCTCCAATGCCTGCTGTCCCCCAGGTGCTGTTCCCTCTGGCTCTGAGGATGTGGGACATCTATATCCTTGAGGGTGAGCACGTGCTCACCACCATGGCATATACGGTCCTCAAGATCCATCACAGTGAGTCTTCAGGGCACACAGAGGCCAAGGTGCTGGGAATGGAGGAGCTGGGGTCCCCCTGCCTGACCCTCATGAGCAGGGCTTGAGGGAGGGATGAAGGGGTTTGGGAGTCCTGGGTTCCCTTCAGGAGGGCACTGAGAATCCCCTGTTGCACCCCCAATCCCAGGCCCCCACAGACCACAAGGAGAAGTGGCCAGGGTCACCGACCAGGAAATTGGCCCCTGAGCAGGCCCTCCAGTGCTTGGCTTGACACCCAAGGGTGTCCAAGGGGGTCTGCAGCCCATGTCTGGTGCTGGGACAGGGTTTGGAGCAGCCATGGTGGCTGCGCCATCCCTAGGGTCCCTCCCAGCCTGATGCCCACCCCCATGTCTAGAGCGCCTGCTGAAGATGCCCCGGGACCAGCTCCGGGAGTTCCTGCAGGTGACCCTGAAGCAGGCCTGGTCACTGAGTGAGGATGCAGTCATCAGGCAGCTGTGGGCCTCCAAGCGTGAGCTGGGGAAGCTCCAGTGCCTCCTGCCTGTGAGTCCAGCACACAGCCCTGTCCCATGCTCCCTTGGGGGAGTCAGTAGTGGGAGAGCCAGGCCCTGGCCGCCCCACCCAGGGCCTCACCTCTTCCTTGTCCTCCATGTCCTCCCCGGAATCAGCAGTTCTGCTTTCTGAAGCTCTGACAGCATGGCCTGGTGGGGCATCAGGCAGCTTCCCTGAATCCTCCTGTGGGGGACAACTCTCCCCCAGTGACCCTGGGCCGAGCTGTGGAGCTGTCCTAGGGCTCTGTGTGTGGCTCTGGCTCCTCAGCTGACCTCCACTCTGGAGTGGATTCAAGGCCCCGCCTTGAGCTACCCTGCCCAGGTCTGGAGCAGGTGCCCTGGCTCAGTGTCCCCAGGAGCCCGGAGCACAGCTGGACCCCCACTCCAGCAAGATGAGAAGCGGCCTTGCCAGCCCAGGGGGCCTCTCCCCTACTGACCCCACACAGGCTCCTGGCACGATGACCACAGCTGTCTGCACACAGGACCCTCCTAGAACAGGGGTGGGTGGGGCTCCCACCTGCATGTAGGTAGGGCTAGAGGGAGGTGGGGCTGTGGGAGACCCTGCACAGCGAAGGCCAAAGCCAGCCGGCACTGGATCCCCTTCAGCCATCTGAGGACCCCTGGAAGGCCCTGGTGCCCTGAGCCCAGTTATGGGGGCCAGGTCCACTCCTGTGAGCAGGGTGGGCACAAAGGCAGGTGCTGGGGGCCCCCGTGGCAGAACCCAAATGCAGCTGAGTGTGGCCTCTGCAGTCCTATCCTCAAGCCAACTGAGTCAGCGAACCCGGAGCAGCGCTGGCCTCTGGGCTCTGGTGGGGAGGGGTCCCCGTGCTCGTCCCTGCTGCTGCTACCATCAAGGACCTGAGCACCTGGGTCCCCATGCAGAGCAGAGATGGGTTTGTCCCAGCTCTAGAGGCTGGCGGTGGGGGCCCAGGGGCAGGCTGTTCAGACACTGGGGAGGCCCCACTGTGCTTCCAGGTGCTGCCTCCCCTGGGTGCTCGTGGGACAGAAGCAGTGACAGCCATGTCTCACCGGGAAAGGGACAGTGGTCCAGGGTCAGACGACAAACCGCATTCCCTGTCCCCGAGGGCCTGAACCAGACCCCATGTCTGCCCCACAGCCCCAGCTCTCAGCCCCATCACCTTGGGCTCAGTTCCCTTCCTACAATTCAGGAGGGACTCAGACGCGGGTAACTCAGCCAATGCACTGTTAGGGCCCAGGAGGTCAGGTGGGTAGTGACGGGGTCCTGAGTTGGTGCCTCGATCCCCAGAGATGAGAGAGTGAGGTGAGGAGGTCAGGGCCATCCACGCTTGGGACTGTGCAGGAGGAGCCGGAGCTGTCCCAGGGCTCCCCTGGCCCAGGCTGCACATACCCTCCCCTCTGGGGTCGGCAGCCTGGAAGAGTCCTCGGCGTCACACGGGGTGATGGGGACCCCAGGGTGAGGTCAGGGCAGGCACCCTGCAGGCCAGACGGGGGATGTGGAGAAGCAAACCACGTCTCTTCTTCTTCCAGCCAAGGCCATCGAACGGTGCGGCAGGCCCCTGGGGCAGGCACGCATCCCCCAGAAGCACGTTCCTGCGCCCACTGCCACGAAGGCCAAGATCGCCATTCAGGACACAGTGGCAGTGTGGGAGCAGACCAGGGGTCCCGCTGCCCATGCAATGGTGATCCATCCTCCAGAAAGCTTTGGCCTCTGCATCGCCATGAGGGAAGGCATGGAGGAAGAGAGCTGCGAAGGCAGCCCAGAGCCCCTTGGCCTGGGCTCCCCCGTGGGGACCACAGAGTCTCCACATGTGTCCAGCCCCATGGAGACCCCAGAGATCTCGTTGGGAAGGGGAGGGCTGTGCCAGTGTGCCAGTCTCCCTAACCTGATTGGCCCCGGGCACAGGGAGGACGACTCCTCCGACGCTCTCAGCCGGGAGGGCCTGTGGATGTGGGCTCCTCCACAGGCCTTGGAGCCCCCGGAACCAGGGCCCATGCAGGCCGTCCCAGCCTGGGGGCCACGGCTGAAGACTCCCCCCTACTGGCATGGCAGCCTCACCCACTCCGGAGACAGTCACGGGCTGGAGCTGGCCAGAGCCAGCCCTGGGCTGGGAGACCAGGCCCGTGTGCCCTCCCTGGCCCGAGGCCTCCTTACCTCCTACTCCATGGGGCACCTGGATGATGGGTGCCTCCTAGAAGAGAGGCTGAGCCCACCACATTAGCCCAGGGTGGGCAGCAGCCTTCCGTGTGTCCTCATGGCATCCTAGACACTTGATTGAGCCCCGACCCCCAGGCTCTTCCTGGGGCCAGGACACCCCGTCTCTGGAAGACAACAGCAGTACCAGGAGCCACTGTACTCATCCCCCCCCCCCCACCCGCCACCCTCAGGTGGTGCTGCCCCTGTATTACATGGTTACACTGAAACCTGTTTGCTCCAGTTTGTGACCCCCGGCGCCCAGCTGCAGCTGAGCTTCCCTGTGTTCCTGGATAATGTGGGTGGCTCCGCAGCCCCCAGCCCCAGGCAGAGACCCGCTCAGGACCCTGCAGGCAATGCTTGAGATTCACCTGTGCCCTGCGGGGACTGGGTCAGGGTGGGAGAGCAGCAGCCGTGAGTGCCCGTGACCTCTGGGACAGATCGGCACAATAGGAACAGTCATGGTGGGAGGGCCTGAGTCACCTCTATGCTCTCGTAGACCTGACCAGCCTTGTGCAGCATCCCTGGCTTGTCCCCACGTGTCTCCTTTCCATCCTGCACATTCTGGAACCCAGCTCCTCTTCACCCTGACCCTGGGAGAGGGCACCCAGCGTGCTCGGCTGGGTCTAGGGGGATGCCAGCAGGGGCTTTCTGTACCCTTGAGCCCTGGTGTCTGCACTGAGCTGCTGGGGGGAGGGCTGCCATGAGTGCTGTGGGCTGGCCCTGCTTATCCCAGGCCCGGCCCTGGTCTAGTACAGCGACCTGCTTTGAGCCCATCCCCTCTGCCCCCACCTGTCCCAGCTCCCCACAGCCTTCTGTGCCACAGCTGTCTGCTGCTGCCTGCAGAGCTGGCTGCCTGGTGACTCCAGGTGCCCTCAGGGAAGGGGATGGGGCCTCTCTCTGGGCTCGTCTGGGCTCTGCAGGTCAGCCATTGGGTCCCAGCCAGGCCTGCCTGAGCCTGCAACTGATGAGGGAGAGATGTGCCTGGGGTCAGAGCCTCCCATGGGGTGTTCCACAGTCCAATCATTCCCTTGAGTGTTTCTTTGACTTCCCCGCCCCCATCAATAACTCTGCCTTTCAAAAAAAAACTCCAAATTAAAAAAATATATAAAATAAAATAGTAGTCACTATCAGACACAGAATCCTGGAGCCATGGCTGGAACAGAGCACAGAGGGATTCTTGAGTTTCTCTAAATTTCTGTATTTTCCTCCATCTTGATGCTTGTACCATGGGTACTGAGTCTCTGTGATACATTCACCAGGTTGTGTGCCTATTAATTCGAGTGCAATGTGCTCGTTTTCCTGCACGCACGTTACACTTCAGAACAATGTCTCCTGTTCCTGGCCTAAGCCTGGTAGCACTGGGTCATTCCCAGGTTTGCCCAGCCGTGTTTGTGAGGAGAGCGACTCCTCACAGCTCATGTGAGTTCCGACCAGAAGCGGACGTGGGGCTGGTTCCTGCCAGGGAGCGCTGCTGTGCCTGGCAAAAAGGGGACATGTGACTGGCTGTACTTTCGGATCACAGCGCCTGGCACAGGCATGCTCCCCACCGGCAGGTGTCCTGGGGAGGTGTGAAACTGACGCGCCCTGCTGCACCCTGCGTCCAACATGCCAGCGATGCTTCTGGTCCCACTGCCTCCACACTGGTGAACCACGGAGGTAGCAGGTGATGGCCCAAGTACTTGGGCCACAGCCACCCTCATGGGAGACCTGGATGGAGTTCCTGCCTCCTGACTTCTGTCTGGGCCAGCGCTGGCAATGGCAGCCATTTGAGGAAAGAGCCACTGGACAGCAGATCTCCAGCTCGCACTCTCTGTTCTGCCTACTAATTAATGAGTAAAAATCACATAAACACACACACACAGAAATACACACACCCAAAACACCTGACCCAGAGTTTTTATGGTTACCCTCAATTGACCTGGAGGTCCAGTCGAGACTCAGGGAAGAACTAATGGAGGGAAAGTCTTACTGCCAATGCAGGAGGTGAAACTCAAGACATAGTAGCAAAAAATGTTCTGCATGAAGGATCTGTGTCAGTGAGACCCCAGTGGAAAGAAGGGGCCATCAAAGGATATACTACTTTCCTCTGAGGGAGGAGAGAACTTCCACTTTGTTTATAACTCTGTCTAAATACTGATGTCTAAATACTGATGGAGTTTGTGGATTCAAAAAGCTCCATAGCCTTGGCAGCTCCTGTTGAGAGCCTCGGTTGGTCACTGACGTCAAACATAGGAGTGTCAATTGTTAAAGCAACAACAGGAGTCACTGTGCACTTACTCCCCAGGCAGGACCTCTGTCCTGAATGAGTTGTACTATCAGAAATAATTGTAAAACTTGCTCGCAATCTGTACGTTATACCTGGTGTGGGGGGGGAGCAAACTGTAGAAATCTTTCCTTAGTATAGAGTTGGTCTTCTGTATATAATTAAAAACGAATCTTAATGAAGACTGGGATGGGAGAGGGAGTAGGAGGTGGGATGGGAATGGGGGGTGGGAGGTGAAAACGCGGGGAGGAACCACTATATTTCTAAAAGCTGTACATATAAAATTTATATTCATTACATAAAGGCCTTCTAAAAAAAGTGGCTGACAGGAAGGTGACAGGAAGACTAAATGTACTGTGGTGTCTTGGGTTGGCTCTGGGACACAAAGAGAACATCAGTGGAAGAACTGGTGAACGCTGAACGAACTCTGTAGTTCATACGTTGTATCCACGTTGCCTTCTTGCTTATAAATAAAACAGTTCTGAAAAGTGCTAAAAATTAGTGGAATCTCGGTGGTAGATACACGGGACAGGCTGTACCTGCAGCTCTCATCAATTTGAAATTACTAAAAAATGAAGTTTAAAAAAGACATTGGCTCCAGAATTTCTCTTTTTAATCAAAAATTGGCGATAAAAACGCTGCTCTCTCACTGTGTTTCAGTGCCAGGACAACACGTGTACGCAGAGGCAGGCCTGCTCCTGAGAGGAGCTGTGCGCTTGCGTTCAGACCGGAGTAGAAAGTGTCTGTCTTTCCTTCTTAAACACGCTGTTCCGTCAGTGTTCAGCACGGATTACCCGCTTGTCCCCGCCTTATTCCGGAGAACGCAGACGCCAGGCCCAGCTGCCGGTCATTTTAGCTCAGATTATTTTCCAGTGTTTGAGCTCAAGGCGCGGTCCCCAGCCACACAGCCCGGGCACCGGCTCCCGCGCGCGGGCTCCCTCCACGCCGTCTCCAGGCAGGAGCTGCGGGGCGGCGGGAGGAGGCCGAGGCCGCGCTCCCCGAGCAAAGCCGCGGCGCCGGGAAGGGCGCCCGGACCACCGCCCCGGGCCGTGCGCGCGGCAGACCCCGTCCAGCGCCACACGCACCCTCGCCCGTCGCCAAGCCCTTCCCGCGCCGTCGGCAGCCGCGCGGGCCGCCTCAGCCGTGCCGCCCGGGCAGCCCCGTCCCAGCCTGGCGGCCGCGCGCCGCGCCCTCTGCGCATGTGCAGCCCGCTTCCCCGCGCAGGCCTCCGGTCCACGCGGCGGGTGAGGCCCGGACGCCGGGCCGAGGGTCAGGGGGCTCCGCGCGGTGCGGGGAGGGGTGGAGCGGGACCCCCGGCGTCCGCGGAGTGGAAGGGGGCGGGACAAGGGCCCGTCTCCGTCTGCAGAGTGGGCCTGGGGCGGCCCTGGGCCGGCTCGCGGGGTCCGCACGGCTCCACTCCCGCGCCGGCCGTCGTGTGTGGCCGTGGGCGGGGAGCGCGCGTGCGTGACGCGTGCCCGGTGCCGCAGGGCGGGGGCGGGGCGGCGGGCGTGCGCGCGCCCGGCGTGGTGACGTGCGCGCGTGTGGGTGGCACCGCGCGAACGCGAGGTTGCCGGGGCCGCAGACTGAGGGAATGAATCGCCGAGGCGGGACTCGCCTTCCATCTCCGGGCGGCGCGGGTGGCGAGGCTCCGCGGTGCCGTGGGCTGTTTCGCGCGGCCGCCGCTGTAATTATTTGGGGCGTGTGTGTGTGTGTGTGTGTGTGTGGGACGCGGTGCCCTGGGAGGGTCTCTGCCGCCCAGCCTGCAGCCGACCCTCGGGCCTCCTGAGCCGCGGAGGGGGAAGGGGCTGGCCTGGCTGGAGCCCCCGCAGCCCGCGTTCTCTGTGGCGTGTTCGTCTTTCTGTTGTCACGTGTACTCATGACACGGTGTCCTGGGGCGTGGACGGCTGTGTGCCGGGGCAAGGGGCGGGACAAGTTTGAGGAGAGGGGTGGGCGGCCTGGCTGCGCAGGGAGTGTCAGCCCTGGGCAGTGACCGGGCGCGGTGGGTGACCCCGGCGCTGCACGGAGGGCCCAGCTCTCCTGGCCTGGGACCCGCAGGGCCCTAACGCAGGCAGCTCCTGGTTTGGGTCATTTGTTTGGACCTGACTTTGGAGGCGGGAGAGAGAAGTGTGAGAAGGTGAGCGGTTCCGATCACGCAGTTTCCTAGTGGAAGCACCAGAATGGGAACCAGGGCTGCAGGTCTCTGGGCCACTGCTCTCCGTTCTGTCCACTGGTAGCTGCAAAATTAAGTAAAAGAGCTTTTGAGAAACTGTGAAGCGATTTAGAACAAACTTTGAAAAAAAATTGTTTTGATCTGGCTTTGAACACCCCCATCCCTTTTTTCAGAGGTTTCTTGGACCTCAAAGGATTAGCAGTAAAGAGATAAACCTGAGGATTTTTTAATTGTTATTATTTTTATATCAGTTTATATCAAAGCCATAGTGTTTCGTCCTTTAAATTACTGTGATTTGTTAAACTCTGCTTTCCGCGTTTTTTGATTTTTCTGTCACAGAACCTAAATTGGTAATAAATCAGTAAGAAACAAGTGTTTACATTCACTCAATGAAAAGGATCGTGTGCAGGCTCCCCGCGGATCGGAACTGCACGTGGACAGGTAAGGACCTGGTGTGTGGAGCTGTGTAGGAGGCGAAGCTGGGAACTGAAATACGGGCCAAGGCAGGTGACGTTCTTCTCCCTTTCTCTTCCGTCAGCTCTCCCCACTCCACTGTGAGGAAAAATGAACAAATCCCAGGTGAGTTTTTCGTTTCTTTATTCCCACTTTGCAAGCAGACTCTATGAGGTTTGCAAGGATTCACAGTTCAAAGAAGGAACAGTAGACATACAAACTCACCACAAGGAAAATCTAGTTAATGGAGCAAATCAACATAGGGTGGTCAACAAAATTACATGCGAGCGTTTTTAATTTTACAAAGTTACCCAAGTTGTTGGAAAATTGTCTCTGATCTTTTTAATGGCAGTTATGAGATGCATGCAGTGCGGGGATACTTCAGAAAGTTCCTGGGAGAATGTATTAAAAGCGTAGGTTTGCTTTGGTGCAGAAATTCTTTGAAATCCAGGGGTGGTTTTGTGATAACTCAAAAATGACCATGAGCTTTGTGAAGACCTTGTGTGTCGGCCATAATTGTTTCTTGGTGGAGACGGCATAGTGTCACAACAGGCCTCAGTGCGTATACTTTTCAGGTGTAAGTAGACAGCTGACCTGCCTGATCCAGGAATAAAACCTTGAAGATGTGGAGGAATAGAGGGGGACTGTGTGGTCCCCGAAACAGTTCTCCACAAGTGTCTGTGTCAGCGTGTTTGTGGGTTCTGGCGGATGTGTCTGTGTTTCTCATTTACATGTCCACCTGATCAATGCAGCCTTGTCCCATCACAACCACATGCCTGGATCAGTTCTGGGAAAGGCCGCCAAATGGTGCTCAGGGCCAGTGGGTGCTTTTTCTTTGCCTGCCTTGACCTTCTGCAGCTCCTAATGCTACGGACCATGGTCTGCTTTGAAAGTCTGTGCTGCTGTCGGCGCCACCCAGCTTGGAGCTGTCCTGTCCTGAAGTTCTAGTCTCCACTTCAGCCCTCCCAAAGTTGTGTTTCCCTTTTGCCCCAGACATTGCTTCCCCTCTGGGTTTTCATCCTTGGCCCATTGCTCTTCTTATTCTGTTTTTTTGTTTTGTTTTGTTTTGTTTTGAATATTTATTTATTTTACTTGAAAGAGTTACACAGAGAAGGAGAGGCAGAGAGAGAGAAAGAGAGGGGTCTTCCATCCACTGGTTCACTCCTCAACTGGCTGCAATGGCTGGAGCTGCACTGATCCGAAGCCAGGAGCTTCTTCCTGGTCTCCCACATGGGTGCAGAGGCCCAAGCACTTGGGCTATCTTCTACTGCTTTCCCAGGCCACAGTGGAGAGATGGATTGGAAGAGAAGCAGCCGGGATTGGAATCAGTGCCCATATGGGATGCCGACACCGCAGACGGAGGATTAACCTGCGCCACAGCGCTGGCCCCTTAGCTACCTCTTCTATGTTAAGGATAATAATGCTTTCTTGTGAGTTGAAAATCATTATTTTCTAGAGCAGCATCTGTCTTTTGATACTTGCTCGTGAAGTCCCCCCCCCCATGCAGAAATACTTGATTCTTTTATCTAATTCATCAATCTTGTATGCTTTTGGATCTATAGTATTGGAAGCACAGCTGGAAAGTCCTTCCCACTTGGTGATTATAAAGAGTCTGTTTTTGTATTCTAGTATTTTACTGTGCTCCAGTTTTAAATCTTCAGTCCATCTGGAATTTACCTTGGCGTGCAGGAACTTAACCATTCAAACACAACCCTCGTTCTGCTTACCACCTGTTATACTGTGTGCTGCTGCTGCATGTCTTCTCCCTGTGCTCTGGAACCCACAGGTCTGCTATAGTATTGTGGATTTAGGCAGTCACTGTGCTTCTGTATTTACTTAAATATTTGCCCCTCTATGCTGTCTCTGCCTTCTAACAGTTTCATGCTTCATCTTCGATCACTTGCATTCAGCCCAAAGCACTTCCTTATTATTTCTTGTTGGCTGGATCTTTTGTTGACAGTTCTTAACAGTTTTTGTTCAGAGGCATCTATTCTGGTATTTCTTCTTCATTTAAATATTTATTTTATTTGTTTAAAGGCAGAGAGACAGAGATTTCCTATCTGCTGTTTCAATCCCCAAATACCTTCAATGTCTGGGGCTGGGTCAGACCAATTCCAGGAGCTTGGAACTCAATCTGGGTTTTTCACGTGGGTATCAAAGCCCTAGTTACGTGAGCTGTACATCACCTGCTGCTCCCAGGGTGTGTATTAGCAAGAAACCAGAATCAGGAGTGGAGGCTGGAGTTGAACCAGACACTCCTATATGAGATGCAGTATCCCAAGCCAAGTGCCAGCCCCTCTTCTTCTCCTTGTCCTAATTTATTTATGTATTTGAAATGCGAAGTTACAGAGAAAGGATGCAAGATCTTCCATCCACTGGTTCACTCCCAAAATGGTCATGATGGCCAGGGCTGGGCTAGGCTGAAGCCAGGAGCTTGGAACTCTGTCTGGGTCTCCCACGTGGTTGGCAGGGGCCAAAGGACTTGGGCCATCTTCTGGTCCTTTTCCCAGGTGCATTAACAGGGAGCTGGATCTTAAGGGGAACAGCCAGGACACAAACCAGCACCACAAGGCTGGCTCTTTTTCTTCATTTTTGAAGGATGGTTTTACTTTGGAATTCTGGATTAGGACTTTTGTGTTTTACCTTTTTAAAAAAGATTTATGTATGTATATACGTGAAACGCAGAGATGGGAAGGGAGGGATAGAGAGGGGGGAGGAAGAGGGAGAAAGAGAGAGAGAGATTTTTTCCATAAAATTTCCTATTTTTTCCCCAAGATTTTCATGGCTATTTTTGAATATTTATTCTTCCTTATGAATTTGACTTGAGCTAGCCTATAGGACATGACACTGTTTCAAATACATTTTTTCACATCATTTTTGATGTTCATTAACATGGCTCATCTCCATTTTTTTTTATGTTTGCTTTTTATATCTACAGCTGAAAAGATCAATTCAAATGGTCAGGTGTACCTGAGTCTAATTTGTATGAGCCTTTCTCTCTCAATCTAATCCTGCCAATGGCTTTTGTCTCCATATCAGATCATGGATCATCCACCTCTAACCTGCACTGTGCACGGGGTACTTCTTTGTTTCACCAAATTATAAAATCATTTGAAAATATTTTTTTAAAAATTCCAAACAGAAACAGAACAAACATTTTGTGTTCAATTATAGAAATAATGGGTTTTCTCCTGGAATGATTTTTTTCCCCCTCAGGGAAGAGTCACAAAGAAAACAGTGATTTCAACAAGGAACTAAAACCACATCTTGAAATTAGAGAAGCCAGAATGAAATTCTTAGGATACAACCAGCAGGTCAGAAAAAAACAAAAACAAAAACAAAAAAAACCTGTTTTTGACACAGGGAGATGACAGATTCTTCCCATGCTTCCTGTATTGATTTTCTTACATATATTGAATACTGTTTTTTTTTTTCTATGACAAAGAGACATCTGCATTTCTGCGTTTATTGCGGCACTGTTCACAATAGCCAAGACAGGCAAACAGCCTAAATGTCCATGCACTGATGAATGGATAAAAAGATTTGGTACATATATACAGTGGAATATGATGTCACACAAAAAGGATGAAATCTTATCACAACAACCTGGATAGAACTGGAGGCCATTTCATTGACTTCTTGTTTTGTTGTTTTTAGTCTCTGTGTCATTTGTTCTCTGTTTTATTGTTCCTTTCCTCCTACTATTTGGGGTTTGATTTATTATTTTTCTAGTTCTTTGAGGGGTAGCGATAAGTTGTTGGAGGTGTTTCTGTCTTTCTGATGCAGGCATTGATTACTGTACATTTCCATCTTTTGCTTTTGCTTTACCCCATAGGTTTTGCTATGCTGTGTTTCCATTTTCCTTCTTTTCATGAGATTTTAAAATTTCCTCTTTTTTAAGATTTATTTTATTTTATTTGAAAGGCAGAGTTACAGAGAGAGAGGGAGGGACAGAGATCTTCCATCTGCTGGCTTACCCTCCAGATGACTGCGGTGGCCAGAGCTGGGCCAATCAGAAGCCAGGAGCCAGGAGCTTCTTCCTGGTCTCCCAAGTGGGTACAGAGGCCCAAGAACTTGGGCCATCTGCTGCTGCTTTTCCTGGCGCATAAGTAGGAAGTGGGATCAGAAGTGGAATGGCCAGGACTTGAACCAGCCCCTTATGGGATGCCTGCACTGCAGACGGCAGCTTTACCCACTACACCACAGCGCCAACCCCTTTGATTTCCTCTTATGTCTATTGATTGTTTAGGAGTAAGTTGTGTAATTTTCCATGTATGTTTATGATTTCTTTCTTTTTTTTTTTTTTTTCTTTTTGACAGGCAGAGTGGATAGTGAGAGAGAGAGACAGAGAGAAAGGTCTTCCTTTGCTGTTGGTTCACCCTCCAATGGCCGCCGCAGCTGGGCGCGCTGCGACCGGCGCACCGCACTGATCCGAAGCCAGGAGCCAGGTGCTTCTCCTGGTCTCCCATGGGGTGCAGGGCCCAAACACTTGGGCCATCCTCCACTGCCCTCCCTGGCCACAGCAGAGAGCTGGCCTGGAAGAGGGGCAACCGGGACAGGATCGGTGCCCTGACTGGGACTAGAACCCAGTGTGCCGGCGCCACAAGGCGGAGGATTAGCCTAGTGAGCCGCGGCACCGGCCCCTGTTTATGATTTCTAAAGTTTTTCTAGTTCTTTTACATGTAATCAGAAAAGACACTTGATATGATTTCTGTTCTTTTAAACTTGTTGAGACTTGTTTTGTGACCTACCATATGGTCTATCCTGGATAATGTTCCATGTGCTATTTTTTTAAAAAGATACTAGACCCCCCCCCCCCCTTTTAAAGAAAAGATTTATTTATTTGAAAGGCAGAGTTAGAGAGGGGGAGAGAGAGAGACAGAGACAGAGATCTTCCATCCACTGGTTCAGTCCTCAAATGGCTGCAACAGAAGGGGCTGGGCCAGGCCAAAACCAGGAGCCAGGAACCCTATCTGGTTCTCCTCTTTGGGTGCAGGGGCCCAAAGAATCGAGCCATCTTCCTCTGCTGTCCCAGGTGAATTACCAGAGAACTGGATTGGAAATGGAGCAGAGCATCTGGGACTCAAACAGGTGCCCATATGGGACACCAGTGTCGCAGGCGCACGTGGCAACTTCACCCACTACACCCCAGTGCTGGCTCCTCCATGTGCTTTTAAGAAGAATGTGTATTCAAGAACTGTTGGGCGGAAAGTTCTGTAGATGTGTGTTAGATCAAATTCATCTATGGTGCAATGTAACTCTGCCATTGGTTTTTTTTTTTTTTTTTTGCCTAGACCTGTCCATTTCTGAAACTGTGGTATTGAAGCCCCCCTATTGGTACTGTATTAGTATCTCTCTCTAAGTCTGTTAATACTTGCTTTACATGTTTGATTGCTCCAGTATTGGGCACATTTATATTTTTTTCTTTCTTTTTTTTTTTAATTTTTTATTTAGTAAAAATAAATTTCCAACGTACAGTTTATGGATTACAATGGCTTCCCCCCACCCGACAATTTCCCTCCCCCTCACACCCCTCCCATCTCCCGCTCCCTCTCCCATTCCATTCGCATCAAGATCCATTTTCAATTATCTTTATATACAGAAGATTGATTTAGTATATATTAAGTAAAGATTTCATCAGTTTGCACCCACACAGAAACACAAAGTGTAAAATACTGTTTCAGTACTAGTTATAGCATTACTTCACATTGGACCCTAATTTAAGGACAGATCCCACATGAGAAGTAAGTACACAGTGACTCCTGTTGTTGACTTAACAATTTGACACTCTTGTTTATGGCGTCAGTAATCTCCCTAGGCTCTAGTCATGAGTTTCCAAGGCTATGGAGGCCTTTTGAGTTCACCGACTTTGATCTTATTCCGATAGGGCCATAGTCAAAGTGGAAGTTCTCTCCTCCCTTCAGAGAAAGGTACCTCCTTCTTTGATGGCCCGGTTCTTTCCTCTGGGATCTCACTCACAGAGATCTTTCATTTAGGTCTTCTTCTTTTTTTTTCTTTACCATGGTGTCTTGGAAGGCAGAGTTACAGAGAGAAGGAGAGAGAGGGAGAGAGAGGGAGAGAGAGGGAGAGAGAGATCTTCCATCCACTGGTTCATTCCCCAGATGGCCGCAGTGGCCAGAGCTGTGCCAGGCTGAAGGCAGGTGCCCAAGCACTTGGGCCATCTTTCACTGCTTTCCCAGGTGCATTAACAGGGAGCTGGATCAGAACTGGTATCCATATGGGATGCTGGCATCATAGATGTCAGCTTATCTTGCCATACCATAATGCAGCCTACATTTGGAATTTCTAATGTCATATTTGAGCTCTTTCTATTTTGCCTGTCTCTTGACATTTTAATGTAATACTTAAAATATTTTAGTCTTCATAGTAAAGATATAAATGGCTTATATACAGTGTTACAATATTACAGCATTCTGAATTTGAATTTTTTTTTATTGTTTACTCTTATCAGTGAGTTTTCTATTTTCCAGTATTTTTGTTCTTACTTGTCAGCATCTTTCAGGGTTTTTTTTAAAGATTTATTTATTTATTTGAAAGTCAAAGTTACAGAGAGGCAGAGACAGAGAAAGAGAAGTCTTCCATCTGCTGATACACTCCCCAAATGGCCACACTGGCTGGAGCTGGGCCGATCTGAAGCCAGCAGCTTCTTCTTGGTCTCCCACACGGATGCAAGGGCCCAAACATTTGGGCCATCTTCTGCTGTCCCAGGCCATAGCAGAGAGCTGGATCAGAAGTGGAGCAGCCAGGACTTGAAAAGGCGCCCATATGGGATGCCAGCACTGAGGTGGCAGCTTTACCCACTATGCCACAGTGCTGGCCCCCTCTTTAAGTTTTAAGAACTCCTTTTAATATTTCTTATAAAGCAGCTCTGGTGGTGATAAACTCTCTTAGCTGTTGTTTGTCTGGACCCTCTCATATATGAAGGAGAGCTTTGCAGGATTCAGCATTCTTGGCTGACAGTTTATTTCCTTCAGTGCTGTAAAATTCTCATCCCACTCCCCGGGCCTGTTAGGATTCTGGTGACATCTCTGCCGTGAGGAAAATTGAGACCCCTTTATATGTTGTTTGCTTCTTTTCTTCTGAAGTTTTGAGAAACCCTCTCATTATCTTTAAACTCAGATTGTAATATATCTGGGGTAAGTTGTTTGACTTGAAGCTGACTTGTGACTGCGGGCCAGTAGCACCAGTCGAACGGAACCTAAGGGAGAGAGAGGGACCCAAAAGAGGGACAAGGGTGCAAAGAATGGAGCCAAGACAACAAGGCTGATCAAGGCTCATTTATTCTAAAGTTCCAATGTAATCAGCTGCAGAACAAAGAAGCACAAAAGATAACAACATACGTAAGCAACTTATTGGGCCTCCAGTAACACAGATAATATTAACAGAGTGTTCTTGATCATCATCCTCCTTCAGGATGGGAGTATGTGACTTTCTTATCCCAAGAACTCCACAAGCCAAGATTGGCCTAAACTTGTCCAAAGGCTGCCTACCTGTGACCTTCTAGTACCTGCATAGTTGTATGTTTCTCTGGATTTGAGCAGTTTTCTGTCATTATCTCTTTGAATATGTCTTCTATCCTTTCGGCCTTTTCAACTCCCTCTTGAATTCCAGTAACTAGAATATTCTTTTCTCTCTCTCTCTTTCTCTCTCTCTCTCTTTTTAAGATTTTATTTATTTATTTGAGAGGCAGTTACAGAGAGAGGGAGGGAGAGACAGAAAGAAAGGTCTTCCGTCTGGAGCTGGGCCAATCCGAAGCCAGGAGCCAGGAGCTTCTTCCAGGTCTCCCACATGTGTGCAGGGGCCCAATCACTTGGGCCATCTTCCACTGCCTTCCCAGGCCCTTTAGCAGAGAGATGGATTCAAAGAGGATCAGGACACAAACTGGCACCCCTATGGGATGCCAGTGCCACAGGCAGAGGCTTAGCCCATTACAACACAGCGCAGGCCCCTTGTTCTTTTCACATTTGTGTGTCTGTGGGACCCATGTGGTCTCTGGAGCTTCTTACTCTGCTGCTGTCTTGGTTCTGCCTCCACTTTGGTCATCCCCATTCTGATAGAAATGTAATGATTTCTCATTGTGGTTTTGATTGACATAAAATTCTTCTCATCTGTGTGTTTTCCTGTATTCTCTTCACTGAAATTATTTGTGTTTTTGTGCTGTAGGGGAAGAGTAGTATTTTCTTCAATTTCTAGAGATATGACACAGACAAAGGAAAAGAAATCTGCATCTATAGGGATAGCAAATTGTGGAAAGGCAAATAGCAGGCCTAAAAGGCTGGCTAGCAAAGCTTGTTAGAGTAGATTCCCTTCTACCATCTCCAGGATGATGAAGGTGTAAGTTGTCTTCAGTTGGGGGTAGCCTTTGTCCTTCATGGTAGAAGGGAGAAGTTTTGTCTTTGTAAGTCATGTCCTGCTCGTTAGCCTGTCTGGTGTCTGCTTCTCCTTAATTGCCGTCAGCTCAACAAGTTGTCGTATTTTGGAGTAGAATATTTCTGGCATCCCACATTACTGTTCTCTAATTGGATTTTTAAAATTTGTTGAGTTTTAAGAATTCGTTGTGTATTCTAGATAGTAATCCTGTGTTAGATTGATGGTTTTCAGGTGTTTTCTCCTTGTCTGTAACTTCCCTTTTCATCTTCTCACGGTGTTTCACATAGCAAAAGTTTTTAATTTTGTTATTTAAGTTACCAATATTTCTTATTATGAATACTGCTTTTGTTACCAAGTGTAAGAACTGTTGCCCATCTCCTACATTTTTTACTAAATATTTTATGGTTTTATATTTAAGTACTTCATCCATTTGGTTTATTTTTTTAAAAATGGTTATTTATTTTCATCTGTTTGAAAAGCAGAGTGACAGAGAGGGGGGTGGGGGAGAGAGAGATCTCCCATCTGCTGATTCGCTCCCCAGATATCTGGAACAGCTAGGGCTGGGCCAGGCTGAAGCCAGGAAGGAGCCCCAAACTCAAGGTCTCCCTTGTGGGTGTCAGGGGCCCAGGCACTTGAACTTTTGTCTGTTGCCTCCTATAGCAAAGAAGCTGGATTGGAAGCAGAGTAGGCAGAACTGGAGCTGTCACTCTGATAATGGGATGCCAGTGTCTCCAGGGGCACCTTACCCTACTATGCCACAGCACCCACCTCTGTTGAGTTCATTTTTATATAAGGTATGAAATTTAGGTTGAGGTCCAGTTTTTCCTGAAAATTTCTCCAGCACCATTTGTTGAAAACTCATGTAATTTACAGGTTCACAAAAATTCCATTGGGCTGCTTTTGTACCTTTGTCAAAAATCACCTGGGCGTGCATGTGTAGGTCTATTTTTGGGTTCCCCTCTGTGTGCCATTGATCTAGCTACTTGTCCTTCTGCCAATACCATACTGCCTTGATTACTTTAGCAGTATAAAGAGCCTTACTATTGTGCAGTGACTCATTTCACTTTATTATTCTTTTGCCACACAGCTTTAGATATTCTTAGGGCCTGATTCTCCTATATAAGTTTTAGAGAAACCTGTCTGTTTTTATTAAGATCTGTGTTGGGAGGAATTGCATCACAGTCCTGATTTTCAGAGTAAGAAACTTATAACTTACTCGCTCAGCTATCTGTGTTAGCAAATGTCTTCCCTTCCCAAAATTTAGCAGTTCTTGTAACCCCACTCAAGGCTTGCTCATTCACTCAGCAGTTGTTTGGGACTGTTTTCCATCCTACTGAGTCTTCTTGCATTGCAAACCCTGTTCTAAGAGTGTTGCTGTGTTGTAATTGCTCACTTGGAATGGGAGAGCTATTTGGTATAGAGAGAGTCTGAGGTTTCCCTGACTGGGCATTTGGGACAGAGAAAATGTTCTCAAATTGCTCTTAGCCATTGCTTCATTTCATGTAACATTCCATGTTACTTCATTTCAGCTTCTTGATTGGATTAGCAGTGCCACATGTGACATTTTAGCTTTACCTATAACGGGACATAAAACTTGGTTTATATACTCTTTCAAAGTAGTGTAAAGCCCTCTAACTTGTGTTCTGAGCTACTTAAGGGCTTTCACAGTTTTTGAAAGAAATCTATTTAAACTCCTACAGTCATCTTCTGTCACTTGTCCAGAAACCAATTTATCCTTGTATCTCTCATTTGGTCACTTCTGTTTTTTCAATTCTCTTTTTGTAAAAAAAAAAAAAAAAAAAAAAAAAAAAAATTAATTGTTATATTGGTGCAGTGTAAGGGTGGTATCCACCTTAGAGCTTGGCCTACCTGTGTGTCTGGGCTTCCCCTGTGAGTGAGACCTCTGAACGAGCCTCCACTGGAAAAGATCATGACTCAGACATTGCTGACCGTCTTTATTTAGGTTGTTGTTTTTGTTGTTTGTTTGTATTGGTGTTTTGAACCAGCACGCCTATGGAATGCTGGTGTAGCAGGCAGTGGCTTAACCTGTATGCCACAATGCTGGCCTCCAATTTCAAGTCTTTCAGAAATTACACAGAGGAGCCTCTTCCCTATATTGTGTGGTATACATTTATTCATTTATGTTTCCTTATGGATGGTTTTGGCGTTAAGAGAGATAAATATGTATCTCAGACTTGAAATTTTACTTCTTTTAGTTTTTTATTTTGGAAAATTGCAAGCAAGCTTAGATAAAAGTAAGAAAATACTGTATTGACCCTCATGTACCCATTTTCAGCTTCTCCAGTTCTCTCTCAACTCATAGTTGTACTTCCACCTTTACCTGTTCCTGCTGAGAGGATTTTGAAGCAAAACCAAGATAGCAAATTATTTTGTTTGTGATTTTACATCAGTATGTTTTGCTGAAAGAGATCCTCTGTTTTCAGCCTTTAAATATGAAAACATCAGAAAATAAACACCCGTGTAATTTTTATCTAGATTCAGCAAGTGTTAACACTTTCACTTTTCTTGGTTTTTATTGTTTTTTGTTTTTTGGGGTTTTTTTGTTTGTTTTTTTGACAGGCAGAGTTAGACAGTGAGAGAGAGAGAGGTCTTCCTTCCATTGCTTCACTCCCCAAATGGCTGCTACGGCCAGCGCTGCGGCTGGCACACTGCACCGATCCGAAGCCAGGAGCCAGGTGCTTCCTCCTGGTCTCCCATGCAGGTGTAGGGCCCAAGCACTTTTGCCATCCTCCACTGCCTTCCCAGGCCACAGCAGAGAGCTGGACTGGAAGAGGAGCAACCAGGACAGAATCCAGCGCCCCAACCGGGACTAGAACCTGGGGTGCCGGCACCGCAGGTGGAGGATTAGCCTAGTGAGCCGTGGCGCCGGCCCATCTTTTTTGTTTTAACTTCCATCTGTATATGTGTATTTTTTCAGAAACATTTAAAAAAAAATTTGTTACACCCATTATAATGCTTTATCTCTAAATGCTCTTGGATGAATTTCCTCAAATAAAGACACTTGTTTACCTAACCACAATATCATTATTATGCTAAGAAAATTAATAGTGATCTATGCCCTACTGTAACTCTCCCAAAATCAGACAATATTTAAAGGTAAGGAGTAGCAACAGTGTTAGCAGAGGAGGTTGTGATTAGGGCCTGTATCCCCAGAGCATGTCTATTGTACAGCCATCCTTTTACAGTATCCCCACCCCCAGCCTTCTGCTTGAAATCTCAGCCCTGCAGAAAAGCTGAAAATACTAGTATACAGTGAAAATTCCTCCATCCTCCCCCTAGATTAACCAGTGACCTAATTACCACATTTACTTTTTCTGCTTCTATGCCCATGCCACCCCTGTTTGCCAAAAGTTTTGAAAGTAAGCTGGATAAGCATCATGACACTTTTGCATGTTTCCCCAAGAACAAGGACACTTTCTTTATATCATGGTGATAATTATATTTAGTGTCCACCAAACTCGTATTTCTCCAGATATCAAAACATGCATTTGGACATTTTTTTCCCCAAGTTACTAGCTAATGAGTGATTTCACACTGTGTTCCCTTCTGGTGCTCTTTAATTTTTTCTGACCTGGAGTAGATCCCTGCCTTTTTTGTCTTTCCTGAAATTGCCATTTTTAAAGTGCTGACTCTTGAATTAATAATCTTCATGGTTTTATTTCATGGTAAACATTATTGGCTAGAATGCTACAAAGGTGATGTCTTGCTTTTTTATTTCTAATATATTATTCTCTTTTCACCTACTCTGTGTTCTTAGCATTTATATATGATACATGTCTGAATCAACTATTGTACTGATGGTTGCAAAAAGTATGATTTCACATTTGTTTTGCTTTTTTTAAGCTAGCTTTTCTTCTGTAAAGAAGCACGCTCTCCACCCAGATGTAAATGTTACTCTTACACACAAGGATGGATCTGTGACATCAGTCTTTTTTTAGGAAAATAGTGTTATTTGAAACGCAGACACAGGGAGAAGCTCCTGTCTGCTGTTTCACTTCCCAGATACCCATGACTTCTGGTCCAGGCCAGGCCAGGCTGACACTAGGAGTCAGGAACTCAAACCAGGTCTACCACATGGTTGGCAGGGACCCGATACCTGCTGCCTCCTAGAGTGTGCATTAGCAGGAAGCTGGAATCAGGAGTGGAGCCAAGAGCTGAACCCAAGTGATAAACTACAGATGTAAACTCTAGGCACTTCAACATGGGATGCAGGAGTCCCAAGTGGGGGCAGGACTGGATTTCAGGCACCTAGTATGGATATGGAGTGTGGATGTTCCAAGTTGCCACTTAAGCAGGTGTGCCCAATACACCCACACCAGCAGTCTCTTTTGTCTAGCTACTTTAAGGAACTTTGTTCTGAGTCACTGAGCTCTGTGAATGTAGCTTTGTTTTTTTCTTAATCTGTTCTGCTGATTTCTGCTTTAAAAATTTTTTTGAGGGGCCAGCATTGCGACACAGTAGATTAAGCTGCTGCTCGTGATGCCGGCATCTCATATCAGAGTGCTGGTTCGTGTCCCAGCTGTTCTACTTCCAATCCAGCTCTCTGCTGATGCGCCTGGAAAAGTAGTAAAAGATGGATGACCCAAGTACTTGGTCTTCTACCACCTGCATGGGAGATCTTGATAGAGTCCCTGGCTCCTGCTTCAGCCTGGACCAGCCCCATCTGTTGCAGCCATCTGGGGAGTGAAGCACCAAATGGAAAATTGTTCACCCCGCCCACACCCCTAACACCTGTTACTTAGCCTTTCCAATATATGAAATTAAAAAAAAAAATTGAGGGGCTGGCACTGTGGTACAGTTGGTTAAGCCATGGCCTGCAGCACCAGCATCCCATATGGGCACTAGTTTGAGTTCCAGCCACTCCACTTCTGATCCAGCTCCCTGCTTGGGAGGGTGTGGAGGATGGCCCAAGTGCTTGGGCCCCTGCACCCGCATAGGAGACCTGGAGGAGGCTTCTGGCTGCTGGCTTTGGCCTAGCCCAATCCTGGTCATTGTGACCATTTAGGGATTGAACCAGCAAATGGAAGATCGACCTCTCTCTCTCTCTCTCTCTTTAACTGCTTTCAGATAAAATAATAAAATAATTTATTATTTAATAAAAGAATTCTTTTAAAAGAATTGAGATGGAGAGAGAGAGAGACAGACAGACAGACAGATTCCATCCCTAGCTCACTCCCCAGATGTCTACAGTGGCTAGGGTGGGGCTGAGATTGGTGCCAGGAACTGAGAACCTCAGCTAGGTCTCCGACCTGGATGCCAGGGACCCAGTTTCTTCAGCCATCACTGCTGCTTCCAAGGTCTGTGTTGGCAGGAATCTGGAGTCAGAAGCCAAAGCAAGCAATCAAACCCAAGCACTGTGGTGTAGGTGTCCTAACTACTAGGTAAACATCTGCTCTCTCGTTTCTGCTTTTTTTAATTAGAAGAATTTAATCCATTTAAATTAAAGTCATTTTGGATAAGAATAGACTCCTGTTCTTTTTAATTACTTATCCATTATTTCTTCTAGTGCTGTATTAGTTGATTTCCCTACAGTATGCTGTTTTGATTTCTTCTCATTTCCTTTTGCATGTTTTTTAAAGGTATTTCAGTATTAGTTACTGTGGGGATTACAGTTAACTTACTACATTTATATTAATCTAGTTTGAATTGATACCAGCTTTTCCATAATCTTATCAAAATTCTGCTCCTCTACAGCTCTATTCTTTTTTATTGTCTGCATAAATTATATTTCATATGTTACTTATCCACTAATATTTATAATTACTGTTTACACATTAGTCTTAAATTCATTTAAGAGGTCGGCATCACGGCACAGTTGGTTAGGCCCCCACCTGTGACGCTGGTTTCCCATATGGAGTACCAGTTCAAGTTCTGGGGCTGCTCCACTTCTGTTCTAGCTCCCTGATGATGTGCCTGGGAAGGCAGCAAAAGATGGCCTGGGTGTTTGGGCCCCTGCCACCCATGTTCCAGGCTCCTGGCTGTGGCCTGGCCCAGATTATAGCCATTTGGGGAGTAACCAGCAGATGGAAGATTTCTTTGTCTCTGTCAATCTATAACACTGCCTCTCAAATAAGTAAATCTTTTAAAAAATCATTTAGGAAATAAAAAATTGAGATCAGAAACCTAAAAACAAAAAATACTAGATTTTTGTTTGCATACACACACATAGTTACCTTTATCAGAGCTCTTTATTTCTTTGTACAAAGTAAGGTCTTTTCATTTCAACCATCGACATTTCCTGTAGGGCAGGACTCGTGACTAATGAATTCTTAGCTTTTGTGTATCTGAAAATCTGAATTTTGCCTTCATTTTTGTAGGATAGCAGGTTTGGTTTTGTTTTTCACTTATTTACTTTTTTGATAGAGGCTGTGGCAGAGAGAGAGAGAGAGGTCTTCCATCCGCTGGCTCATTCCCCAGATGGCCACAATGGCTGGAGCTGCACCAATCCGAAGCCAGGAGCCAGGAGCCTCCTTCTGGTTTCCCACGTGGGTGCAGGGTCCCAAGGACTTGGGCCATCTTCTAATGCTTTCCCAGGCCATAGCAGAGAGCTGAATCGGAAGTGGAGCGGCAGGGTCTTGAACCAGTGCCAGTATGGGATACTGGCATTAGAGGCGGTGGCTTTACCCAGTACACCATAGTGCCAGCCCAAATTTGGCAGTTTCATAATTAGTAGTTGGCAAATTTGTGAGTTTTTTCATCTTACAATATGTTTAATGTGTCCTTCTGGCCTCTGTGGTGTCTTCGCATAATCCTTGCATTCCTTCCTTTCCCGTTTCTCTTTCTGTGACTCCTATAATGTGTATCACTCAAATGTGTCCCATAGATTCCGTAGGCTCTATTCATGTTTCTTCATTTTCATGTTCTGCTCCTCATGTTGGATTATTTTAGATGTTCCACTTTCCAGCTCATGGTTCTTTCTGCTGCATGTTCAAATGGACTGTTGAACTCTAATAAATTTTTTATTTCTGCAATTTTATTTTTCAGCTCTTTTTAATTTCTAGCTCATTTTACTCATTTCCTTTATCTCTTTGTCCATGATTTCCTTCCCTTTTTTGAGCATATTTAATACAGTTTATTAAATCTTTGTCTAATAAGTCCAGTGTTTGCACTTTCTCAAGGAAGAAGAGAATTATTAACTTTGTATACTTTATGCTTTTTTTGTTAAAAATTGGATGTGTGAATATTACAATGTAGTAAATCTGGAACACAGATTCTTCTACTTGCACAGGGTTTGTTGCTTTTTGCTTTTGAGGGTACAAATATATAGTTAACTTTCTTTTTGTTTCCTAAAGATTTATTTGAAATGCAGAAAGAGAGGAAGAGAGAGAGAGAGAGAGAAAGAGAGAGAAATATCTTTCCTCTGCTGGTTCACTCCCCAAATGACTGCAATGTTCAGGCTGGGCCAAGCTAAAGCCAGGAGCCTAGAACTCCATCCAGGCTGGGCTGGGCCAGGCTGAAGCCAAAAACCTGGAACTTCATCCAGATCTCACACATGGCAGGGTCCCAGTACATGGGCCACCTTCTGCTGATTACCCAGACATATTAGTAGGGAGCTGGATTGGAAATGGAGCAGCCTGAACTTGAACTGGAACTCATATGGGATGCTGGCATTACAGGCAGTGGCTCAACCTGCTGTGCAACAACGCTGGCCATTGCAAGTGTAATTCTTTATGAGTAAGCTCTCCTCTGATCTCTCCAGAACCATGGACCAGGGTCCCACACTTGGAACATGGGCTCTGGTGTCAAGACTGCCAGCAAGCCAAGAAGGGCTGGGGTAAGGGTAAGTGGAAAGAAGCTTGAAGTTGCCTTTTATTTGAGGGGTGGGGGACGGGGGATGGGAGGTTTCACCATTCACTGCATTTCTGTGGTCCTCTGATGTTTCCAGAGTTCTGAGAGTTTCTTCTGACAGTTTCTTCCTGTTTCTGTTGTTTCTTTGTTTATTTTTAAAGAGGGAGACAAAGAGTAATCTTCCACCCACTGCTTCCCTCCCAGATGCCTGCGGCAGCCAGAAAGGTAGCAGGATGCAGTCAGGAGTCTGGAACTCAGGCTGGGTCTCCCACGTGAGTGGCAGGGACCCAGCTACCTGGCTCCTCTCAGGGGTTCATTAGCAAGAAGCTGGAATTTGAGGCGGAGTGGAGACCTACTCACTCTGATAGGGGGTGTGGACCTACTTCTGCTTGTTGTTATTTGAAATCTCTATGGAAGGGCCTGAGCTTGATGCTGCCTGCTTTTCTAGGTTGCGGATGTCACTCAACTTAATTAATCTTCTTATTTATTTAATATGTTTTATTAAACTCTTTGCTTTAGAAGAATTTTGGATTTTTTTAAAAGTTGTAAAGATAGTACAGAGAATTTTCATATACATTCCCACAGACACAGTTTCCCCAATATTAAAATATCAATATGGTATATTTGTCACAACTAAAGAAACTTGATAGAATAAGGAAAAGCTGCTTTATTCAGATTTCTTTAATTTTTCTTCATTGTGTCCCTAATATAGCTTTTTTTCTAGGATCCTGATGTTGCCCTGAGTCACTGTGTCTCCTTGGGTTCATCTTGGCTGTGACAGTTTCTCAGAATTTCTTTGTGACAATCTTCACTATTTTGAAGTCAGTCAGTGTTTCGTAGAGTATAGTAGTTTTGTAAACCGTTTCTCAACTGAAATTTGTCTACTGCTTTTCTCGTGTTTAGACTGGGGTAGAAATTCTCCAAGGAAGACCACGGAATTAAGTGTTATTAGATCACATCTTATCAGAGGAAAATACTTTTGCTGTGCTTTTTCACAGTTTGTGTATCACTGTTGATCACCTGGCAGAGGTGGTGTGATCACGTTGTCCCACTGTGAAGGTATTCTTTCCTCTTGATTATCATACTCTACTCTCGGAAGGAAGTGGAAAGTATACTGTACATACTTGATGGCGGAGTGTCCACATAAACTATTAGGGATTTTGCACAGGAGACTTGCATCTTCTTTGCTATTTTTTGATTTATTGAATATTTGTCTTAATATGAACTCATGACTAGTTATTTTCAAGATCACTAGTTATATTCAATATTTTGTTCAATTTTTTTTTTAAATTCAGACTTGCAGCTTGGTCATTAGGACCTCTTCGTTGGTTTCTCTGTCCCTTTGACATTTTCCATTATTGTGTTTTTTGAGAGCTTTCTTCTTATTTTGTGGTACCAAAAGGTATTTCAGGCTCATCCTATATGTTCCCTACCCCAGCCCTAGAGAGGCAGCCATTTTCCACGGAGCTCTTATTCTTTTGGCTAGAGTATGACATTAAAAACCAAGGTTGGGATGCTGCATGTGTCTGTTGTTACTGGTGGATCAGTATCTGTGGACCCTCTCAGCTGACTGAACAAGGAAATGCATGTGTATACTAGCTCATGTGCATGCACATTTCTGTAGATAATCCATATGTAACCATTTGTACTAAGCTAAGCATTAGTTCATGCCAGTGTCTTCTACTCTAGTCCGTTACCTCATGGAACATTCATAATGTAAAAGAATATACATAATGTAAAAGACAAGCTCTTTTCCCCATGCTTGGCTGTAATCTCCTACTTCAGTTAAGAGAAACCTAGTCCCATCATCCACCTTCCCTTGACTGAGTCATGTTCGCATCTTCTGTATACTTAGAGAATTTTTGCCTGCTTAGCCTGTCAGTATTGACAGAGGAGTGTTGAAGTCTCCATCTATAATGTAGATTGGTCAGCTTCTCCTTTCAGTTTTATTAGTTTTTGCCTTACATATTTTAAGGGTCTTTGTTAGATGCACATGTATTTCCGATTGTGTCTTCTTTCTGTAATATGATTTTGAACCCATCTAATAAGCTCTTAATTTCAGATACTATATTTTTCAGCTTGAGACTACCCATACTCTGTGTATATGTGTATGTGCACGTTTGTGTATTACATATACGCTACATATCAGAGGCTCCCAAGACCATCCCTAGGCCCAGTGATTCCCTAGGTTGATCCCACATATCATCATACTGCTATGATTTATTACAATTAATGAATTCTTAAAAATAAAGATTCTGAGAGTATTTTCCCAGTAGAATCTCACAAAACACACATACATCCTGAAATGTGTACCAGAGAAACCTAATAGGTACTTGGTGCCCAGGGTTCTTAGGAAGGGCTGTTCACATAGGTACACTCTGCCTCACTTGTACCAAAATTCCAGCTTCCCAACAGAAATACACATACTCATTGTGAACTGTGTTGTTTACACAGAGTTCAGACTCAGTGAACCCTCAAACAGAAGGGGAGAACCCTTCTGAAATCTAGGCTCCCAGATGCCAGCCCAGGGTGATCCAAAGGATCTGTTAGTCCCAGGCCTGTTCGCTTAACCCTTTTTCTGCACAGCACATGTGCAGTAAGCCTCTTGAACTTCTCTCATGTTCTCATTTATTTTGTTCATATTTTCTCTGTTTCATTGAAAATGCTAATTATTCATTTCAAACTTCCTGTTAATTTCTTGTCTTTAAATGATCTGTCATGGTTCCTGTCTCTTCAGATACCATTAATTTTTTTACTAGATGCCAAATATTGTTTTTAAAAACAATTCGAGGTTATTAGAGATTCCAAGATGATCTTTTCAAGCAGAGAATGTTCATCCTCCTCTCTAGTGGGCAGGTATGCTGCAGGGCACCCAGTTTAATCAATCATGGCTGACCTTGGTCAGGGCCTGCACCTGGTTCATTTCAATCCCCTTATTTTTTCATGTTAACTTAAAGTTTTACATCCCGATGAAAATCAACTTGCTAATGTAAAAGACAGTGTGAAAGATCTAACTCTTCTTCTGTAACACCAATCTACTTTGTACACATTGCTAGTTCCTGCAGTGTCCTCTTTATTAAATATTAATGTGTATGTTTCCATATCAGGTCATAAGCACTTTGAGAACAGGAAGTATGGTTGTTTTCATCAATAGTATCTGCAGCAACTTGGACAGTTCCAACCCCTTTGTGGAAACTTAATTTATATGAGATATCTTGTGTTACTCTACATAGCTTAGCAAAAAAGGAAGTATCCTATAAGCTATTTTTGATAACTCTAAAGAGATTAGTTCTCTTAAGTCTTTCCTACATCAGCTAGTTCTGACTACTCCATATAGCAAAGGAATGTACTGTTACAGGAAAAAGTGTCATTCAAGGATGTGTGCGTGGACTTCACCCAGGAAGAATGGTACCTGCTGGACCCTGCCCAGAGGGTGCTGTACAGAGATGTGATCCTGGAAAATTACAGCAACCTTGTCTCAGTAGGTAAGGGGATTTTTTTTTTTTTTCCATGCTGCCTATAGCGTGCATTGCTTAGTTGCTGAAACATGTGAATGCCCTGTTATTTTCCCTTGGTGAAGCTTGAGATTCAAGATATTGAGATTCACTCTTGGCCACCATAGAGTGTGTTCTTACCTCCTAAGAGACTGGTTTAGATGGATTTTTTTAAGGATTTATTTTTTATTTATTTGAAAAGCAGAGTTACAGAAAGAGAGGGAGAGAGAGAGATCTTCCTTCCTCTTGTTTGCTCCCCAAATGGCCACAACAGCTGGAGCTGTGCCAGGCCAAAGCCAGGAGCCCAGAGCTTCCTCTAGGTCTCCCATGTGGGTACAGGGACCCAAGCACTTTCGCTTTCGCAGGCACACCAGCAGGGAGCTGGAACAGAAGTGGAGTAGCTGGGTCTCGAACAAACATTCATAAGGGATGCCAGCATTGCAAGCGGTGGCCTAACCCACAGTGCCAGTCCCAACGTGGATATCTTTGAGCAGCTCCTGAAACTGGAGCTTCTTTTCTCTTCATTTTTTCCGAGTTTCTGAAACCAAGCTTGTTATTTTCTCTTAGGCCAATTCTGTGTTATTTTCTCTTAACAGGGTATTGCTTTACTAAGCCAGAAGTGGTCTTCAAGATAGAACAAGGAGAAGAGCCCTGGATATTAGAGAAGGGATTCTCAAGCCAGAGCCACTCAGGTGAGTTAGTGTGTTCACAGGCAAATGATAGCTCAAGGAATGTCGATCTAAGGTCACTGATTTAGGGTTTGTTACCTTTGGAATATTTTTCAGATATTTCTATATTTGGCCCTATACATTTGGAAGTGACCAAGGGCCCTTGACCCACCTCCTTGTTACCTCAGTCCCATCTGCATATGTCAGTCTTATTCATAAATGCTTTGCTTTTTTTCCCTGTGAAATTTCAGAATTGATTTCTCTGTACCAAACCCAGTTGGCTTCATCTTAGATATTTTTTCTTGATTAGTTTCTCGTTGTCTTTCTAAACTTGTTCATCTTCTCTCTCCTGTCTTTAGATATCTTTTGATAGCTGCAATGTATTCACGCGATACTTTCAGATATTCTCTCCAAAAATCCGATGAGTACTTCCTGTTACATTATGTTTTAGTTAATAATATAATAAAGTCTCTGGATCATAGAATGTCTGGTACAACAGGGGACAAAAATCATAGAAATATGAAGTGTGCTTCAAAAAGCTCATGGGAAATAGAATTAAAAGATGAAGTTTATTTTGGTAAAAATAATTGTGAAATCTGTGTATATGATGGATCTTCAAAAAGTTGATGATAGGGCAGATGTTTGTCACAATAGTCAAGATACGACTTGGGGACTGGCATTATGGCACAAGCAAGTTAAATTGGCACTTGCAATGCCAGCATCCCATATCAGAGTGCTGCTTTGAGACCTGGCTGCTCTGCTTCTGATCCAGCTTCCTGCTAAGGTGCTTGGGCAGGAGCTGGATAATGGACCAACTGCTTAATCCTTGCCACCCAGGTGGCAGGCCTAGATGGAGTGCCTGATTTCTGGCTTTGGCCTGACCTAGCCCTGACTGTTGCACAGCCATTTGAAAAGTGAACCAGTAGTAGATGGAAGATGTGTCTGCCTCTCTTTCTGTCCACCTCTCTCTGTCACTCTACCTTTCAAATAAATAATTAACTGATCTTAAAAAAATAAAATGACATGGCATGGGTTCAAGTCTCAGCTCCACTTCTGATTTCCAGTTTACTGACAGTGTGCACCAAGAGAGGCAGCAGGTACTGGCTCAAGTACTTGGATCCATGTGACCCACATGGAGGACCTGTATTGATATCTGGGTTTTGGCTTTGGCCTGTCTCAGCCTTTGCTGTTGGGGCCATATAGGAAGTGAACCAGTGGATGGGAAATCTCAATCTGTCTCTGTCTGTCTGTCTCACTTCCTCTCTTTCTGCCTTTCAAGTAAATAAAAATTAAGTGAATAAATTTTTTTTTTTTTTTGACAGGCAGAGTGGACAGTGAGAGAGAGAGACAGAGAGAAAGGTCTTCCCTTTGCCGTTGGTTCACCCTCCAATGTTTGCCGCGGTAGGCGCGTTGCGGCCTGTGCACCGCACTGATCCGATGGCAGGAGCCAGGTGCTTCTCCTGGTCTCCCATGGGGTGCAGGGCCCAAGCACTTGGGCCATCCTCCACTGCACTCCCTGGCCACAGCAGAGAGCTGGCCTGGAAGAGGGGCAACCGGGACAGGATCGGTACCCCGACCGGGACTAGAACCCGGTGTGCCGGCGCCGCAAGGCAGAGGATTAGCCTAGTGAGCCGCAGCGCCGGCAAGTGAATAAATTTTTTAAAGGGAATTCATTAAAAGTGCGTATTGTGAAAAAACTATGCATGGATTTAATTTTTTTCCTCCAAAATAAACATCTTTCATTCATTTTTCCATGAATGTTTTGAAGTATCTTGGTCTTTGTGTATATATTTATATACACACACTGTTGGGTGGTGGTGAGTACTGGGAAGAGAACTGGGGGAAAAAAAAGAATAGATAACGATAGTGTGTGCTGTTTGGCAAAGAGGTCAGAGAAAACCTTTTGATGAGTTCTACTTTAGAAATGAGAATTTTATAGTGTGGGCTATGTGTATTCAGAGTATTCCAGACAGAGGGAGCCTCTCAGATAGGTATATTCTTGGGATGTTTGAACAATGGCAGGGACCAGAGTGGCTGGAAGCCAGTGGGAATGGGAAGTTTGATACGAGATGATGTTGTAGAAATAGCATGGACGTGGTAGATTTGTTCATTTCATTCTCAGTGATGTCAGAAACCCTCAGATTGTTTTTGGTAACGACAGATTAAGTCATCCAATCTGGTTTATAGCTTCAAGGTTCTCTCTCAGTTCTGGGCAGTGAATACACAGTGGTGGTGGCTGTTGGGTGGGCATAAGCAAGGAAGGCATTCCAATTAAGAGACGTTCTGTATTTCCGGGGCACAAGGATGGGGCTGAGGCTGTGCTGGAGGTGCTGAGAAGTGATAGGTTTGTATGGATGTCTTAAAGAAGGGACCAAGGGGTTTGCTGTTACAGACTGGACAGAGAGTGGGAGAGAACAGAAGGAGTCAAGCCTGATCCCAGTGATTATCTCCTGTAGCCAGATCATGAGGGTCCTACCAGCTGGGGGTAGTTAGGAAGGAAGCATTGCATAGGAGCTAGGACAGAGTTAATTTTGTGCCGGAGATGTTGGAGACATGTGAGTACATGGTTGCAGCTGGAACCAGGCATGTCAGTTCAGAAGGCATCAACTTCAGATGATGATAAGTGTGTCGGGGCTAGATGAGATGATCTAGGACAGGGGTCCACAACTTTCTGTAAAAGACTCGGTAGTAAGTGTTTCAGGCTTCGTGAGCCACGTATGGTCTCAAACGCAGCTGCTCCTCCTTCCATCCCTCCTCTCCACTGCTCCCTTCCTGCCTCATTTCTTCTTTGTCCTCCCACTTCCCTACTGCCTTGTCCATCTTTGTCCCTTTCAAAAAAAAACTTTCAAAACCTTCTTAGCTCAAGGGCCATTGCTGTGTAGTCACTGTTTGCCGGTCTCTTTTGTGGAATGTGGCTGTGCATAGGTGGGATTATTTGGACAGTCCTAGTGTTAGAGGGCGTTACATAGGTCTGTCCGTCACAGGAGACTGAGAAGGAGCAAACTGAGCTACATGAAAACCAGAGAACCTATTTTCCAGGAGTCAAATCAGGTACATTCTACCCTAAGAGGCAACCACGGGGTCCCTGTTCTGAACCTGCTGTCACTTTACTGGTCTCATCATATTCCTGTTATTATTTCCATTTAAAGCTGTTGTCTACATCTACATGTTTTCATAATCTTGCTTTTTCAGATACCACTCAAAACATGCAGATACAATTATGTCTGTGTTCTCTCATACCTGACTTAGTCTAATCCCTAATTGGTTCTTTTGTGTTTTCGTTTTTTGGTTTTTTTTGTTGGTTTTTTTTTTTGTTTTTTAACGTAAAGCATTCAGGTTTCTTTTCATTAACCTAACAAGGTAAGCTGTAGTTGCTCCTTATTAATAAATGTAACTAAATCTCTTTTTATTAACTGTATAATGTGGCTTTATCCTACCCATCTTAAATTTCTTTTTTTTCTTTTTTTTTTTTTTTAGTATTTTTCCCAAGAAACCTTTTCTTCCCCCCAGAAACCTCTTATTTAAGGTATACAAACTTCATGCATTTCATAAATGCAACTTTAGGAATATAGTGATTCCTCCCACCCTACCCTCCCTCCCACCTTTTTTCCTCCTCCTTCTCCTATTCCCATTATTTTTTACTAAAATTATTTTCAATTAACTTTATACACATGAAATTATACTAGGAAAAGAGTTCAACAAATAGTATGAAAATAAACTGTCCTCAGCAATCAAGACAACGGCTGTTCAAAGTTATTGCATCTCAAAGTGTCAATTTCAGTTCTATAGATTACCTTTTAGGTGCTCTAATAGTTACCACAGAGCAGGTTAAATTTCTTTCTGCTTTCTAGAATGTATACTAACCCTCATTCTGTTCTGTATTTTAAACTGTGTTTATAAATGTTCTCTCATTTATCTGAAACACTCTTTCTTGTTTACTATTGTCTTTTGTTTATTATATAAGGTGTTTAGATGCTGCATGATAGATAGCAATGGCTTGTTACTATTATTTCACTTGTTTTATTTTATAGCTCGGGTTGTTTTTTTTTTTTTGTTTTTGTTTTTGTTTTTTTTTTTGCTATAACTTAGTCTTTATTTTTTTAAGATTTATTTATTTGAAAGAGAAGTAGAGAGGTAGAGACAGAGAGATCTCCCATCTGCTGGTTGACTCCCCAAATGGCTGCAATGGCCAGAGCTGAGCTGATCCAAAGCCAGGAGCCAGGAGCTTCTTCCAGGTCTCCCACACATGTGCAGGGGCCCAAGAACTTGGGCCATCTTCCACTGCTTTCCCAGGCGCATTAACAGGGAGCTGGGTCGGAAGCGGAACAGCCAGGGCTAGAACCGATGTCCATATGGGATGCCGGCAGTGCATGCCAGGGCTTTAACCCACTGTACCACAGTGCTGGCCCCATAGTCTGTATTTTATGATACTTACCTGTCAGTTTCAAAAAAACTCAGATTTAATGGCTGTTGTTTAGGGCTTCTTTCTCTACTGCAGTATTCTCTCTTTTCCCTATTCTAGTGTTTTGATTACTTTGGTTTTTTTAATATTTATTTTATTTATTTGAAAGAATTACAGAGAGGCACAGAGAGAGAGAGAGAGAGAGAGAGAGAGAGAGAGAAGTCCTCCATCTGATGGTTCACTCCCCAGATGGCCGCAATGGCCGGAACTGTGCTGATCTGAAGCCAGGAGCCAGAAGCCTCCGTGTCTCCCACACAGGCGCAGGGGCCCAAGGACTTGCGCCATCTTCTACTGCTTTCCCAGGCCACAGCAGAGAGCTTGATCGGAAGAGGAGCAGCCGAGAACAGAACCGGCGCCTATATGGGATGCCGGCGCTTCAGGCCAGGGCTCTAACTCACTGTGCCACAGCATTGGCCCTGATTACTTTAATAATTATCTACAAAGCCAGGTTCAGAAGGGATTGTTATTTCTGTTCAGAAAGCATTCTTTAGCTCTCTTCCTAAATGCACATCCCCTTCTTTTGTCCTTGAACATTAAAGCTCATTAGGTACAGGTTCAAAATAACTCACATGCACATTGCTTTTTAAAATCATTACGGTACTGTCTCCTCAGCAGTGGCAGAGGAGATAAGACTGTAATAACACCTGCCAAGTGCCAGGTCTGTCAAGACCAGAGCCTGTAGCATTGATCAAGGGATTTATTTTGTATTCAATGAATTATGTGGACAGTAACTTCTTCTAAAGATTGGAGCAAATACAGCTTTAAAATGATAGAGACATTGTAGAGATTTTTGGTTTTCTTTCTTTTTTGTTTGTTTGCTTCTGTTTTGCTAATTAAAGCAACTAGTATTTCACTGAGGGAAGTCCAGGTTCCAAGGAGAGCCAAGGCTGGGTTGCTTCTAGCGCAGTGAAAGTTGTGTTATTGGGATGAGCTGTTTGCTAGAGTCTGCCGCTTGGCCAGAGCTGCGCAGAGGTGGTTTCAGTGCAGTGAACCCTTACTGTGAGTCAGCTGGTGTAAAGTTTTATTTGTTTGTTTTCATTTGTTTTTTCCAGGATAATGTTTATCTTTTGTTCTTTGAAGCAATGGACTCAGAGAGCTGTTGTAGACTTTTTTTTTTAAATATAAGATTAATGTCATTGTGTTTAGTAGTAGATCCAAGAATGTTTATGATAGGATTACTGAAGGTCTGTACCATGTAGGGAGCCTCAAAGAAAGTAAAAGCCACATATGAGCTTAGATGTTAAAGAAGAAAACCTAGCTACAAAGGCAGACTTAAAAACCAAGATATGGAAACAGGTGTACATCTTAGCGTCCCACCACAGTAATCAGGCATGCGCTGAGTGTACAGACCATGCTTTGCCTCTGTCAGACCTGTTTCTTCCTCTGTTCTGTTTCTCATACACATCTCAGAAACTCTGTCTTCTATTCATCATGTCTTAAGTTTATTTCATCTGCTTTTCTTCCTTAGAGCCCTTAAAAATAATTATTCCTTATCAATAAAATTTAAAAATATATAAATTCTGGGGTTTCAGACTATTCTTTTGAACCTAAGGAGCTTGGTATTTTCAGGACTTTAGTTTGATGTTACTGTATAGAAGTGAAAAGAAGTGTGTACCCAGGTGACAATCCTGATTTGTGTGCAGACTGTTCTGTCTCCATCCAGTATCACTCATGCTTCAACAAGAGACCCTTGTTTCCCAGTCTTCACTGTTACTTTAATCAGTGTTCATTGTCTGTGTGGGGTTCACCCTGTGCTCTCTGAGTTACCCTCTTTCTGAATCAGCTACCTCCGCTTCCTGTGTGTTGAATTCTCTTTTACCTTTTCTGTACAGTATTGAAGATTATATTTTTAACATGTTAAGATCACTGCCATTTTCCTCTCCCTGTTTACACTGCAGCATGTTTGTGTTTATCCCAAGACAGGAGGGGAAAGGAAATACATGCTTGGATTCAGTTCACTCCAGAAGACTAAAACAAAGTAATTTGTGTAAAAGTCCAGTTCCGTTAGAAATGTATTCAGAGCCATAAGATATGGTTGTTTTTCTTATTTCTAGAAAGGAAATGGAAAATTGATGACCCATTAGAGAGCAGCCAAGACAATCCAGATGAACATTTCTGGCAGCTTGTATTCACCAGCAACAAAACAGTAAGTGTAGAAAGTGGTGACAGAGTAAGGAAAATTTCTAATCTGGGCACAGACCCTGTTTCTTCAAGAAATTTTCCCTGTAAAGTTTGTGATTCATGTGAACTAAGCTTGAAAAATATTTCAGGCTTACTTACTGGTAAAAAGAACTATTCCAGAAAGAAGTCTAATGAGCTTAATGTTTGTGAGAAGTTACTCCTTGATATTAGGCATGAGAAGATTGCTGCTGGAGGGAAATCCGGTAAATATTTACAAAAAAGGAATGTCCTTAGTCATCACCATGGTCTCACTCAGCCAGGTTTTGACCCACCTTTTCAGTATAATGAAAATGGACAAGGCTTCCCTGAGGAGGCAGCCTTTTTAACACATCAGAGATCTCAGCTGGGAGAGACGGTCTGTAAATATAATGAATGTGGAAGAACCTTCATTGACAGTTTAAAGCTCCGTGGATCTCCGAGAACTCATTTGGAAATGGAGCCAGATGAATGCAGTGTGTGTGGGAAGTCTTTCTACATGGATTTAAGGTTTGGACATCAGAGAGCTCTTACAAGGGACAATCTTTATGAATACAATGAGTACGGTCAGATTTTCTGTGACAATTCAACTTTCATTATCCACCAGGGAGCTTACTCAAGAAAGATTTCCCAGGAATATAAAGTGAGTGACAAAACTTGGGAAAAATCCCCCCTCTTTAAACATCAGCTAGTACATATGGTAGAAAAGCCCTATGACTACAAAGAAAATGGAAATAATTTCAGTAAGAAGTCACATCTCACCCAGCTTCGGAGAGGTCACTCAGGAGAAAAAACCTTTGAATGTGGTGAATGTGGGAAGACCTTCTGGGAGAAGTCAAACCTCACCCAGCATCAGAGGACACACACAGGGGAGAAGCCCTATGAGTGTGCTGAGTGTGGGAAAGCCTTTTGCCAGAAACCACACCTTACCAACCATCAGCGGACACACACAGGAGAAAAACCCTACGAATGTAAGCAGTGTGGAAAAACGTTCTGTGTGAAGTCAAACCTCACTGAACATCAAAGGACCCACACAGGGGAGAAACCCTATGAATGTAACGTGTGTGGGAAATCCTTCTGCCACAGGTCTGCCCTAACCGTCCATCAAAGAACGCACACGGGGGAAAAACCCTTTATATGTAATGAATGTGGGAAATCCTTCTGCGTGAAGTCGAACCTCATTGTACATCAGAGAACTCACACAGGGGAGAAACCCTATAAATGTAACGAATGTGGGAAAACTTTCTGTGAAAAGTCAGCTCTCACTAAACACCAGAGAACTCACACAGGGGAGAAACCCTATGAGTGTAATGCATGCGGCAAGACCTTCAGTCAGCGGTCAGTACTCACGAAACATCAAAGAATTCACGCGAGGGTGAAAGCTCTTTCAGCATCCTGAACATCCCAGTCAAACTTATACAGTTTTTTAAAATGAGACCAGAGAAAGCCAAAGAATGCCATGAGTTACTAGAAAATGACATCTTGTTTGAATATGTAAAAGCATTCAGGAGGAAGTAAAGCTTTTCATTAGTAAATGTGTACTAAGGAGGACTCCATTCATTTAAGCAAGGTGGTAAAACACTTCAGAATTTATGTTGTTTAGTGTTATATTCCAGGTGATACCAAAATTATATTATAAGCATAACGGGCAATATTCGTCCACATCCATATTCACAGTGGAATCTTTTCACAAAAAATTGAGTGACAACTGCATTAAGTATACCTGTGAGAGACTATGTGAGTATGTCGATGCAATGGAACTTTGCAGTGTGCTTAATTTGCATTCAAGCTTGTGAGGAGAAAATTATGAACCTTAGTTTAGTAATTATCATGGTATTTATTAATATTTTTCACACTAGGTAACGCAGGTATCTATAAGTTGTATGCATATGTATGTGTGTATATACGAATATGTATATATGTATGTATATGTAAATGTATTTGTAATCACATACTTAAACACACATAGTAAGTGATGTGCCAGCATCACCTCATACTCACTGAAAAGTGCTGCTGACATATTTTCAGGAATTTTGCGAGCCAGTTAAACATGGTCATTATTTTAAATTATATAAACTTATAACTAAAGTGTATTTAAAACAAAGTTAATAAATATTCGACACTCAGCACTTCCCAGTTCTTTGGCTACAGCTCACTGTTCCTGTGTTGAAGTTGCTGTGTTACTGAATCTATGGTCAGAATACCACAGATTCATGCATTGCGTTGGGCGCCTTCCTTGCTGCATCCGTCAGTTCCAGCACCTTGGTGGGTTGGCCTTGGTGGGACTTTTTACACCATGGACATTGGCGAACATGGGATATCAGAGGTTTCATTTTCTCAGTGAACCCATTGTCAAAATTTGCCAACACACTTTTCTCTGTGTGTATGTGAAAATATATTTGGCAGCTTTAAAGTACAAATCACATACCTACCCTGTTTTCTATTTCCCGGCCTGGCTATGGCCATTACTACTGAACTGCCTCTTCAATAAAGCCAAAAGATGTTTTAGTGAGGTTTTTAACTACCTCTGAATCAGTCCTGTTCTAAAGAGAACCCGAGTCTGTAACTTGGCCAATATATGTTTTGAATGAAATATTATTTCACAACAGTATCACCTGCCTTTTCTGTTTCCTGGTGTATTTGAATAAATATGGCCATAATTACTAAACTACTCTCTCCATAGAAAAATCAAACATATTTTTCCAAGGTTTTTAAGCTACCTCTAGGTCAGTCAGTGATGTAATTGCTGGTAGTAACATTGGCATTGACATAAATTATGCTAAGTTAGTATCAATTATAAACAGTAATACTCACTGCACTGTACAGATAAAGAGTGGTCATATGAAATGAAATGTCCATCTCATACTCGTGATATTTCATCGTGGTATCTGTAGGCATGATATGTGTAACCCTAGTTCTGTGTAACCCAGGAACTGTGTGTTTGTATTTAGCGCTATAGGGCTGTTTTCTTATGTTTCATTGGAACAAATGGGTAAGAAGGATACTGCCCATCTACTTCTTTCTTGCTTAGCTAAATTTTAACCTCTTTGACCATTCTTTTCCCAGTTAATTTCAGGGGTAAACCAAAATTATTCAAAGCAAATCATGGAAATTAAATGCTAATGATTTTTGGGGGTGGGGAGTGAACATGTGACCAATGAGATGTTTGGAAAATACTCCGCATCACTTTGGAGAAAGAGCTCAGTGGTTAAATATTATCATGACATGAGAACATGTGAGAGTCATGAGAAGAAAGTGTCCCTCTTATGCTGGACTTCTTCATGTCTGTAAGATATGCAGGTGTGTCTGTGTGTGTGTGTGGCCCTGCAGGGCAGTAGATTGAAGATAACAATGCACAAGCTGGGAAAAGCCGGCTCAGAGGAGACATCGCGAGCTCTGCACTTGCTCTCTGCCAGGACCTTGTATCTATCAGATGTGATAGTAACTGTTTCTTATTTGTTCTTAGGGATGTCTGATCCTTAGAGCTGAAGGATCCAACTGACTCAGAGGAACATTTTTGTAAGTGTTAGTGATCTATACAGTGAATTGTGTCTTTTGACACATTGGTGCTGGTTTAGCTGTTTGTATCAGCCGTGAATCATTCTGGTAGAAAAAAAGGATTCTTCAGTAAAAGGTACATTAATGGCAGACAGTACAGAGGTGTGGGTCAGATGCAAGGGATATTAGAATCCATAGAGGCTAGCATCACAGGAAGCCATTGGCATTCTGAGACCTCAGAGGGCAAGGATGGACAGTGTTACCAGAGCTCAGTGACCCACTGTTGTGGAGGAGAGATGTCTTAAAGAATTGTGGCTCCAAGCTGCCTGCCTGCCTTTGGAGAACCCAACTACGTGCATCTGCAGGTGAGCCCATGTGGGCACAGAGAAGGGTGGAGAGAGTCTGGGTGGAGAAAATGAAGAATAAGCAGCACAAATGTTTTTTTCATTTCTGTAAGTTCCTATGTTTTTAAAAAGCTAAGTATTAGAAATAAAATTTACTCTACTAGTCAAAAGTTGTGTTTCTGCTTCCTTGTGCTTTCAGATCAGCATAAGTAAATTCCTTTTAGAACCGAGCACTCTGGCAGGTTCATCTCCTTTGACATGTGTGAAGCAGACATTGTGGCTGTCCCTGGTGTTCTTGTTCTGCCTTCTTCTTTATATATATATATATATATATATATATATATATATATTTTTTTTTTTTTTTCTTCTTACAGCTAAATAGCCAGTTGTCTACTGCACTGTTGAACTCACTCCCTATCTTTTTGATTGGGTGTGATATAATCATGTACTTAAATATAATGTGTTGCGGCTTTTGATTTTGTCTGTTCTTTGCAACTTTTTCTATGTTCTTCCAGCTGTAGAACCTGAGCTTGTTGGCCGGCGCCGTGGCTCAACAGGCTAATCCTCCACCTTGCGGCGCCGGCACACCGGGTTCTAGTCCCGGTCGGGGCACCGATCCTGTCCCGGTTGCCCCTCTTCCAGGCCAGCTCTCTGCTGTGGCCAGGGAGTGCAGTGGAGGATGGCCCAAGTGCTTGGGCTCTGCACCCCATGGGAGACCAGGATAAGCACCTGGCTCCTGCCATCAGAACAGCACGGTGCGCCGGCCGCAGCGCGCTACCGCGGCGGCCATTGGAGGGTGAACCAACGGCAAAAGGAAGACCTTTCTCTCTGTCTCTCTCTCTCTCACTGTCCACTCTGCCTGTCAAAAATAAAAAAATAAAAAAAAAAAAAGAACCTGAGCTTGTGCATTTACCCCAGATGCCCTTGGCCTGCCTTGGTATTCCTCCAGGAATGATCATTGGTTCCAAAATAGGCCAATGAGAATCTAGAATATTTTTATTGGAGGTCACCAGATGATCTATGTCCTTGTTGCTGCCAGCATTCATGCCAAGAAAACACATTTGGGCTGCAGTCTGTTGAGAATCAGTCCTCAATACACACACAAAAACACATTTGCCCAAGAGATGGTGGTGGTAAAAGAAAAAGAAAAAATAGGGTTGTGTTTGAACTTTAGATTTAAACATGGAGAGGAAAACACTTCACTGGGAAGGCTACATTGAGAGAGGAGCCAGCAGATGTGTGGAGGAAGAGTATGTGAGCATTTGATGTGTGTGTGATACATAAGCATGGGTAACCAACAGCTTTATGTGAGATTCTGTTTCATGATGCAACTCTTAGCCTGGTTACCTGTAACTTTGATTCTACTTTTTTACTGTACTGTCCTCTATTAAAAGGAGTACTCATTCCCATGTACTAAACTGGCCACATAGCCAGTGAGTGGGGTCCTCCCCCAGGCACTGGTGTGTAAGGTCACTACAGGAATTGCTCAGTCATAAGTTTGTGCTTCTGCAGTGGCAAAGTCATCAGTCCCAGTGCTAGAGTTTGTTTTAGGACTTGGGCTTCTTTCTTTCCCTTCTGTATTATGCCCCATCTCTTCAAACCCAGTCTGTCGTTGTTGGAGAATGTAGAACCAGAGCCAGTTCAGCTCAGCTCTGGGGGTCCTTGATGCCCTCAGCCTTGATATCATGCTTTCTGCCCCCAGTCAGAAGCCACCGCTGGCACTGCCCTGCACCTCCCCTGAGTCTTCATCTACCACTGGTGAGTGGGCACTGCTGGTTCAGGCTGGACCTTTTCCATGCATACTGTAATTAACACACACATACACATATACACAGAGATACATATGTACCTGTGGGTAATTTGTAATATACTGGAGTCAGTTTTTATGGACATTTGAATTTTATGAGTCAGAAATACAGTCCAGATTTTTTTTTTTTTTTTGACAGGCAGAGTGGACAGTGAGAGAGAGAGACAGAGAGAAAGGTCTTCCTTTTGCCGTTGGTTCACCCTCCAATGGCCGCCGCGGTAGCGCGCTGCCGCCGGCGCACCGCGCTGTCCCGATGGCAGGAGCCAGGTGCTTCTCCTGGTCTCAGGACCCAAGGACTTGGGCCATCCTCCACTGCACTCCCTAGCCACAGCAGAGAGCTGGCCTGGAAGAGGGGCAACCGGGACAGGATCGGTGCCCCGACCGGGACTAGAACCCGGTGTGCCGGCGCCGCAAGGCGGAGGATTAGCCTAGTGAGCCGCGGCGCCGGCCACAGTCCAGATATTAAATGAAGTCCTTTATTACATGCAAAATTGTAGATGATGCCAATTGCAAAACACTGTTTGTTACCTGGAATTAGATCAGTTTAAAACTGGTACGGCTAGAGATTTGCAAGCTGTATTTTTTCATTGCTACCAAAAAGAAATAAACCTTCATATTTAATGTTGTGTGCATGCACGGCTATGACTGTTGGTGGTGTTTAGAGTTGTCTCAGCTGATTTGTGCAGATGTTCTATTGTTACAATTAAAAATTTAGAAATTACCATAAAAATGTAACCTAAGAGTTTTTCAACTGTAAATGATATCTGGGAGGTCATACAGCACCAGGAAACACCATCCAGTGAGTTTAGTGCGTAAGGATGAGAAAATAAAACTCAGAAAATGCTAATTAAGATCACTGTGGGCTGGAGCCGCGGCTCGATAGGCTAATCCTCTGCCTGTGGCGCCAGCACACTAGGTTCTAGTCCTGGTCGGGGCACTGGATTCTGTCCTGGTTGCCCCTCTTCCAGGCCAGCTCTCTGCTGTGGCCCGGGAGTGCAGTGGAGGATGGCCCAAGTGCTTGGGCCCTGTACCCGCATGGGAGACCAGGAAAAGCACTTGGCTCCTTCCTTCGGATCAGCGTGGTACACCGGCCGCAGCGGCCATTGAAGGGTGAACCAACAGCAAAGGAAGACCTTTCTGTCTCTCTCTATCACTGTCCACTCTGCCTGTCAAAAAAATTAAAAAAAAATCACTGGGAAGACTTTACCACAGAAATTACAGGCTTACATTCTCTGAAAAATATTTTCCATTTTACTTATTTATGTGAGAAAATTAGTGGGGAAAATATTATACTCCCCTCTGTCATCTTTTGATGGGTTATAATTCAGGGCTGAGGAGCATCTGGCCTGCAAAATCATTTGGTCTGGCCCTGCCAAACAACTGCAGGCAGTGCTCAAAATTTAATTAATCTATAGCAGGCTAACTTTTAACTTGATAATTTTGTGTGGCCTACAAATGATGTTATAAATATCTAAATGCCCCTTGACAGGAAAAAGGTTTCCACCCTTGGATATTGTATAAATTCTGTTTCTCATTTTACAAACTACTTCAGGGTCCAGCACTGTGGCATAGCGGGTAAAACTGCTGCCTGCAGTGCTGGCATCCCATATGAGCACTGGTTTGAGACCCAAGTGTTCCACTTCTGATCTAGCTCTCTGGTATGGCCTAGGAAAGCAATAGAAGATGGCCCAAGTCCTTGGGCCCCTGTACCCATGTGGGAGACCCAGAAGAAGCTCCTGGCTCCTGGCTTCAGATCAGCAGATCTCCAGCCACTGCGGCCAATTGGGGAGTGAACCAGCGGATGAAAGACCTCTCTCTCTCTCTTTCTTTCTGCCTCTACCTCTACCTCGCCTCTCTCTGTGTAATTCTCAGATAAATAATTTTTTTAAAAAAACAAACTACTTCAAAAATTCATAGAAAATGGAACCAACGGCCAAACAAGACCTTTCTCTCTGTCTCTCTCTCACTGTCCACTCTGCCTGTCAAAAAAAAAAAATGGAATTAGAGATTATTTTTCAAAACATTGAAATTCATGCATGTCAGGGAGGTCTTCAAAAATTTGTGGAAAATGTACTATGAAAAATCTATGCAGGGACTTCAAAAGAAAATTCATTTATTTGAAAGGCAGAGTTACGGAGAGAAAGAGATTGAGATCTTTTCCATCTGCAGATTCACTCCCCAAATGGCGACCATACCAGGACTGAGTCAGGCTGAAGCCAGGAGGTCCATACAAATGTGCCATGTGAGTGGCAGTGGCCCAACTAGTTGGGCCATTTTCTACTGCTTTCCCAGGCACAGAGCTGGATCAGAAGTGGAGCAGCCAGGACTTGAACTGATGCCCATGTGGGATGGTGGCACTGGAGGCAGTGGCTTAACCCACTACGCCACAGCACCAACCCTTTCTCTTAATTTTTACAATGACATACTCTGATACACTATGGATATAGTAGCATATAAGACTTGAAAAACTGAATTTGGAGGAATGATAGCTATTTTGTGCTTTAATGCTCTGTGACAGGATTATACTATAAGCAAATGAATCAAACTATGTAAATCACAAAAACTAAACAGTGTGAAAAGGGTAATTCTCAGGCATTATCTTTCAATGTAACATGTTATTTAAGGAACACTAGTGATTTCTTCTAAAAAGAGTGTAACACTTTTTCCAAATTACTCTTCCTCAGTCCTGCCTGTCAAGAACTCGAATGTAGCTGTGCCATAGCAACCTCTCCCAGGTAAGTTGGAGGGGGTTTGTGATCTCAGAATACACAAGGTGACACAGATACAATATGACATCTGATGATGTGAATTCATTTACATTGTTTACATTGCTATGATAAGAAACTAAAGGAAGGTTAGTCTGGTTTTTTTTTTTTATTTACTTATTTATTTATTTGAAAGTCACAGTTAGGCAGAGAGAGTGAGTGCTTCCATCTGCTAGTTCACTCCCCCAAATGGTTGCAACAGCCAGGGCCAGGCCAGGTCAAAGCCAGGAGCTTCACCCAGGTCTCCATGTGGGTGCAAGGGCCCAAGTCATCCTCCACTACTTTCTCAGGCACATCAGCAGGGAGCTGGATCGGAAGTGGAGCAGTCAGGACACAGACCGCTGTCCATATGTGATACTGGCCCTGCAGACAGCTTTACCCACTATGCCACAGTGCTGGTCCCCTTCTGTCTGCCTTTAAGGCTTGGCAAGAGCCGGTGGTTTTAACTGAGTCTTCTGCTACAGCGAGTTCAGAACAGTTTCTGCTTGTTCTCATATGGATAGCCTTTAATGTCTTCCTACTCGTCTCCAAATTATGTCAGAAAAGAAAAATGCACTTCAGTTTTGCTTTTCCTCAGTAATACAGTCAAGCAATAATTTGTTTCAAAGTGATCCATTGAGATTTAGAAGCATTTTGTTTATTTTAAATAAAGTGTATTTCTGTAATTTGTCATGCATACTATCAACCTAAACTACACTGTTTTCTGTACTAGGTGGTCCAATAGAAATAGGAGGGGACTTCAAAAAATTCATAGAAAAGTGGAGTTAAAAGATAAGTTATTATGCTTTAAAAAGAATTTTGAAACCCATGCAGGGTTTTTCATAATATGTATTTACATGAACTTTTTGAATACCTGTTGCATACTGTTTTGTTCTTTAAAAAATACACAAAAGAAATAAAGGTGGAATCAAAACATTTTACTGTGAAAATAGTGGGACACAAAAGCTAGAAGGCATATGGAAAGCAAAAAAAAAAAAAAAAACTGAGAGAAATCCCTCATCACCAGTAATTACTTTAAATGTAAATTGATTAGGGGCCGGTGCCATGGCTCGCTTGGTTAATCCTCCACCTTCGGTGCCAGCATCCCATATGGGCACCGGGTTCTAGTCCCGGTTGCTGCTGTTCCAGTCCAGCTCTCTGCTGTGGCCCGGGAAGGCAGTGGAGGATGGCCCAGGTCCTTGGGCCCCTGCACCCACATGGGAGACCAGGAAGAAGCACCTGGCTTCTGGCTTCGAATCGGCGTAGCTCTGGCCATAGTGGCCATTTGGGGGTGAACCAACGGAAGGAAGACCTTTCTCTCTGTCTCTCTCTCACTGTCTAATTCTATATGTCAAATAAATAAATTTTTAAAATGTAAGTTGATTAAATTTTCAGTCAAAAGACAAATTGGTGACAGGTTTTATAAAAACACAAACATGATCCAACTATAAATATACCCGAGACCCAGATTAGATATGAAAATACAAATATGTGGCCGGCGCCGCGACTCAATAGGCTAATCCTCCGCCTGCGGCGCCGGCACACCAGGTTCCAGTCCTTGTCAGGGCGCCTGATTCTGTCCCAGTTGCCCCTCTTCCAGGCCAGCTCTCTGCTGTGGCCCGGGAAGGCAGTGGAGGATGGCCCAAGTGCTTGGGCCCTGCACCCACATAGGAGACCAGGAGAAGCACCTGGCTCCTGGCTTTGGGTCAGTGCAGTGCGCTGGCTGCAGCGGCCATTGGAGGATGAACTAACGGTAAAGGGAGACCTTTCTCTCTCTCTCTCTCTCTCATTGTCCACTCTGCCTGTCAAAAAAAAGAAAAAAGAAAAAAAATACAAATATGCTAAAAAGGAGAGAATGAAAAGCAAGTCCATGCAAATAGTAGAAAAGGGCAGGGATGGCTGTCTTAATATCAGGCAAAATAGATGTCAAATCAAAAAGGGTACAAGAAACAAAGATTTTGCATGTTATTAAAATCAATAAAAAGGTACAATAAAAATGCATCTAATAGAGTGTCAAAATATAGGAAGCAAAAATGGACAGAATTTAAGGGAGAAATAGTTCTCTAATAGATGGAATTTCAATACCCCATTATCAATAATAACCAGATAGTTGAAAAACACAATTAACCAACACAACAGACATACAGAATACTGTTTTCCCAGACAATAAAGTCCATGTCCTCAAGTGCACATGAATCATTCTCCAACTCACATTGTATGTTAGGCTGCAAATTCAACTTCAATGGATTTTTTTTTAAACTTTTTAAATTATTTGAAAGGGAGAGAGATCTTCCATTCGCTGGTTCATTCCCCAAATGATCGCAGCAACTGGAGCTGAGTCAAGCTAAAAATGGCCATCACCTGTTGCCATCAGGGTGTTTGTTAGCAGCGATCTGGAATCATAAACAGAGCCAAGACTCAAACCCAGGCTCACCGGATACAGGATACTTGCAACTGAAGTGACATCCTATCCTTTAAAATCCATTGAGGTGATGGGTGTTTGGCATAGTGGTTAGGATGTCAGCCATCTCATGTACATCAGTTGGAGGACTTACCATTATTAAGTGGTAACTACTACTCAGAGGAATCCACAGACCAGAGTTGAAGGGCATTTGTTCAGCAGTCAAAAAATATATTTTAAAATTCACATGAAATCTCAAGGGACCTCCAACTAGCCAAAACAATGTTAAAAGTAGAACAGTGTTGGAGGTCTCAAACTTTAAAAACTTATTACAAAGCTATAATAATAAATAGTGCTGTGTCTCCACAAAGACATAGAATAATGGAATAGAATAGAACCAAGAAATAAACCCTTGTTTGTATGATAAATTATTTTAAACAAGGTCATTCAAAGACAAGGGACAGTTTTGAAGAAGTGTTGGGAAAATTGGAAGTTGATATGGAAAAAATGATGTTGGACCCTCGCCTTCCCTAATACTTTATTCTCAAATTATCTCAAAGTGGATCAAATGCCTAAATGTAAGAGTTAAGACTGTAAAACTCAGAAGAAAACAGGAGGAGAGCTTTGTGATACTGGATTTGGCAATGGTTCCATAGATATGACACAACAAGAATGAACAACACTTTAAAAAGTGATAAATTAGGCTTGATAAAAAATTCAAAAGGGGTGTTTGGTGCTGCCATTTAACATGCCACCGAGGATGCTCACCTGTGAGTGCCTGGGTTTGGTTCCTGGCTCTGCTGCTGATTTCAGCCTGCTGGGAGGCAGCAGGTGATGGCTCAGGTGCTTTGATCCCTGCCACCTGTGTTGGAGACCTGGATTGAATTCTGCACTCCTGGCCTTTCCCTGTCCCCATCCTGATTGTTGTGGGCATTTGGGGAATGAGCCAGCAGATGGAAGATCTATTTCTGTGTGTCTGCCTTTCAAATAAATTAAGCTTTAAGATTTTTCTAAACTTCTGTACATCACAGCATAGTGTCAGCAGAGTAAAAGGCAACCCATAGAATGGAAGAAAATATTTGCAAATCACATTTGCAAAAGAAAATACCAAGTGGGAATTTCCAAAATGGCTGAATGGAGATGTGCACAGTTTGCCCTTTCCTCCACAGAGAACCACTAATGCACTTCACGGTGAGTCTCTGAGGGAGATATGTAAAACCTGTGGGAATGACACAGGAAAGAGCAAGGCAACTGCAACATGACCCAGCTCCATGACCAAGGATAAACCCAATTGCAAGGGAAAAGATAAACAGGAAAGCTTCAACAGAGCCCATTGCCATGGATGCCTTATCTGAAAATCCTAGCTATTGGAGGAACCCACAGTTATCATAGACTGTAAGCCCAATAAGGGGAGCTACCTGGTATATGCACAAAAGTTCTACTTCAGAGATAATTCCAAGTTTCTCACCTTCTAGCCCCCAGAGCATAGACTGCATCAGTGTGCCACCATCTTGGGAACTGAGACACTGCTAGAACCCATACTGTCCTAGAAAACAGAAGACCCTTCATATCATCTTCCCTGGGACCCACAGACATTCCACCATGCTAGTAAAAAAGGCTGCACAAACCCAACTAAGCCCTCCAGAGCAACAATGAGCCCAGCACCCTAGCCCACACAGTTCTCTGCACTTCAAGGGGAGGAGAGGCAGAGCAACAGGTGGATCCTGTCCTCAGGACCCTAGAAGTAGAAACACTTCCAGCTCAGACTTGGTGTCATAACTTCCCCACTGATTCTCCTCCTCCTGCTATCCAGGGAAGCTCTCACTTCCATTGTGTCCTGCATGCTCTGGAACAACTAGCCAAGTTCTTGGGGCTTTGACCCCACTCTCTGGGTAACCTATAACATGTGGGACCCAAAAAGGACTGCCAGCGGTACTCCCATGACTAATCCCTGTCCTGCTGACCACTACAGGGACTCTGGATTCTCTCTCTCCCTCCCTCCCTCTCCTTTCCCCTCCTCCTCCGCTCCTCCTCCCTTCCCCATCTCCCTCTGCCTCATACACCTGCTACCAGGACCTAGAGACCCAGCACTGTTGGCTGGTACTTTTACAACTCTGGCCCCACCCTTGACATAGACCACTTCTGGGACCCAAGCCAACGTTCAACCCCATACTCTGGTGCCAGGACTGCCGTCTTTCCTAAACTGCCAGGCAGCAGCAATCCCTTCATCTCAGTACTACTCCTGTGAACCACCAGAGACTAAGGACCCATCCCTGTTGCCTTGGGTACTTCCATGATTTAGCACCCCAGTGTTCCCAGGCTTCTGTGGCTGTGGCATCCCCTGGACCAACACAGCCCAATTGGGACTGAGAACTCCAGATCTTTGCCACTGCTGCCATGAATTACAGCAGAGGAAGGTAAAGGGAGATTATACCATGGCATTAAACTGGAACTAAAACCAAAGTAGCCTACCAAGCACACCCAAAGTTATATCTTCAGGAAAAATCCTTTTAACATGAAAGCCATCCTTTAAATGTGATAGAAACAGGTGACCCCCAGAAGCACAAACACAAACAGAGACAAGAAGTATGAGAAAGTAATGCAATTTAGCATCTGCTAAGGAACACAATCACACTTTTGTAACAAACTCCAAAGTAAAGGAGAGTAATGCCTGATAACAAAATCAAATGAGTGAGTGTAAGGATAAACAGAGATTCAAGAAAATACAGACAGCTTGTGAAATTAGGGAAACTATGCATGATGAATGAGGAATTCAGCAAAGAGAAATCTTGAAAAAACTCAAATCTTGGAAATGAAAGTTCAATAAATCAAACAAGAAGTATCATTTAAATCTACAACAACAGGCAAACAATATCTGAGCGTGAATACAGCAGGTTAAAGCTCTGGCCTGAAGCACCAGCTTACCATGTGGGTGCCAGTTCTAGTCCCAGCTGCTCCTCTTCTGATCCAGCTCTCTGCTATGGCCTGGGATAGAAGTAGAAGATGGCCCAAGTGCTTGGGCCCCTGCACTCATGTGGGATACCCAGAGGAAGCTCCTGGCTCCTGGCTTTGGATTGGTGCAGCTCCGGCAGTTGTGGCCATTTGGGGAGTGAACCAGCAGATAGAGGACCTCTCTCTCTGTCTCTACCTCTCTCTGTAACTGTCGTTCAAATAAATAAAATCTTTTTAAAAAGAAATAGTCCAGTCAAATTTTTAAAAAGCAGAAGTATGGAATATAGCCTCTGACACCTATGGAACATCATTAAACAAAGAATTATGTGAATTGGGAGAATTCCTGAAAGAGAGAGAGTAGTAAAGGCATAGTGAGCCTACTCAATGAAGTAAGGGCTAAAACTTCACCAGTACCGTGACAAAAGGCCCATAGGAATACAAACAGACATGACCAGAAAGGATTCTCATCACAACACATTACAGTGAAACTCAAAAGTACAAAACAAAAATATTAATCTGCAAGATAAAAGCACCAAGTCACATGTAAGAGAACACCCATGATACTAACAGCAGGTGTGCTTGTGTGTGTTTAGTGGAAACTACAGGCCAGGAGAGATTGAAATGATGCATCTAATATTCTGAAAGGAAAATGAACTACTGCCAAGAATACTGTGCCAAACATATCCTTCAAAAATGGAGGATAAATACTTTCCAAGACAGGCAAAAACAGGAAATTCCTCACCACCAGGGTAGTACTCAAGGGAGTCCTACAGAAAAAGAAGAAGGAAGAAAATCACCATAATGAAAACTTGTGAAAGTGTAAAACCCACTAGATGAGCAGATACTCAAAATAGAAAACAATCAGATCTTATCAATACAGTATATCACAAACACAAACGCAAAGATGAACAGAAAAAGAAGTAAAGAATGAGAGAAATTCCAAATAAACAATAAAATTTTAATGACAGGACTAAGTCATGTAAATATATAAATAATGATCTTAAAAGTGGACTAAATCCTCAATTAAAAGGTACAGACTAGCTGAATAGATTAAAAAATAAAACCCAATGATACACTTCATGCAAAAATAATCACCTCACCAGAAGACACACACAGAGACTAAAAGTGAAAAGATAGTAGTGAGCAGGAGTAGCTATACTTACATCAAACAAAATAGACTTTAAAGAGCAAGCATTTGGTCTAGCAGTTGAGAGTTAGATACTCTTTTAAATACCTACATCCCATATTGACTTTCTGGGTTCAGTCCCTCACTTTAATACCTGATTACAGCTTCCTGGTAATGTAAACCTGAGAGGCTATGGTGATTATACAAGTAGTTGAGTTCTGACAACAATGTGAGAGACCTGATTAATTTCCTACCACCTAGCTTCAGATCAGCCCAGTCCAGGCTGTTGCAGGCATTTGAAGAATTAGCCAGCAGATAGGAGTCCTCTCTCATTCTCTCCCTCCCCCTGCCCCTCGTCCTCCCCCTCCCCTTGTCCCTCTCTCAAATAAATGAACCTCCTGACCCAGAAGGAGTAAAATTAGAAATCAACCACTAAAGAAACTTTAGGAATTACACAAATACATGGAGACAATAATGATTTCTGAATGAGCAGAGTTATTGAAGAAATTTTAAAATAATGTAAAAATGTCTTGAAATAATGAAAATGGAAACACAGTATACCAAAACTTATGGGATATAGCAAAAACAGTATTAAGGAAGTTTATAGTAATATTTTCCTACATTTAAAAAATTAGAAATTTTCAAATAATCTAACAATATAACTTCAAAAGCAACAATAAAACCCAGGGGATCTGTGTTTTGGTGTTAACAGGTTAAGCTGCCACCTGCAATACTGGCATCCAGTATGGTCACTGGTTTGAGTCCAGGCTGCTCCACTTCTGATTGAGCTCCCTGTTACACCCATGGGGAGACCTGGATGAAACTCCTGGCTCCTTGGCTTTGGCCTGGCCCAGCCTTGGCCATTGCAGCCATTTGGAGAGTGAACCAGTGGATGGAAGATCTCTCTCTCTCTGCATCACCCTCTTTCTTTCTGTAACTCTGCCTTTCAAATAAATAAGCAAAACAAGCAAAACCCTAAGTTAGTAAAAGAAGTAAATACAGGTATCAGAGCAGAAATAAATGAAATAGACTAAGAAGACAATACAAAGGACCAGTGGAATTTTCATTGAAAAGGTAAAATTGACACATCTGTAACTAGACTGATCAAGAAAAATATACAAAAATAAATAAATTGAGGAGTGAAGAAAGGTGATATTACAACATATATCACAGAAATACTAAGGATTATAGGGACTATTGCAAACAACTATATGCCAACAACTGAAAACCCTAGAAGAAATGGACACTTATAACCTGACAAAATTGAAACATGGACACAGGTGGAAAAGCCTGTGTAATGATAAAAAAGCCAGTAATGAAATGGACTCAGGAATTATAGGCTTTCTATTTTAAAAATTTATTTATTTGAAAGGCAGAATAGCAGGGAGGGTGAGACAAAGAAATTTTCCATCTGCTGGTTCACTCCTCAACAAGCTACAGTGATGGGGCCGGGCCTGAAGTCAGGAACTCCATCCTAGCCTCTCTTAGATGGCAGGGGCCCAAGTACTTGGTCCATCCTCTACTGCCTTCCCAGACCATTAGCAGGGAGCTGGATTGTGGAAGTGGAGCAGCCAGGACTTGAACACATGCTCCAAAGTGGAATGCCAGCATCACAGCCCATAGCTTAACCTGCTGCATCAAAATGCCACCCCAGTTATAAAAAGTCTTCTAACAAAAAAAATATATATATATATACAAACAGAAAAGCCCAGGACAAGACAGTTGCAGTGGTAGACTGCACTATATGTTAAAAGAAGAACTAGGGACCAGAGCTGTGGTGTAGTGGGTAAAAAGCTGCCAATACACTGCTCAGGGATTAAGATGGTGGAGTAAGGAGGGAGCTTACTGCTATAGTCTAGGAGAAGATAGTTTTTAAAAAGTGGAAAGAGTGCAGTCTCAAGGAAGAGGGAGAAAACAGCAGAGGAAAGTATGCAAATTAGAGGGACACAGTGGGCCTACATGGAGGGCGAGGACACCCACAACTCAGGACCCCAGCAGCCAAGAGCCTCCACACCAGCATTGGAAAGTGAGGTGAGACCAGACTGCAGCAGCCCAAACCACTGGCAAAAAAGCAGCTGCAGGAAGATCATAGAGGGAATCTGGCTTAGAGCCCCCTGGGGGATAGTGTACCTGCCAAATGAGGAGAAAAAAACAAAAAGGGGGCATGTTTTCTCTCTTCCACAATCACCCTGCAACTGTGTCCTGTTACAAGCTGATAGGAGGCGCCATTTTGGACATATGTAACAGCTGTGCCAGCTGGTGTCCGCACCCAGCAAAGCAAAGAGGGAACTCCTGAGACTGGTGGGGAGAACAGACGGGCTTGGTGCTTGAAACTGTGAAAATACTGAGGCTGTGTGGGAGGACTCAGGGTGTGGCTGGGACTTTGGGCAGTCACTGGAGGAGGCTCCACACAATCAGGGCTCCCTGGTTCCCTGGTGAGGGACATTGCTGGGGAATTTGAGCTTACACTGAGGACTGCACAGATCCTTTGTGTGGTCCTTGTGGAAGAGTGGAAGAATAATATACCCAATGGGACTAGCTTCCAGGCACTGGTCTCCTTTGAGAGGAACTCAGCTGAGTATACCAACAGACAAGAACAAACCACCCCCCTAATAAAAAAAAAATTTACCATGCAAAACCGCAGGCACACCCTTCACCCTGGAGCACTGAACAGAGCTCCTTGGCCACATCCACCACATGCCTCTAGGTATTTCCTGAAAGCAGAAATTCCAGTAATCCGCATTTAGTTCAAAGACAAAAGGTGCCACAGCAGAAAAAAAAAATATGAATGTGGACTGCCTTTTATCTCTATTTCATTCTATTAACATGTTATAAATTATTGAACTGTTTCAAATAATAGCAAACGTGTTTTATATATATACATATATATATTTTAAATTGCTCTATAACTGTATCTATAACTGTATTTGAAGGACTTCAGCACATTATGTTACAGACTGCAATGATGCTTCTGAATGATATCTAGGAAATCATTGGAAGAAATTCTGTTTATTGTGAAAAGACTTTAAAACTTTTGTCATTTTCCCTATTTTTCTGATTCACTTTGATTGTAAAGGATCACCTGTCCTTCAAAGTTAAAAGCCTAGAAGAGCAAATTGACCAGCCTAACAATAGAATGTACATGTATTTCCTGGCTTCAAAGATCGACATTACTACGTAAATTATGCCATGCCCTGTTATCATTGTGAACAGTTGCCATGGTGTTTCTAAAATACAAGTTTTACAGTTACTGTATGGGGGCTAAAAGTAAAAAGCATAAGGTACCAGGGGAGCATGCTTATCCTGGAGTCTCACAGAAGACAGGGCATATTCAATCATCTTGTGAACTACAGAATGAATACCAAGCTGTATGGCTTGTTTTTTGTTGTTTTTAAACCTAATAGCTGTGGAGTGACCTTTCTATTTGTCAGAGTTTTAGAGCAAGGCAGGTATTTGTTTACTTATTTGTCCCACCCTGGCTTTTCCTTTGGCTAATGCTTTATGGCAATAGGGGGGAAATCACTTTTGTCTTTTTCTCCCAGCCCCTTGCCTGCCTGATGTAAGTGACATGCCCAGATTCAGATTATCAACTAGCTGGTGGTTTATGTGGAGATCATTGTTCATCCTTAAACTCTAAGCCAAGTAGGAAATCCTTGGTACCTGTGTCTTTTATAGCAGTCAGTGAGACATTTTTTACGGTTTTTTTTTTATGTTTATGCCATTTTTTACGTTTTTATTTATTTTTAAAACAACTTTTTAAAAAAAACCCTAAGCACAACTATTTCCATTTCTTTATAACCTCTTCTGATCTCTGACATATATTATATATAAATATATATATATATGCAGTTTTAACTGTTATTGTCATAGTAAATGGTACTGTTTCTTAGGATTTTTATCTGAAAGCACAGTACATTAAAGAGTCTTTTGACAGTTCTCTTTCAGACCTTTTTACAGAATGAATTTATGCACTGCTACTGTAGCATTCTCAAGGAGTGTACATAAACACAGGTGTATGCTGGAGGTTGATTTTAGCAGCAAACAGTACTCTGCTTCTAAAAGCTTTGATGTCTGGACTTTTATAGAAAATTCTCATTGTGTAACCATTTGGGGAGCCTGAATTGTTAAATGGATTATGTCTGTACATTGTGTAATGACTGAAAAGCACATAAATGTTCATCTACTTTGAACTTTATAAGAAAAAAAGCCTCATGTTTGGAGGCTGTCCTTGTTTATCCATCTCACATCCTCTGTGTGTGTGCATGCCCACACTCCATGCATATATATGGAGTGTGTGATAACACATTATAAAGAACAGAGATTACTTTTAAAAATACACAAAAAATGGAGACCTAAAAAAAGAAAACAAAACAAAAAATGATGCTGAAATTTATATGGAAACACAGGAGACCTCAAATAGCCAAAGCAATCTTATAAAACAAAAACAAAGCCAGAGGCATCATAATATTCAAGACATACTACAAGACAGTTATAATCAAAACAGCCTGGTACTGGTATAAAAACAGATGGATAGACCAATGGAACAGAATAGAAATGCCAGGAATCAATCCAAGCATATACAACCAACTTATATTTTATCAAGGATCCAAAACCAATCCCTGCAGCAAGGACAGTCTCTTCAATAAATGGTGCTGGGAAAACTGGATTTCCACATGCAGAAGTATGAAGCAGGACGTCTACCTTACACACAAATCCATTCAATCAAAATGGACTAAAGACCTAAATCTACAACCTGATACCATCACATTATTAGAGAACATTGGGGAAACCCTGCAAGATATTGGCACAGGCAAAGAGTTCTTGGAAAAGACCCCAGAGGCACAGGCAATCAAAGCCAAAATTAACAAATGGGATTACATCAAATTGAGAAGCCTTTGTACTACAAAAGAAACACTCAGGAAAGTAAGGAGGCAACTGACTGAATGGGAGAAATTATTTGCAAGCTATGCAACTGATAAAAGATTAATAATGAGAATATATAAAGAGCTCAAGAAACTCCACAACAACAAAACAAACAAACCTGTTAAGAAATGGGCAAAGGACTTAAACAGACATTTTTCAAAATAGGAAATCCAAATGGCCAACAGACACATAAAAAATGCTCAGGATCACTGGCCATCAAGGAAACGCAAATCAAAACCATAATGAGGCTTCATATCACCCCAGTTAGAATGGCTTTCGTATGGAAATCAGCAAGGAACAAATGCTGAGGAGGATATGGGGACAAAGGTGCACTAATCCACTGTTGGTGGGAATGTAAACTGATAAAACCACTATGAAAGACAGTTTGGAGATACCTCAGAAATCTGAATATGACCCAGCCATCCCACTCCTGGGAATCTATCCAAGGAAAATGAAATCAGCAAATAAAAAAGTTATCTGTACCCCCATGTTCATTGCAGCTCAATTCACAATAGCTAAGACATGGAATCAACCTAAATGCCCATCAGCTGAAGACTGAATAAAGAAATTATGGGATATGTACTCTATAGAATACTACACAGTTATTTTAAAAAATGAAATCCAGTCATTTGCAACAAAATGGATGAATCTGGAGAACATCATATTGAGTGAAATAAACCAGTACCAAAGGGACAAATACCATATGTTCTCATGATCTGTGATAACTAATAGAGTAACTAAAAGAAAATCTATAGAGGTGAAATTGAATCTTTGAGATGCAATGACTTGAACAGCCCTTGAATTATTGACTGTCAAGGAACAGTTTGCTTTTTGTCTTCTTCATACTATTTGTTGAATTCTTTACTTAAAATGGGATTAATCATATGTGTATAAAGTCAATTGAAAATAGATCTCAGTAAAAATAAGAATGAGAATAAGAGATGGAGGAAGAAGTTTGTAAGTGTAAAGCTGTTTAGTTCTGCATTCATTCCTATGGATTTTTTTTTTTTTTGACAGGCAGAGTGGACAGTGAGAGAGAGAGACAAGGAGAAAGGTCTTCCTTTGCCGTTGGTTCACCCTCCAATGGCCGCTGCGGCCGGCATGCTGCGACAGCGCACCGCGCTTAACCAAAGGCAGGAGCCAGGTGCTTCTCCTGGTCTCCCATGGGGTGCAGGGCCCAAGCACTTGGGCCATCCTCCACTGCACTCCCGGGCCACAGCAGAGAGCTGGCCTGGAAGAGGGGCAACTGGGACAAGAACCCGGTGTGCCGGCACTGCAAGGCGGAGGATTAGCCTATTGAGCCACGGCACCGGCCCATTCCTATGGACTTCTAAGGGCACTGTTGAAAAACTTGTCATGGGACCCCAAATCCCATTAAGCTGGGTGGTAAAATACCACCCAGCTTAAGTGTTAAAGCTTAAGCTTTAAGTGTTAAAGTGACCATATTAAGTGTTAAAGTGATCATATAGATAGTATTAAGTGTTAAAGGGATCATATAAATAAGATAAAAATCTGGGAATAATAATAGAATTAAATAGGATAAAATGTTTCAATGGGAAGCAGTCCACATGGCAGACTCATAGAATGACAATCACTTTAAATAGCACTCTGATTTCAGAATCAGTCTTTAAGGCATTCTGGTCTGGCTGAAAAGCCCATGGGAGCATTTCAGGCATGGAAAGCCAAGACATTGTTGCAAAAAATGTCCTATATTAATGATCTCTGTGAGAGAGATCCCAGTGGAACGAAGTGGCCATCAAAGAAAGATGTACTTTTCTCTGAAGGGAGGAGAGAACTTCCATTTTGCTTATGGCCTTGTCTAAATACTGATGGAGTTTGTGGATTCAAAAGGCTTCCATAGCCTTGGCAGCTCATGTCAAGGCCTCAGGTGATCACTGATGTCACACATAAGAGTGTTAATTATTAAATTAACAACAGGAGTCACTGTGCACTTACTTCCATGCAGGATTTCTGTCCTCAATGATTTGCATTATGATAATTAACTGTAAAACTTGTTCTAAAACTGTGTGCGTGCATATTGTTGAAATCTTTACTTAGTATAGAGTTGGTCTTCTATGTATAAAGTTAATTGAAAATGAGTCTTGATGGAGAATGGGACTGGTAATAGGAAAGGGAGGAGGAGATGGGGTGGGAGGACAGGTATGGTAGGAAGAATCACTATATTCCTAAAGCTGTACTTATGAACTTTGTGCTCATTAAATAAAAAGTTTCTTTGGGGAAAAGAAAGAAGCTGCCACCTGAAGTACTGGCATCTCATATGGGTGCTGGTTCAAGACCCAGCTGCTCCACTTCCAATCTAGCTCTCTGCTATGATCTGGGAAAGCAGTGGAAAGTGGCCCAAGTCCTTAGGCTCCTTCACCCACATGGGACACCAGGAGGAAGATCCTGTCTCCTCACTTCAGATCTGCCCAGCTCTGGCCATTGCAGCCATTTGATGAGTGAACTAGCAGATGGAAGACTGATCTCCATCCCTCCATCCTTACCTCCCTCCCTGTGTCCCTCCCTCCTTCCCTCCATGTAACTCTGCCTTTCAAATAAATAATTTTTTTAAAAAAAGAACTAATACCAATTCTTCTCAAACTGTTCAAAAAATTGAAAGAGAAGGAACCCGCCTCAACTAACTCTATGAGTCTAGCATTGTCCTGATAGTAAAAACCAAATATGGAGGCAATCAAAAGACTATAGGCTAATCTCCCTGATGAGCATATTAGATGTAAACATTCTCAGGGCAGGCATTTGGCACAGCAGTTAAGATGCTACTTAGACTACCCATATCCCATATCAGAGTGCCTGGATTTGAGTCCCAGATCCACTCCTGATTCTGATGCACACCCTGGGAGGCAACAGGTGCCCTTCCACCCATGTGAGAGACCCAGATTGAATTTCCAGCTCCTGACTTCAGCTTGGCCCAGAACTGGTGATTACAGGCATTTTAGGAGAGAACTAGCAGATGGGCGATATGATAATAATAAATGAATTCAATAAAGTTGCAGGATACAAAAATCAATATACAAAAAGTCAATAGCACTTTTACACACAGCAAACTTCCTGAAAAAGAAGCAATACAAGCAGTCCCTTTAATGAGTTCAAACAGTAATAAATACATTGGGAAAAATTTAGCCAAGTTTTTTGTTTTGTTTTTTAAAGATTTATTTATTTATTTGAAAGGCAGAGTTACAGAGAGGCAGAGAGAGAGAGAAAGAGAGAGAGAGAGGTCTTCCACCTGCTGGTTCACTTCCCAGATGGCTGCAATGGCCAGAGATACGCTGATCTGAAGCCAGGAGCCAGGAGCTTCTTACAAGTCTCCCACGTGGGTACAGGGGCCCAAGGACCTGGGCCTTCTCTGAGTTGTTAGAAGGGCTATCTACTTGTAAGCTGAAATCTGCCAGAAGGGAGTGGTGTTGGAGGAGTTACAGATGCTAGCTCTTTTTCAAGGTCATTTTTAAAAATATTTATTTTTAATTTTTAAAATTTATTTGAAAGCTAGAGTTATAGACAGTGAAAGGGAGAGACAGAGAGAGAGGTCTTCCATCAGCTGGTTCACTCCCCAAGCGGCCTCAATGACCAGAGTTGAGCCAATCCAAAGTCAGGAGCCAGGGGCTTTTTCCAGGTCTCCCACATGGGTGCAGGGGCCCAAGCACTTGGGCCATCTTCTACTGCTTTCCCAGGCCACAGCAGAGAGCTGGATCAGAAGAGGAGCAGCAGGGAGTAGAACCGGCGGCCATATGGGATGCCGGTTCCTCCGGCACCCCGGAACCAGCTGGCCGCCCTGTTCCCCGGGTCTTTGGCGGGGATCAGGAATACACACAAGCCCCAGGACCACAAGCACCGGGGCGATTCCCGGGGAACCCACGCAGACAGCGCCTGCGCGCTCGCTCAGCCACTCTTAGGCCTCCCTGCGGCTTTCCTCTGAAAGTCGTCCCCCCGCCCCCTCCCCGCCCGGCCCCTTTCTTCTGCGTCTTGTTTCCGCCGGCGCGCTCGCGCGTTGGACGAACTTCCGCTTCCGGCGCTGCCCATGCGGGCCTGCGAAAGTGTAGCAGTTGTGAGCCGGGCAACTGCCCTGGGCTGGGCTAGGAGGCGGCCGCGAAGCCCTGCGTCTGGGAGGCTCCGGAAGGATCGCGAGTGGCGCGCGCGGCGGGACGCTGCCTCGGTGCTCGGAGGTCGTTGGGGGTGTGGCGGGGTGGGTTCGTGCGGTGCGCGCGGCCGGGGAGGGCGAGCCCCCGGGAGCGGCGGTGCCCCTGCGTGATGGCAGTGGGTGGCTGAGAACCCGCCGTGTCGCCTCCTAGGCGTGCTTTTCCCACGAGAGAGGCAGCCCGGATAGATGGTACGGGGAGCGCGTACCAGTAGTAGGCAGGAGGTTTGGCTTCAGTTTTCAAGTTTTCCTTTAAGAAACCACTCCATCCGTACAGTTGATGTCTTGACCTCAGCCTTCCAGTATGGCAGCCAGTAGCCCCATGAGGCTGTCTAGATTTAGGGTTAAATGTATTAAAATGTAAAATGAGCTCTTTCTGTTTCCTAAGTACACTTAGCTCTCAGTACCAGCATGTTAACTAAGCGGCTGTCGTGTTGTTGAAAAAACACTGCTGTGGAATGGTTCCATCCTTGCGGAAAAGATGTCGAGACTTAGATGTAAATACAAAGTTACATGAGCATAACAGGCAGTGTTAGCGGAGGTAGTCCGTCTCGTTCGTGGCGTAATAGACACATGGGGGTAGTGTCAGGTGGTTTCTGTTGTTCCTTTCGGAGTAGAGTAAAACACACCATCTCTTTCCGACAAGTGGACTTTGCTGTTTCTCCGTGGGTGCGGCACGGACTGCAAAATGCTTCCCTCACACGTGCCCATCCCCACCCTGTTCCGTGTAGGCTGTTACTTGAGAACTGGTAAATGGCCACCATGGAGTCCCGGGACCAGAAGAAACACAGAAAGAAGCACAGCGGACCGAAAGCAGAGAAGAAGAAGAAGCGGCACCTGCAGGATCTCCAGCTTGGAGATGAAGAAGATGCCCGCAAGAGAAACCCCAAAGCGTTTGCCGTGCAGTCGGCCGTGCGCATGGCGCGGTCCTTCCACAGGTGTGTGTAGCTGGGGCCTGGTGTTGCTGCCATGTAACCTTTTCTGAACCTCCGAAGGACGGGAAGGTGCATGCCCTGTGACGTTTACTAAAATGTGAGAAGCTGGTCACATTAAAAACTAACTTGCCCCCAGCATCTGCACACTGGGAGGTGTGTTTTGCCCATTTATGGCATTTAATTTACGGAATTTGTTTCTTCCTGAACTTTAAAAAGTCTCTGTGGTGATAAGCGTATGGATTTTTGGGGGACATCTTCCATATAATTGTATTTGAAATATTAAAATTGTAATATTTAATATTAAAATAACTCTGTTTAGCAAGTCCTTGCTATATGCCCACCAGTTTACTTAATTAATGAATTAAATTCTCTCAGCAGCCTTGTGAGAATAGGAATTATTATTGTCCTTTTTTAAACATATTTCCATTTGCCTTTTTTTTAAGATTTATTTTTATTTATTTGAAAGACAAAGTTACAGAGAGAGGTAGAGAGAGAGAGAGAGAGAGAGAGAGAGGTTCTCCATCTGCTTGTTCACTCCCCAAATGGCCACAACCACTGGAGCTGTGCCAATACAAAGCCAGGAGCCAGGAGCTTCTTCTGGGTTTCCAACGCTAGTGCAGGGGCTCAAAGACTTGGGCCATCTTCTCCTGCTTTCCCAGGTCATAGCAGAGAGCTGGATCGGGAGTAGAGCAGCCGGGACTTGAACTGGCACCTATATGGGATGCCAGTGCTGCAGGTGGAGGCTTCTACTACACCACAGTGCTGGCCCCTTTGTCCTATTTTACAGGTAAGAAGGTACAAAACTTGAGGGCCAAAAAGCATGTTACCCTAATTATATAACCAGTGACTGGGAGAACCAAATTTAACTCTAAAGTATCTCTTCTTATCCATTTATGTTACACTGCCTTAGTGTTCGACTTTTACTTAACACTATTAAAGACAACTGAGAAAACAGATTTAATGTGTGTATACTTTCCAACTCCATAGCATCATATAGAATTGTGTGTTTTTAGTGAAGAGTGGCTACTTGGACTGGGACCAGGAATTATTAGGAATTATCAAATTAATGATCGAGTTAATCATATGCATATATTATCTGTTCTGCTCTCTTTGAGATCTGTACTTAAAAGGTGGTCCATTTATTCTTCGTTATTCTGAAAGCGAATTTACTTTTGTTCTCTTTCGAAACAAATAGGACTCAGGATCTGAAGACAAAAAAGCATCACATTCCAGTTGTTGATCGGACTCCGCTAGAGCCCCCCCCCATAGTGGTAGTGGTGATGGGGCCTCCGAAAGTCGGGAAGAGCACTCTGATACAGTGCCTGATCCGCAACTTCACCAGACAGAAGCTGACGGAGATCAGAGGCCCTGTGACCATTGTGTCCGGTAAGGGGCACTGCTGCAGAGTTGCTGTGGCAGGTTTTGTTGTCTGCCTTGTTTCCCTGAGTGGAAAAGGTTCCCGTGATCCTGTCACCTCATATTATCTTGTATGTTACTGAGTTGGTGGTAGGTTCAGAACAGGAGAGGTTCCTAGAGATGAGGAGGGAGGGGCACAAGTAGACCTTACTTTTTGCCTGATTGGCTTTGCCAAGTGTGCTCCTTGGACAGGCTCTCAGGCCTGGGCACGCCAGCCTGTCATGGTGCACATGGTCGTTTAGCGAACAGTCTGTGCCTCCTGTGCGCCAGGTGCACCTGCCCGCCCTGGTGAAGCACATCCCTGGAAATGAGTTGGCTTTTTCTCTCTTTGCTATAAGAACTTGTATTTTGGGGGAGATGATGAACTTTATGTTTGGGGGTAGATGAAGCAAATTTCGAGAATGGCAGAGGTAGGATTTGAAGTCTCTTGTTAACAGTAGTCACATAGATTGAAGCTTTTCTTTATCTTTGGGGCATCCTTTTTAACCTTAATTTAGAAATACTTATTGGTTCATGGACATTTTGTTGCCTTAGATTTGAAGATGTTTTTAGCTATAGTGAGAGCTTGGGAAAACTTGATGGTGATGAAGGTGTTGGTCTGCTTCTGATTGGCAGGATCATGGTTGCCAGAAAGCCTGTCCAGTGAGCATTGGAGCACTTTCACTCACCTACATAGATTTTTGGTATTATTTTTAAATCAAAGAGAGACTATAGCAAGGAAGCCAAGATGAAATATGTTTTACTCAGTTTTCTACAAAAACAGATTTCTAGCACATATGGGTAAATGAGTATGATGTTTTACTGGATGTGACATTAAAGTGACAAAGTTGATGGATAAAGTTTTTTCTGGGTTTTTTAGAAAGTAAAGTATTCATCTTTTCACTTAGGTAAAAAGCGCAGACTCACCATTATTGAATGTGGCTGTGACATTAACATGATGATTGATTTGGCTAAAGTAGCAGATCTGGTAAGTCAGTGGGTGCAGCCTGGCTTTCTGATGGGGACTTGGAGCAGTGTGTGATAGGTTATGTATCTATCTCGTGTGGCAGGGAAGAAAGTTTTGTGATTGTTAAAGGAATGGCGAGTATCATAGGGGATGCAATAGATATGGGTGAATTGATGGTTGTAATTGTTATAAAAATGAAATGTGCACAATGAAAGCCATTCTAAAAGCAAATCACAGGATGGAGAAAATGTTTAGTGAACAGCCAATACAAACTCATTAGTTTATATGCACACATTCAGACAAATAAAATAGGAGGTAACATTTCTTGGACTCCTCCTAAGTACTGTTATAACAACTTTGTGCAAGTTTAGTTTATCTCCCCGCGCACTATTGAATTGAGTAGACGTGATCATATTTCACATATGAAATTGAGGTTCCCAACAGTTAAATAGTTTGTCAAAGAATGGACCCCTACTGTTTAGCAAAAATAAAATAAAACCACATACACCCCTCTCCCAAGTTAAGCCATATTGATTAGGAAGTCTGGGATGGCAGCTGCCTTGCTGTTTGTTTTTGTTTTATTCAGTTCTTTCTGGAGAACTGTTTGGTGATAGAGAGCTATGGATTTTATCCTTTGGCCTAAGAAGACTCCTAAAACGTGAAAAGTGTATATTTTTTGTAAACTGTAGCATTTAATGTCAGAGAACCAAGTTCCATGCAGATTTTGAGCATCTAATGCTGCTATTAGTAAAAACAAGTCCTGTTGTCAACACAAAGTAGCATAAGCTATGTATGGAGATGATTGAAATAGTTAAGTGTAGAAGTCACTAATTTCTCTTTATGTAATATATTTTACATAAGTAAGTTCCTAATTTTAAAAGCATGCATATTAAGTGAGATTCTCTTTTATGTATATACTTTTTTAAGATCTTAAAAAGGAACACGTGTGTTTGGTAAAATACTCAAAACTGTGTGAACAGTTGCCACACATTGCATATTTTTCTTTGCTCCGACCCCTGACCTCTCAGTTCATTCAGAGTGGTGCCCTTCCAGTTACGGATAAACACCTGAGAACCCTCTAAAGCCACAAGTGGCAATTTATCACACACACCATTGTGTGTTTTACTTTTATCACATATCCTGGAGAAATATAATCAGTAGAGTATTGTAGCTCAGCCTTTCTTTTTATCCCACTGCATGGCTGCACCATAATTTATTTAACGTGGCTTATGTTGATTTGTTCTGGATGGCATAAAGCCTCCTAAGTCATGACGAAGGCTCACTTAACACATGGATTTGGGTGTGTACTGGGGGAGTGATAGAGACTTAGTGAAGATCTGCAGCCAAGGGATTGCTTCTACCTATTCTTCCCGATCCATCAACCAACTGGCTTGCCTGCTGGTGTTCCCTGATGTGAGGCAGAGCGCGGGGATATCCTATAGCAAGCCCACTCACCTTCCACTTGTTCTGTTGTTATTGGGGAACTCCTCTTGCTAGCTTGGCCTGCAGTCTGCAGTCTGCAGTGAGAGATGTGAGCCCACCCCTTCGTATGTTTTGTGGGATAGTGTTGTAGATGTTCTCTAGTTTAATTCAAGATGGGTGTTTCTATTTTTGTTATTTTTAATTAACTATATAAAAATGAGAACAGAGATGTCTTTAATTTCTAAAACTACAATTTGCCAAGAATCAACTTGGAAATAATTTTACATGTTTGAAGAGTCTTAAAATTTAAAAATTATTCTTATAGATTACAATTCATCATAATTTTACCATCTTGAATTCTTAGCTGATAGCCTAAAAAAAGTTTTTTTTGAGCAATTGCATAATATACATGAACACTTCAGTTAAGATATTTTCTACCATGTATTTCCTAGCCAAAAAAAAGAGAGAAACATTTTCCTATGAGAAGATTGAAACAAAAGATTGGCTTTCTGTACATTTTTAGTTTTTTACTCTCATTTCCTCCCATTTTTTGGATGTCAGAGTCCTGTTGGCTTAAAAATATCTTTAAAAAACTTAATTTCTTGAGGCCAAGATTTCTCAGGTAAGGACTAAATTAGACCTAGCCTCTTTGAATTACTTTCCATACGCCTAAATTCTTGAAATGGAAGTTTCTCTTGGTGAGCATTATCTTAGGGGAGCCTCTTAGGGCAACTCAGAGGTGGTAGCTCCGATCAGGCTGGTCCCTGAGTGATTAGTTTGGGACTAGAGCAGAGCCAGCAAACTATTTCTGCAGAGGGCCCGAGAGTAAATATTTTAGGCTCTGTGGGTCATATAGTTCATAACAGCCTAACTGCAGTTGTAGTAGAAAAGCAGCCATAGACAGTCCATAAATGAATTCCTGTTCCTGTGTCCCAGTGAAAGCAGCTGGTGGGCTGGCTTTGCCCGTGGGCATTCTTTGGTGACCCCTGTCTAGATGGTCTGTTTGTGTAGCTGCTTTGAGAAGTTGTCTGTTCTGTTTTCAGGTGCTGATGCTTATAGATGCCAGCTTTGGGTTTGAGATGGAAACATTTGAGTTTCTAAACATCTGTCAAGTGCATGGATTTCCTAAAATTATGGGAGTTCTCACCCACCTGGACTCCTTCAAGCATAATAAGCAGCTGAAGAAGACAAAGAAGCGGTTAAAGCACAGGTTCTGGACAGAGGTCTACCCGGTAGGAAGAGAAATAATTGTTGGATACTATTATCTTTTTTTTAAAGGCAGAGAGACAGATTTTGTATCTGCTGATTCCAGCTGAGGCTGGACCAGGCCCAGAACTCAATGCAGGTCTCCCGTGTGGGACATGGAGTGTGCTGCATGCCAGGGTGTGCATTAGCAGGAAGCTGGAATTGAAAGCAGAGCCACTCCAATGTGGGATGTGGGTATCTCCAGCCGTGTCTTAAGTGCCTCACTAAACACCTGCTCCTGGCCTTTTTTTTTTTTTTTTTTTTTTTTTGGATTTATTTATTTATTTGAAAGGCAGAGTAACAGGCAGAGAGAGAGCGAGAGAGAGAGAAAGATTTTTCCATCCACTGGTTCACTCCCCAAATGGCCGCGATGCTCAGAGCTGGGCCAGTTGAAAACTAGGAGCCAGGAGCTTCTTCCGGGTATCCCACATGAGTGCAAGGGCCCAAGGACTTAGACCATCCTCTGCTGCTTTCCTGGGTGCGTTAGCATGGAGCTGGATCAGAAGTGGAGCATCTGGGGCTTGAACCAGCACCCGTATGGGATGATGGCACTGCAGGTGGCAGCTTTATTGGCCCATCCTGTCCTTTTAAGATGGCAAGATGGCAGAAATGTTAATAAACATCTCCATAGGTTTCACCCCGTGAGTTTTCTTTGTTTCTAGTAACAGTCCCTGGAATATTTCCCTCACAGTTGTCTTTGTTCTGGGCCTCTTGGTTTATCTCATTGGGTTGGTTGTAATTTATTGTAGTTTGTTAGAAATTTCTCTGAGTTGTCGGGCCAGGAGCTGGCCCTCGTCCCTCCCGCCCCTCCGTGCTGCCATGGCCTGTTAGTCACATGTGTCTGTGCCCTCCTGCCCTCTTGGTGCTCTGTCCTGACACAGGCCACACTTCCCTGGGGAGCAGTGTGCTGCTGCGAGTCCTCACACGGGAAGCCTTCAGGAAGCCTTGGGACGGCGGCCTGGCTAGGTTCTCCCTTCTTAGGCTTCTTATTTGGGGCCTTGGTTTCAGTGCATAGATACAAGAATTTAATGGTTTTTTTTGTTTTGTTTTGTTTTTTCCTCACCATTTAGGGTGCCAAACTATTCTACCTCTCTGGAATGGTACATGGAGAATATCAGAACCAAGAAATTCACAATCTGGGCCGTTTTATCACTGTTATGAAGTTTAGGCCTCTCACATGGCAAACCTCTCACCCTTACCTCCTGGCAGACAGGTAATCAGTGCGTATAAACTTCTTGTTCCTGGCCCACATGTTTCAAAGCTAAAAGCGTTAGAAAAGGAACAGTGATGGTGCTTACTTTGTGCCTTCACTTAAATGCTGCTGTACCTTTGGAGTAGATAAATCAGGCGATGTCTAGAAAAATGAGAGGATTTCAAAGCCTTTGGTACTGCAGGGTGTGGCTCCATACTCCGTTTTGGTGGTGCCCAGTCACCCTGTGTGCCTCCGCTTTGCTCCCTTTATGCTTTTCATATTCTCTTAGCTCAGAGGACTCTGTCCTCCGCCTTCCAGGATCCGTGCCACACTGCAGTCCCAGATCACAGGGTGACTTCTCTTCCCTCAGGGGTTTCTCTGGATATGTTTTCTATTCCTCCAGAACCCCCGGGGGCTGGTGGGCGGGAGTCATCTCCCTTCCTGGTGTCTTAGGGAACGTATAGCACACGAGCCTACAAGAGATGTGCTCAAGTGCTCTAGTTCCCTGAACTGGAGCAGGAGTGAGCAGCACGGGAAGGGAGGTACAAGAACTGTTGGCGCTGACTTCTGCTACTTGATCGTGTCTTCTGGTTCTAGGATGGAAGATTTGACAAACCCAGAGGATATCCGAACAAACGTCAAGTGTGACCGAAAGGTGTCGCTCTATGGTTATTTAAGAGGAGCACATTTGAAGAACAAAAGCCAAGTCCACATGCCAGGTACCCTCCGTTGTAAAACCTGCTGTGTTTCTGGAACTCTTGGGGTGACTTCCTTACTCGGGAAAACTGAAGAACGGCCTCACAGGGAGAGCCCCCTTGCTGGAGGTTTTAGAGTAGCCCAGCTGTGCGTGGGTTGGCAGAGGTGTGGAGTGGATGCCGATGTTCTAGCGGAAGGCACAGTCCCAAGCTTGAACGATGCCCTGTTTTCTGTGTGTGGTTTTGAAGTAGCTGAGAGCCGCTGCCCATGGCGTTGTCTGCTGAAATGAGCGTCCTGCGTTCTGCCCTCCAGGTGTAGGAGACTTTGCTGTGAGCGACGTCAGTTTCCTCCCAGACCCCTGTGCTCTTCCTGAGCAGCAGAAGAAGCGCTGTTTAAACGAGAAGGAGAAGCTGGTGTATGCGCCTCTCTCTGGAGTTGGGGGTGTGCTGTATGACAAGGACGCTGTGTACGTCGACCTGGGCGGCAGCCACGGTTTTCAGGCACCGGTGAGAAAGCAGTCTTTGCTCTGAGCCCCCATCATCCCCTGTGAAGCTCTTTTGTTTTTGTTTTTTTATCACAGAAAGGAATGTATCCCGTTTATATTTACTGGTGCTTTTCTCTTTATTCGTATGTATAATGAAGGCTCCCGTGCATGTTGTAAATACACAAAACATAATGGTTCACTGTCCCAGGCAGAAAGGATGGTTCACTGTCCCCCATGCATCCCTAATCCACAGCTTCTCATGTGGCGCTTCTGTGGCCTGGGGCCTCTTCATTACAAAGTCGGTGTTTTCTAGCTCTTAATTTTTTTTTTTAATTTTAGTAATTATTTATTTGAAAGTCAGAGTTATACAGAGGAGAGGCAGAGAGAGAGGTCTTCCATCCGATGGTTCACTCCCCAACTGACCGCAATGGCCAGAGCTGTGCCAATCTGTGCTGATCCAAAGCCAGGAGCCAGGAGCTTTTTCCGAGTCTCCCATGTGGGTGCAGGGGCCCAAGGACTTGGGCCATCTTCGTCTTCCCAGGCCACAGCAGAGAGCTAGATCGGGAGTGGAGCAGCCATGTCTTGAATCGGTGCCCATATGGGATGCCAGCGCTTCAGGCCAGGGCATAACCCACTGCACCACAGCACTGGCGCTCCCCCTTCCCCCTTTTTTAAGATTTACTTATTTATTTGAAAGTCAGAATCATAGCGAGGCAGAGACAGAAAGAGAGGTCTTCCATGCATCAGTTCACTCCCCAGAGGGCTGCAATGGAGCTGGGCTGATCCGAAGTCAGGAACCAGGAGCTTCCTCCAGGTCTCCCATGTGGGTACAGGGGCCCAAGCACTTAGGCCATCTTCCACCTTTCTCCCAGGCCATAGCAGAGAGCTGGATCAGAAGTAGAGCAGCTGGGACACGAACCATCTCCCATGTGGTATGCTGGCACCTCAGGCGGCAGCTCCACCCACTACGCTACAGTGCTGGCCCCTTATTTTTTCTTTTCGTCTTTCTGTTTTTTGCATTCAGAATGGTCTCATTCTGTTTTTAAAATGGACTCCAGGTGTTTGTAGCACGGGGCCCAAGGTGTTTCTAGCCAAGTGTTTGGGTAGTCCCTGGTTTTGTTGTAGGATCTTCTCTTTGAGGCAGTGAGGAAGGCTCTCAGGGGCTGTGTTAGGGTAATTTGGAGCAAGTGATTGAAGCCAGTGTCTCCTCACTGGGCTCCGTGTACTTCCCTCACCTGCCCTCTCCTGCTGGCCTTGACAGGAGGAGGCCGGCCCCACCCAGGAGCTTGTGCAGAGCCTCATCTCCACCCACTCCACCATCGACGCCAAGATGGCTTCAAGCAGAGTGACACTGTTTTCTGATTCCAAACCTCTGGGATCAGAGGACATAGATAACCAAGGGTAAGTCTGTTTCTTCTCTATTTTTAATAAAAATACTATACACAGGAGATGATATATCACCCAAGAGTCTGCAGTCATAACACGTTTTGATGGGATTCATTCCAGGTTGTTTTGCTTTTTTGGAGGGCTCTTTTTACTTACCATAACATTATGAGGGAGTCTTTTTTGCAAAATAAATGACAAGATTCATTTTTCTGACAGATCCATAATAATATTTCTCAAATACTACCATATCTATTCCGTAGTTTGCTTTTAGTTTGTTAAGACACCTGAGGCCACTGGCTTTCCTTTGATGGCCAGAATGCTACAGCAGAGTCAGGGAGCCTATCCAGATTTGGTCCAAAAGCCACATGTCTTGTCTCTGCAAGTGTTGTGTGGATTGTGTTGTATTAAATTGTGGGTAGATTTCTGCTCATGTATCATTCATGTGAATTATGTTGAGAATTTGTGTACCTTTATGTTGAGGGTGACTGTTACACATTGGTTTTGTTATATTAGTTTATGACTCAATAAAAGTCTATCTGAGAGTGACTGAGATTATCTAGTTTATAATGTGTTACAACTTATATCACCTAAAGATTTATTTTATCTATTTGAAAGGCAAGATTACAGAGAGAGGGAGAGAGCAAGAGAGAGATCTTCCATCCCCTGGTTTACTCCCCAAATGGCTGCAGCACCACAGCCAGTCCGGACCAAAGTCAAGAGCCCAAAACTCCATCCAGGTCTCCCACGTGGGAGGCAGCGGCCCAAGTGTTTGGCCATCTTTTGCTTCTTCACAAGCACATTAGCAGGGAATTGGATTGACAGTGGAGTAGCCCGAGTTTAACCAGTGCTCCAGTATGGGATGCAGGTTTTGCAGGCAGTGGCTTAATCTGCTACTAAGACCTGGCCCCAAAAGATAACCATTATTACAATCAATGTTGTTGTTTACTCATATCTCATCTTTGTGTATTCGTCTGGTCATCCTTTTCTACTTAGATACTCTTTCTGACATAGTTACTTATAATAACTCTTTATCTTCTAATACATGTAAAATTGCTGTTTCTGTATCGCAAGCATTTCCTGTTTCTGTGCAGGCGTCATTTGTTATAGGTGTATTCTAACTTACCCATTCTCTTATGGAACAGTTTTTGGTTTTCTCTAATCAATGTTACAGTAATTTTATATATAAGACTACATTGAATAACTTCATGTAGTTTTTTTTTTTTTTTTTAATTTTTTGACAGGTGGAGTGGACAGAGAGAGAGAGACAGAGAGAAAGGTCTTCCTTTTTGCCGTTGGTTCGCCCTCCAATGGCCGCCGCGGCTGGCGCGCTGCGGCTGGCGCTCCGCGCTGATCCGATGGCAGGAGCCAGGTGCCTATCCTGGTCTCCCATGGGGTGCAGGGCCCAAGCACTTGGGCCATCCTCCACTGCACTCCCAGGCCACAGCAGAGAGCTGGCCTGGAAGAGGGGCAACCGGGACAGAATCCAGTGCCCCAACCTGGACTAGAACCCAGTGTGCCGGTGCCGCAAGGCGGAGGATTAGCCTAGTGAGCTGCGGCGCCGGCCTACTTCATGTAGTTTTTATTTCATCCCATGGTTTTAGGATCTTAATTTTTCAGTGTCAATTGTAGCATTGATTGATGACCTTGAAATGGTGATTTTTTTTTTTTAGATTTATTTATTTATTTGAAAATCAGAGTTGCACACACAGAGAGAAGGCGAGGCAGAGAGAGAGAGAGCGAGGTCTTCCATCCACTGGTTCACTCCGCAGTTGGCTGCAACAACCAGAGCTGTGCCGATCCAAATCCAGGAGCCAGGACCTTCTTCCGGGTCTCCCACATGAATGCAGGGGCCCAAGCACTTGGGCTGTCTTCTGCTGCTTTCCCAGGCCATAGCAGAGAGCTATATTGGAAGTAGAGCAGCCGGGACTCGAACCGGTGCCCATATGGGATGCTGGCACTGCAGGCAGCAGCTTTTCCCACTATGCCATAGCGCCGGCCCCAATTTGCACCTTCTACATTAGGTAGCTGGCATTGCTAAACATGGATTCTCCTTTGCTCCAATATCACTGTTGACTATTGAACCTTATTCCATATGTTATTATCCCATTGCGGTCATTTCTTCGGATGTCTTCTTCATCCCAGATTTGACTGTTGGAGCCCACTGTCTGTCTCCTGTGTGCTTTTAGTATGTTTCCCTGGTTCCATGGGTCTGGGAGCGCTTTGTTTTTTTGTGTGATTGTTTTTGTTGTTGTTGAAAGAGGAGACAGAATGAGATTGATCTTCCATCTGCAGGTTCACTCCTCAGATGCCTCCAGTAGCATATCCAGGAATGGGTGGGGTCGAAGCCAGGAGCCTAAAGCCTAATCTGCATGTCTCACACGGGTGGCAGGGACCCAAGTACTCCACTAATCCTCTGCTGCCTCCCATGGTGCGCACTTAACAGGAAGCTGAAACTGGAAGTGAAGCAGGACTCAGACGCAGGCACTCTGTATGGGATTCAGGCATCCTTAGTGGCATCTTTTTGTTTTGTTTTTAAGATTTATTTATTTATTTGAAAGGCAGAGTTCCAGAGACAGAGCGAGAGAGAGAAAGCCTTGCATCCACTGATTCACTCCCCAAATGGCCACAACAGCCAGGGCTGGGGCAGGCTGAAGCCAGGAACCAGGAGCTTCTTCCAGGTCTCCCACGTGGGTGCAGGGGCCCAAGGACTTGGGTCATCCTCCACTGCTTTCCCAGGCAAGATCCAGCAGGGAGCTGGATGGGAAGTGGAGCACCCAGGACTCGAACTGGCACCCATATGGGATGCCGGTGCTGCAAACGGCTACGCCACCACCCCCTACCAGTGGCATCTTACCTGCTGCCCCCACACCTGCTCTGCTGCTGCTGACAAGACAGGATGATTGAATTTTACTTTGTCTTCTCTCTGCTTTAGGCCTGGCCCAGCTGTTCTCAAAGGTGTGTGTTTCCAGCCTGGAAATCAATCAGTCTTCCAAAAAATCTACTATAAATTTCTTTTTGAGCAGACTTTTCCAAAAATTAGATTTTATTTTTTAAGAAAGGTTTTCTTTTTTATACACGGTAAGTTCTTCTGAAGTGTGGTGTTAGGAATACTGTGCCTCAGTTTGCTCATTCGGTATTTATCAAATCAGCTTTCCTGTGGTAGGCCACAGTAAACCATTCCTTGATATTTTCTATTTCTTTGCATTTTTATTGTCTGCCCTTTGTTGATTAGCTAGTTATTGTACAAATGGCATTCTTTTGTATTACTTGTTGCTGTAGGCTGTGGATGCCCAAAGAAGAAAAGCAGATGGATGTGAAAACTGGCCGAGTGCGTCGAAAAGCCATTTTTGGCGATAAAGAAGATGAGTCTGGAGAGAGTGACGATGAGGACGACGATGAAATGTCTGAAGATGACATAGATGATGAGGAAGTAGAAGAGGAGGGGGACGCTGACATGGCTGAAAAGTGCATGACCGTCAGGGGCGTCAAGCGGCAGAAACTCGAGGAGCTGGATGAAGACAGTGAGGTGGATGTGCCCGCGTTTGCTGACAGTGATGATGACCTTGAGAGGAGCTCGGGGGACGAAGAAGCCGAGGAAGCTGATGAAAGCAGTGACGACGAGGACTCCGCGGCGGGGGGAGAGCGGTCCGTTTCAGACCCAAAGGCTGTTGGAGAAGGTGGTAAGGTAGGGCTGGCGGCAGCGAGTCGTGCCAGTGACCACCTGAACCTGGGGAAGTCTTTGCCGACGAAGAATGCAGCACTGACCACTGCTGATTCCGGCCATTGCACAGCTGAGGAGGCGTTCGGCTCTGAGGATGAATCTGAAGAAGGCTCCTCGCTCAGCTCCCAGGAGGAGGGCTCAGAAAACGGGGAGGTTCCTAGGGAAAACCTTGCAGAACCTTCCCAAGCGGGCAGGCGTCGGACACCAGGCTCAGAGAACTTAGCTAGCGAGACCAGCGACATAGAGGATTTACTAAAGGAGGAGGAAGAGTACACAGAAGAAAATGGCTATTCCACGGAAACTTCAGGTGCGCTTGAACTGAACTGCCTGCTCTGTGGACCTAGCACTCAGGACACTGCCGCAGACAGAATGGCAGCACTTGTAGCTTTTGTAAACTGTTGGAGTGTTGCATCATGAGTGAATTTCAGGATGCAGGAGCCGTGAACTTGAATGAACTTGAACAAGTAGTGAACTTGAACATGAGCGGGCAAGGCAAGAAAGCAGACCTAGCCACATGTTGTGTTGTCTTTCAGGGGCCCTCAAGTGGAAAGAAGACCTTTCTAGAAAGGCAGCGGAGGCCTTTTTGAGGCAGCAGCAAGCAGCTCCAAATCTTCGGAAGCTTATTTATGGGACAGGTAAGGAGCTCTGGGTCAGAGCCGGAAACCTTTTAGTCTTATTTTCTGAGAAAGAAATCAGGGCATCAGTTGGAGCACTGAGGTGACACGTTTGACGCCTGTAATTCCTGTCATAGTTAGCCAATGTCTTTAATCATCAACTCGTGAGGACCACAGACTGTTCATGTGGAATAGGTTCATGGCTTTCCCATGAACCTTTTGGTGAGAATACTGTCCATTATGTCATTTCATACGTCCTATTAATGTCCTTGGAAAGTTTCTTATAAAATGTAGTGCCAGAAAAACATGCTGTCTGTAAATACTTCTGTGGTTTTTTTCTGAGCACAAGAACCCTGTGTTCTCCCTTTTGTCTTCGGCCTCTATTCTCCCTTTTGTCTTCGGCCTCTAATTTTGTATGTTTAAAACACTTGTTGGTGTGTGTTCTCTTTGGAAAAAAACAATGCAAAAATAAAGAGGAGCTCCCCAGGTACATGATCAGACCAAGGCCACATGATTAGGTACGTGGACAAGGGACACTGCATTAAAGGGTTGGCGTGTGCTGATTCTCAATCAGGTTTTGTCAAAGCACTCTTGATGATTAGAGACCTAACACCCCTTCTACAATAATTGAAAGCTCTGCCTTTAAATAAAAGTCCTTTGCTGCTCAGAGAACTCTTCGATGCTGCCTTGTGGGAGGGCAGAAGTCCTGCAGGTGTGTGGAGCAGCAGTTCCCTAGGTTTCTTCACTGTGGCTGATCTGCGCTCTCAGTCACTAACTCGCTCAGGGCCACCACCATCCCTGGCCCAGGCAGGACCCTCAGTCCCCTGAGTCCTCAGAGATGACTCCTCTAGGATTGTCGCTTCTGTTCTCACCTTCCCATCACGGTCTCTTCAGTGACGGAGGATAATGAAGAGGAAGAGGGCGATCCCCAAGAAGAGCTTGGTGGGTTGTTCCGCATCAGCCAGCCTGACAGAGGGTGCAAGCACAAGGCTGATTCCTTGGACTGCTCCAGGTTTCCCGTGGAGGCACCCCACGACTGGGATTTAGAGGAGGTAAGACTGAGTGGCGTGCTTGACTTGTAAGAGAATTAGGGAGTTGTTCCAGAGAAGTTTACCTGATTTCAGCCTTGCTTAGCTCTTCTTGGCCTCTTATTTATGTGAACAGTCATTTCCCAGATGTTGGGGTAGATACTTCGTACCTCCTGAACAGTGATACATTGTGAGTTTGTTTAGACCAAGCCCATGTGCTATGGAGAAAAGAAAAATGTTCCGCTTTCAGTGTGGCTGGACGGTAGTATACTCTTCATTTGGAGGCACTGCACATCTGAAATTTTGTCTTGCAGCCAGGATATATGTACCTAGAGTCCTGCATTAACAGCTGTAGTCTCTGCGGTTTGGAAGCAGAAGCCCTTGACACCGGGCAGTGCTCTTCCCCCAGCTCACCACTCTCTGCTCACACTGGCTTTGGTGCAGCTTAATCCCATCTCAGACATCTCTGCCTCTGTCTTCTCATCTGGAGTGTTCTGTTCTGCTTGCCCAAGGCTGACGGGCTCTTGGTCATTCTCGTTAGGTTAACTGTCATTCCTCAGGGAACCCAGTCACTCTCACATTACCTCTCACAGTTTGCTGGTTGGCCCTTAATGCACATTACGAGATGTAATTTACCCATTTTTATGGTAAACTTTAAGACAGATAAAAGCATTGTGTAACTTACTGACTTGCTAGCTAGAAGGTGAGTGAATGCCCCAGTAACCACCACTCACGCCAAGAACTCAAGTGTGGCTGCCACCCCAGTCATGATCCCTTCCTCCTGTGGAGGGAACCTGTCCAGCCCGTAGGGCAATCATTTCCTTGCTTTCAGAATTCCATCCTCAAAGCTTGCAACACCAAACGCCATGCCTCACTTTTCCCTGGTTTTTATTAATGCACTTTGCTCTGCATTTTCAATCTCGTAATCCATATTCCTTCCCTCTCTTCATTTCTCTTTTCCCTTCTGTTTCATCTAAGAAACAGAGTTTGACTTTCTCCTTTTGTTGGTTCTGAGGGGGCATTGCATGCCCTGTGCCGTGGATCAGGCTCTCTGTGTGCATCTCCCTGAGCAGGTGCAGTCCATCAGCAGCAGAACCCTGGTGACAGACCTGAGCGTCAGCTGTTCGGTGTGAAACTGAAGAAGCACACTTTTCATTTTACTGAAAGTTTACTTACTCTTAAACTTAGATATCCACATGGTTGCAGCTCCTGTGGACGAGACATCTATAAGCTTGATAAAATGTGGGTTGGATTTTTATAGGCACTTAAAGTCCAGTTGTCTCCATAATGTTAGCAATTGCTGATGCTCAGACCTAGAACCACTCAGTTCTTTTTTTTTTTTTTTCATTTAATTTATTTTTAAAGTTCTAATGTCCTCCCAAGGTAAAGGCCTGTATTCCCTGGTGTTCCCCCAAATCATTGTGTTTACACACACTCGCACACACACACACAGCCATTGGGCCTCTAAGCGATACAGTAGACATGAAGGAAAACCTGCTTCCTTTCTGACGTTTTTTGTTTTGTTTTTTTGTTTTTTTTCTTTTTTAAATTTATGTGAAAGGTAGAGTTACAGGGAGAGGGAGAGACAGAGCAAGAGAGTGGTCTTCCATCCCCTGGTCACTACCCAAATAGCTGCAATGACCAGGGCTGGGCCAGACAAAAGCCAGGAGCCAGGAGCTCCTGCAGGTCTCCGACGTGGGTGCAGGAGCCCAAACACTTGGGTCATCTTCCACTGCTTGCTCAGGCACATTAGCAGGGAGCTGGATCGGAAGTGGAGCAGCCGGGACTCAAACCTGGGCTCATGGGGGATGCCGGCATTGCAGGCAGCAGCTTTACCTGCTCTGCCACAGTGCCAGTCCAGAACCATTCATTTCTTACGGAGGTGAAACGGGTGTTCCAGCCAGTCACTGTTCTTCACCTGGCACCTGGACTACGCTGCAGAGACGTGTCCCCTCGTCTGCTGTTTGCTTACCTAGATCCAGGCAGGCAGGAATGAATGCTTGAATCTTCATGAGTTCTGGGAAGGATCTTCCAGAGGTGGAAGGATCTTCCAGAGGTGGCTTCTTTTTCTCAAGTATCAGTGTGAAGTCATGGGTTTAAATAGTTGATGTGCTTCATCCTGCTGCACCTGTTATCCCCACTGATGCCCATGTCTGTCCTGTCTGGCCTGTGGGAGTCTCTTCATGTAGACATCGGTGGTCCTCTTGACGCATCCTGCTTAGGCAGCATGAGCTTAGACATTTCTGACGCCAGCCTGGCAATCAGCTCTAAGAGGCCCTGGTTGTTTCTTTTTAGTAGAAAATGGTGTTTCAGCATCACAGGCTAGGCATGTGAACGCCGTGCAATGAGCTGCTCATTGTTTCTAGCCTTCTCAGTGACCAGAGCTAGGAATATTTATACTGACATTTCCAGTTCACATTCAGGGCTATGTCTCACTGTCTGTTTTTCCACTAGAGACTTATTCCCTGGCTGAAACTGAAGATGGTACTTTAGAAAAATCATGTAACTGCTCATTTTTTAAATCCTGTATTACACACAAAACAATGGCAGGATAGCACGGCACATTGCTGTTCATATGAATACTGAAAATGTTTTTCCTCAGATACTCTGATTTCTCTTTTCAGAAATGGCTGTGCCATGCTACATCCCCAGCAGCCATGTATGTGGGCTCCAGTTTTCTCTACATTTTCATCACCACTTGTCATTGTGTGTCTTTTTGATTACAGCCATCCTAGGAGGTGTATAACAGGCTCACTGTGGTTTTGGTTTGCATTTCCCTGATGATGAAGGATGCTGAGCCATCTTTTCATTTGCTTATTGTATATAGTCTTTGAAGACATGTGTTTTCTTTCTTTTTTTTTTTTTTTTTAATTTTTGACAGAGTGGACAGTGAGAGAGAGAGACAGAGAGAAAGGTCTTTCTTTACCGTTGGTTCACCCTCCAATGGTTGCTGCCATTGATCTGAAGCCGGGAGCCAGGTGCTTCTCCTGGTCTCCCATGGGGTGCAGGGCCCAAGCACTTGGGCCATCCTCCACTGCACTCCCGGGCCACAGCAGAGAGCTGGCCTGGAAGAGGAACAACCAGGACAGAATCCGGCGCCCCGACCGGGACTAGAACCCGGTATGCCGGCACCACAAGGCGGAGGATTAGCCTAGTGAGCCGCGGCACCGGCTGAAGACATGTGTTTTCATATCATTTTCTAATTTAGAAATTGGGTTATTATTTAGGTATAATAGTTGTTTATAAATTCTGGATATAAGTTCTTACCAGGTACCGGATTTGCAAATCTTTTCTCCCATTCTGTAGAAATTAAGGTTTCAAACAGACATAATTAAGCTTAGACCAACAAATGGCAAGACCATTGCCTTAGAAGCATTAATGAACTTTGAAAATTAGTTCTTAGTAACATCTGTGCATTTGTAAGGTCACTGGACTAATAGTACTTTCCCTGTCTGCAGCTTCATGTTATGCCGTCTATGTTTTGTCTCTGATTAAACTGTCTACATCAAAAGTAAAAATATCTCACTGGCCTACCAGGAATGAGAATATCCACTAAAGTATCTTCCAAGTATTTAAAGGCAAACTTTTACCTACTCCCCTTTCTCTTTTTTATTTTTTATTTTATTTTTGTTAGAGAGAGAGAGAGGCATACAGATACAGATTCTATCTGCTGGTTCACTCCCCAAAAGTCTGCACAACAGCTAGAACTAAGCCAAAGCTGGGCCAGGAACTCAAGCCAGGTTTCCCACACAGGTGGCAGAACCCAGTTAGTTAAGCCTTTACTGCAGCCCCTCAGGCTCTGCGCTGGCAGGAAGCAGGAACCAGACGCAGGTATCAAACCCAGGTAGTCTGATGTGGAACACAAGTTTCTTAACAGGTATCCTAACTGCTAGGCCAAAGGCCCAGCCCACTGCCATTTGTTAAGTAGCAGTTGTTTTGTTGCATGATTGAAGCACATCACATCAACTAAGTGCTGACTTTCCCATGTAAGGTTATGAACAGCATCAGAGATTGCTTCGTGACTGGCAAGTGGGAAGAGGACAAAGATGCTGCCAAGATCTTAGCAGAAGATGGTAAGTAAAGAGCTACAGTCTTCAGAGACAACTGGCTTCGCTATATTTTCCTTCATATCTTAAATAATAGCTGTGTTGAAAATAATAGTCTTGGGGCTGGCACTGTGGTGGAGCGGGTAAGGCTGCTGCCTGCAGTGCTGCTGTCCCATGTGGGTGCTGGGTTGAGTCTTGTCTGCTCCATTTCCCCTCCAGCTCTCTGCTATGACCTGGGAAAGCAGTGGAGGATAGCCCAAGTGCTTGGGCCCCTGCACTGACAGGGGAGACCCGGAGAAAGTTCTGGCTCCTGGCTTCAGATTGGTGCAGCTGCAGCCATTGCAGCCATCTAGGGAGTGAACCAGTGGATAGAGAATCTCTCTCTCTGCCTCTGCCTCTCTGTAACTCTCCCTTTCAAATAAATAAATTTTAAAAAATAAAAAAAAAGGGGCTGGTGCCATGGCTCACTTGGTTAATCCTATGCCTGCGGTGCCAGCATCCCATATGGGCACCGGGTTCTAGTCCCGGTTACCCCTCTTCCAGTCCAGCTCTCTGCTGTGGCCCAGGAGTACAGTGGAGGATGCCCAAGTGCTTGGGCCCCTGCACCCACATGGGAGACCAGGAAGAAGCACCTGGCTCCTGGCTTCAGATCGGCCTAGCTCCAGCCATAGCAGCCATTTGGGGGGTGAACCAATGGAGGGAAGACCTTTCTCTCTGTTTCGCTCTCTCTCACTGTCTAACTCTATCTGTCAAATAAATAAATAAATAAAAATTTAAAAATAAAAGAGAAAATAGCCTTGAAATGCAAAGTTATAGGTAATTTTTTAAAAGATTTGTTATTTACTTGGAAGGCAGACTTACATAGAGAGAATCTGTTGGTTTACTCCCGTATTGCTTCAGTGGCCAGGCAGATTTACAGAGAGACAGGGTAAATCCTGATTTACTCCCCATTATGGCTGCGATGGCCAGGGCTGAGCCAGGCCAAAGCCAGGAACCTGGAACTCCCTTCAGTGTCCCACATGGGTGGCAGGGGCCCAGGTACTTGGGCCTTCTGCTGATTTCTCAGGTCCATTAACAGCGAGCTGGATCGGAAGTGGAGCAGCCCTGGACTCAAACCAGCACTCATATGGGATGCCAGCATCACAGTTGGCAGCTTAACCCATTGTGCAACAACACTGACCCCTGGTTTCTTCTTTTATGATGATACTACTTCCTCCCCTTGGTTAGCCAGTTTATTAGATATGGACCTTGAAGAAAGAGAGAAAACATTCCTGAATGTTGTTGCGGATTTGTTAAAAATATCCTTTTATGGAAAATGCACACAAATAACATTTTTTCCTTTGGTGATAAAGGTAATACACATTGTGGAGAATTTAAATTAAAAAGTGTGTATCATACCAGAATTCGACCACTCATAAAATACCTTTGTTAAACTTTGCAAACATTTCAGTCTGGTCATTTAAAAGTTGTGTGTATATGTGTGTGTGCTTTCAGTCATCTGTAAACATGCTTTATAAATCACATCAAAGATTTCTTCCTAGGATTTAATCATTATAGTGTGGTTCAAGTCATAATTCTTTTGACACTTAAGTAACTGTGTGTGTATGCTGAAGAACTTCACTCTGGATAACATTGACATAACTAGATCACTTGTTTTTTAAATTTTCATAAGATTCATAAGCATTAAACACTGAGTCATTGTCATGGATTGGAGTGGCCAAGTGGGTTTTCAGAAGGTCTTCCTTATTGCGCGCTCATGAAGTCTGGATCTTAGTACTCATTCCACGGCTTTCCTTGCTTGAGTACTGTCTGTGACCAGATTTCTTTCTGCCAGTGTGACAGATGGAAAACAGCTCTTATTTCTCTAACTGCAGTGTCTTTGGTTACCTCTTGGTAACTAGCACTTTGATTGCTTGTGAAAACATTTGTGATGTTTTGACTATGCCATGTCTTTGGTGAAGAAAGTATCCTTTGCCAATTTTTCAAATGGGATATTAATGTATTTTTTACTGATTTGTAAGGTTTCTCTCTGACAAATTTTCCTGAAGGATGTTTTCCTTCACTTATTGCAAATACCTTTTCTGCTTATTTCATTTAGACTTTGTTTAGTATTATAATAAACATTTTAAAAGGTTATGTGGTTAGATCTGTCAGTCTTTTGGGGAATGGATTTCTTTTCATTAGTTTTATTTTTTCCATAGAAATTCCTTTGTATCATTGCAATAACTGGACCAGTTTAACAGGTTTCCACTGCCAAAAAAGAGTCAGATGACCTAAAATGTCAGTGTTTTTAAATCTGTTGCTCATTTCAGAAGGTTGCACTGTAGCAACATCCCTGCTGGCTGCCATCCAGCCTAGGACTTGTAGGGGCCACGTGCAGCCCAGCTGGCCCCCTCACTGTGAAGGCTGTACTTGTACTTGTACACACATCTGTACACCGTGGCAGCAGAGCCCCAATAGCCCCAGCCTGACTTTGCCATTTTGCTTGTCTTCTAGCAGTAATCCTATAAAATCGGCCTGAAAGCAGCGCCCTCTAGGGGTCCATCTCCTCCATCTCAAGTTAACAACAAGCAGTGTTGACAGACCCCTGGAGGCATGTCCCCTAAACTCCTTGCACCACACTTCCAGATCTGCATGGCAGATTAATATATCTCACTCCTTGCTGAGAGCCCGCTCTTTGGGGGACACTTAGCAGAACAGCTCAGGCTAATTCCGAATCCTTGGAATAAACCCTCACACAGCGCAGTGACCAAAATATTAAGTCTTGTGTGACCAGCCCTGAAATCAGTTTTTACCGTTTCACTTTGTGTTTAACTTGACCCCATCTGGAACTGAGATCAGGATCGGCTTAATCTTATACGCAGCTATTTTCTATCACTGTTGGTTGGGTAATGTTCATTTGTGATGCCTTCTTATAATGTGTGTATGGTGTGTTTGGGGTTAACTCCCTGTGTGTAGGGCACAGCCAGTGTCAGACTGCGATGCTCTTTCCTTTTTAACACAAATGCTGTTTAGTGCCGTGTGTTCCACAGCACGCTTGTTTCTCTCACATGTGTGTCCTAGACATTCTTCTGTGGCACACACCCGGAGCTGCCTCTTATGTCTGTGGCTATTACATTGAGGTGCCATCATCTCTTTCACCGCTGATTAACATTTACTTTTTCTTTAGTTTTTCATTCTAATACATAAGGTCACAGTGAATATCCTTAGAAATGTGTGGGAATATTTCTGTAGAATGGATCGTTAGAAATGAAATTACTTTGGCTTACGATATATACATCTTATTTTTGAAACTGTTGTAGACAAATTGGATATTATCAGTTTTTAATTGTGCTAGTTTGATAGGCCAGCAGTAGTGTAAATTGATTTAACTTTGAAAACCGTTCGGGTGACTTACAAAAATATTTTTTGTTCAGTTGGCTTCACATTAAAGTCAAAAATTAATTTGGGAATAGTTGAAGCTGCTTTTTTTTTTCCCCCGACAGCCAGAGTGGACAGTGTGAGAGAGGGACAGAGAGAAAGGTCTTCCTTTGCCGTTGGTTCACCCTCCAATGGCCACTGCGGCCGGCGCATCTCGCTGATCCGAAGCCAGGAGCCAGGTGCTTATCCTGGTCTCCCATAGGGTGCAGAGCCCAAGCACTTGGGCCATTCTCCACTGCACTCCCGGGCCATAGCAGAGAGCTGGCCTGGAAGAGAGGCAACCGGGACAGAATCCGGTGCCCCGACCTGGACTAGAACCTGGTGTGCCAGCGCCACAAGGCAGAGGATTAGCCTATTGAGCCGTGGCACCGGCCAGTTGAAGCTTTCATACAATGTTCAGTTCTGCCCCTGTTTAAATCCTTTAATCTCTAGTTATAAGGTGTCATGCATCACCATTTATTTCTTGTTACTGTTATTTTTAGACATTTGATATTTCTTATTAATTTTTTAATGATCTTTCTTGTCATCTTTTGAACTAATATGTTTTTCCCTCACTGGATCTGTTTGTGTGATGTGTTGTTCTTCTAGCTTTGTTATTGGTAAGCCATCCTTAAACTCCTGGGGTCAGCCAGGTAGTGATTGTTGTAGTGGACAGATACTTGTTTGCATAGAAAATATCTTCTAGCTTCAACATTTCTTCTTGGCAGCTTGCTGCATGTGCCTTTTCTCTGTGTGTTCATGCTTTTTGGAAACATGTTAAAGTAAATTACAAATCATTACCTCTGCAGACAGCTGTTAAATATGGGGATATTCCAGGGAACTGAGGGAGGGTGGGAAATATGGTTATCTTCTTAGAAGAAAATCTAACATGAGAGTAACATCAAATCTGTTCTCTTCATATTAATAAAAATAGAAAAGAAAAATGGGGGCCGGCGCCGTGGCTTAACAGGCTAATCCTCCGCCTTGAGGCGCCGGCACACCGGATTCTAATCCCGGTTGGGGCGCCAGATTATATCCCGGTTGCCCCTCTTCCAGGCCAGCTCTCTGCTATGGCCCAGGAGTGCAGTGGAGGATGGCCCAAGTGCTTGGGCCCTGCACCCTATGGGAGACCAGGATAAGCACCTGGCTCCTGGCTTCGGATCAGCGTGATGTGCTGGCCGCAGCGGCCATTGGAGGGTGAATCAGTGGCAAAAAGGAAGACCTTTCTCTCTGTCTCTCTCTCTCACTGTCCACTCTGCCTGTCAAAAAAAAAAAAAAAGAAAAAAAAGAAAACAAAAATGGGGATGTTCTACATAACTGCATAACTATAAAAATCTATATGGAAAATTAACCATAAAAATGGCCTAATACAATGTAATTTAATCCATGTTCCAGTTTTTCCAGCTAGTGCCAGTTGTTTAAATGTGTATTTTTCCATCTTATGGAATCTGATTAGATTTGCGCACAGCATTCAGCTTTTGTCTCCTTAGACTTTTAATATACAGACGGTGCTGCTCACTGAACAGATTCACAAGTTGCATCTAGCCTATCACCTATTTTCATAATGGCCTACAGGTTAAGAATAGACTTTACATTTTTTTTTAACTTTTATTTAGCAAATATAAATTTCCAAAGTACAGCTTATGGATTACAATGGCTTTTCCCCCCCATAACTTCCCTCCCACCCGCAACCCTCCCATCTCCCGCTCCCTCTCCCATTCCATTCACATCAAGATTCATTTTCAATTATCTTTATATACACAAGATCAATTTAGTATATACTAAGTAAAGATTTCAACAGTTAGCACCCACACAGAACATAAAGTGTAAAATACTGTTTGAGTACTAGTTATAGCATTATAGACTTTACATTTTTAAATGACTGAAAAAAATCCCAAAAGCATAAGAATATTATATTACATGAATAGTGCATGAAATTCAAATTTCAGTCTTCTGAATAGAGTTTTGTTGGAATAAAGCCCTGTGTGTGTGTTTGCGTTTTACCTGTGTGTTTATGCTACAACAGCAGAGCAGTTTCAGCAGATACTGGACAGCCACAAAGCGTACAATAATTACTTTTTTGGCCTTAGAGAAAAAATTTGCCAAATACTGATGTGGAGGGAAACCCTACCCGATCATTTGAAGAAAGACGGCTCTTTGTCTTGTGAAATGTTTCTCATGGGGGGGTGTCTTTATTTAGCGTGTTTGTTTTCTGTTTCCCAAAATTCCTGTGCACTGTGTGTTGGCAGGGAGGGGTTAAAGGCTTGATTAGATTCAAGGTAGGTACTTCTGGCAGAATCTGTGGAGAAAACTCTTAAATCTTAGATAATGTTTTCATTTTGAGTTTCTTCTATGATCATTGGTCAAGGTTTCCTTTTTTTCTACAATGGTGATTATTTTTGTATTTATAATATTTTTTCACAAAACTGTTTCACTGAAACTTTGAACTTTATAGAATAAAAAAAGCTCTTATCTATTATACTTTTTTGATTTCCAGTTTTCTTTTTTATGAAGTTAGACTTACAGCTTACTTTGTTATAGTTTGTGAGTTTATTTATCATTTCTATTTTCTCCATGAATAGGAAATTTTTTTAAAAAATTTATTTATTTATTTGAGAGGTAGGATTATAGACAGTGTGAGGAAGAAATAGAAAGAAAAGTCTTCCTTCCGTTGGTCCACTCCCCAAATGGCTGCAACGGTTAGAGCTGCACCGATCTGAAGTCAGGACCCAGGAGCTTCTTCCCAGTCTCCCACGCAGGTGCAGAGGCCCAAGGACTTGGGCCATCTTCTACTGCTTTCCCAGGCCAAAGCAGAGGGCTGGATTGGAAGAGGAGCAGCCGGACTAGAACCAGCACCCATATGGGATGCAGGCGGAAGATTAACCTACTGGACCACAGCGCCAGCCCCAGTGAATAGGAAATAAATTATCTGTGATTTTATTTGTATTCCTTAGTTATGGGATTAGAAAAGAAAATGTTGTTTTTGTTAAGGAAAGCACTTTTTAAAAGTTGTGGTATGACTAATGTTCAGCTTATTGAATCATTGTATGCCCTGTGCCTGTCACCCAAACAGGAATAGGAAAATTCTCATTACCCCGAATGTTTGCCTGTGTGCCTTTGCCGTCAGTTGTCCACCCCCACCCCCACCCCCAGGCAGCCACTTACAGACTGCTCCCACCACGTGTGTGTCTGCCTTGTCTTGGACTTCATACAAATGAGGTCAGACAGTGTCTGGTGCTTTGATAAATCAGTTCTATTGAGTTGTTTTCCTTTGCTGCTGTTGTCTTTAACTTTGGAGAGTCAGAGATAGCTCCCATCCAGTGGATCACTCCCCAAATGCCCACAGAGACTGGGACTTGACCACAACAAAGCCAGGAGCCAGGAGCTCAGTCTGGGCCTCCCAAGTTGGTGGCAAAGATCCAACTACTTGAGCCATCACCTGCTACCTCCCAGGGTAGCTTAGCTGGAAGCTGGAATTGGGATCATCGTCAGGACTTGAACTCGGACACTCTGGTATGGTTTATGGGTGTCCCAAGCAGTGTCTTAGCTGCTATACCAGGTGCTCTTACCTTTTAAACATCTAGCTGGGATGTGTCAGAGGACCTGCCTTCACATGCAGGTAGCCTTTGTCGTGTTTGACTTAGTCTGCTGTTGAGGCTTTCATTTGTATTGTTTATTTGACTTATTGCTTTCTAAGATTTCTGTTTTGTTTCTTTCTCAAGATCTTTATCTCTTCTCTGATTTTCTTGTTCATATCATGTGTTGCTTGCCTGATTTCATTCAACTGAGTTCTCGTGTATGATTTTGAATATCCTTATAATCTTTGGAATTACTTATGAGCTATTTCACCAGTCTCCTTTTCTTTGGAGTTTGTTACTAAAACGTGTGCTCCTTTGAGGACATTTTGATGCCTTACTTTTTCATACTTCCCGTGTTGCTCTGTTGGTATTTGTGCATGTGACAAAACAGTTGCTTCTGTCACTTTTCATGAGTGGCTTCTGGTAAAAGGCTTTTCTCTGAAGATGTCTCAGGTTTCGACTTGGTAGCTCTTTTGGCTTTGGTTCCAGTTAGATGCTATAGTGTAATTCTTCCTAGGTTCTCCACAGCAGTCAGTGGAGTTGCGGGGCACTCCTCTCAGTCTCAGCCGGGATGGAAGGGCCAGTAGTAGCCGATGGGGTGGGGTCCACACAGGTTCTGGCCTTCTGGGAGTGCTGGCCTTCCACTGTGGCTGGAGTTGTGAGAGCACTACACTGGTGCCCCTGAGGGTTCAATTGGGTACCCATGTTGGCAGAAATGTGACTCAGGTCCCAATAGCACTGGACCAAAGTCTGGCTAGGCCCTCTTGGAGCCATCCCCTGGTTTCTGTGTGCTCTGTGTACCCAAATATCTTATCTTGCCCCAAGCAGACAGTTGTCTGTGTTAATGCTGCCTGGGATTAGGGGAGGAAAGAGAAGATCTGTGGCCCCAGACACTGCAGCACTAGATCGTACCCAGAGCTCACAGCTCATCAACTCCAGTGCAGGCTGGGGTGGGGCCAAGTGCCACTTTGCTATGGGCTGTCTGGTGCTGCAGTGGACTTGTGACTTGACGCTACCGCAGCAAGCCACAACTGATGCTGTGCAGTAGACTGGGGCCATAGATCTCCACTTGGGACCGAGGCAAGTTCAGAGTCTCCATCTGTCAACACTGGCCTGGAGCGGGACCATTCTTATCTGCCCAGTGATGGTCTTGGCCAGTTCCAAGATGCAGTCCTGTGCTTACTTTGGTGTGTCTTACTCCCTAGGGGCTGGAGTCTTGCTCCTGGTTTTCAGTGGTTGGTGGAAGGGTAATGAAGAAGATCCTTTGGCTGTAGAGGCTGACACTAAGCTGGGTTGCATGAGTCTTGCGGTTACAGGGTCCTTGGTGCATGCCAAGGCCACATGAGGCTGGGGTGATACAGGCTGTAACACTCACTACCCTACCAGGTCTAGAGGCTCTGGCTGTGGATAGGGGCCGCTGGTCTCCTCTGGTGCTGGGTCTCACTGTGGTGGCACCAGCACTGAGCCTGAAGGCAAAGCCCTGAGCTCCCTTTCCTGACCTACTCCCCCCTGGTTAAAGTCTTCTCACTCTCTGCCTTAGGCTGGGGGAGAGGTGATACAGGCAGCCCCTCCGCCACCCTGGCTGCCACTAAGCTGTGTCACACCTGAGTCTCACAGTCACCCACCTCTGCATGGTCTCAGGTTGTGTGTGCCTGGCCTGCACGAGGCTGATGCTGATACAGGCGAGAACAAGCCTGTCCTGTCAGGCTTATCTGCTTGACACTGGAGCAGAGGTAGAGGCTGTGTCTGCTTTTCTTTCTTCCTCTTTTAAAGATTTATTATTTAAAAGGCAGAATGACGGAGAGCAAAAGGTCTTTGTCTAATGATTCATCCCACCAAATGGCCTCAGTAGCCACGCCTAGGCCAAGCCAAAGCCAGGGGCCAGGAACTCCATCTTGATCTCCCACGTGGGTGGCAAGGGCCCAAGTCATTGGGCCGTCTTCCACTGCCTTCCCAGTGCCTTAGCAGGAAACTGGATCAGAAGCTGAGCAGCCAGGACTTGAACAAGGGCACGGATACGGGATGCAGGTGTTGCAAGGGGCAGCTTCACCCAGTGTAACACAGGCCCTGAGTCAATGTGTTAGTGTGTTAGCCCTGACCTCTGTCAAAGACGCTGGATCCCACCGCAGCAGGCCTGGCACCAGGCTTCAAGGTGAAGTCCTTAATTCACTTTGCCAGGCTACTCCCCGTGCCTGGAACCTTGCTTCACTGTCCGCCAGAGGTGGAGAGAGGGCTGGTGCATGCGGTGTGTTGATGACCTCGCTGAGGAGGGGCCAGAGGCTCTATCTGCAGACTCTGACCTAGGAGCAGAGGCCCCTGTGTGGCTCTGGGATCCACTGTAGCAGGCCTGGTACTGGGTTTCACGTCTGAGGTGTGGACTTAATTCCCTCTTCCTCCCCTGAGCTGAAGGCATCTCTCCCCACATGGAGCCACTTGGAGCTGGGGGAGAGATGCCACAGCAAATCTTCTTGCCTTCCTCACTGTGGCTTTTCATATTGTCATGCTAAAACCGAGCATGGTGATCTCTCTCCTGGCTTCCTTAGCTCTTGTGTAGCTGACTTGGTTTGTGAATAGCTATTTAAATTGGTGTCCTTTTTATTGCCAAATAGCAGTCTATGGTATGGGTATACCAGTTTGTTTATTCACCCATCAGAGGAAAATAGCACAGGAGTGGGTGGTGGGGCGCTTGGCAGGGCAGTTAAGTCGTCACTTGGGACACTTGTCCCATATCAGAGTACCTGGGTCAGAGTCCCAGGCTTTCTGCTAACGCACACCCTGGTAGGCAGTAGATGACAGATGACGGCTTAAGTAGGTTGGACCACCGCCACCTATGTAGGAGACCCAGCTTGTTCCTAGCTTCAGCTCGGACTGTTAAGGGACATTTGTTAAGGGCATTTGGGAAGGGAACCAGCTGGTAGAAGATCTCTGTCTGTCTCTGTCTCTCTGCCTTTCAAATAAATAATATGTAAGTAAATCAAGAGGATCTAGGTTGCTTGTAGTTTTTGACTGTTAAGTATCAATCTGCTATGAATGTTTGTATTCAGGTTTTTATATAGATACAAACTTCCCATTTTCTGGTTTAAAAATCCAAAAGTGCAAAAACTGGATCAAAGAGATAATTGCATATTTAGTTTTGGAGGAGACTGCCAGAATAGTTAGAACATTTTCTATTTCTACAAGCAATATATGAGTGATCCATTTTATTTGCATCCTTGCCAGTATTTGGTGTTCTCACTCTTATTTATTTTAGCCATTCTGATCGCTATGTAGTGACATTCACTTGTGTTTTTAACTTATATTTCCTTGATGAGCATTATTAGCTTAGTTGCCATCTTTGCACGGATTTCTACTTGGGTTGTTTCTGTACTGTTGAGTCGTGGCAGTTCTCTGTGCATTTTGCTCCAGAACAGAGTGTATGTAATCACTCTTTGTTCAGAAGGTGGTGCTTACAGTGCCCAGTCCCTCAGGTTGTATTGCAGAGTATGGTTAAAGCAGGTACTCTACGCAGTGGCTCCTATGGGAAGAAGCACTATGAAGTGTCGCCTGATGACTGTTCCTCTGTTCTTTTAGTTAAAGTCCCAACAGTGTTAGGCTTGTTCCTATTTTGCCCTCTTTCTTTTTGTGTTTATTACAAATAGGAGCTTCCCATCAATTACATCTCTGTGCGTGTCTTTCTTACATGAAAATGTTTTAATAGCCTTCTAAATGTTGCCTTCCCAGAGGAGCTGGCTGTTTGCTTTTAACAGCAGAAGCTGTAACTGAACCCAGAGCCTCCAAAAACAAAGGGATGATGGAAAGATGTGCTCTTTCTGTAGGCTCAGCACTGTTTTGGGCTCTACTCCTGATCTAAATTCTCTGCCTTCTATTATGTAAAATTTTACCTTGGTGTGTTACATGGTTGTGTTTTCTTGAACCAGTTGTTGAAACTCTTCACATTTGCTGTTAACAAGCCATGGCTTTTCCTTTCCTTTTTTGTTATTATTATTATTATTATTATTATTGGAAAGGCAGAGTGGCAGAACAAGAGGGAGAAAGAGAGAGAAAGGGATTTTCCATCTGCTGGTTCACTCCCCGAATGGCTGCAACAGCCAGAGCTGGGCCAGGCTGAAGCCAGGAGCTGAAACTCCATCTGATTCCCTGACATCAGTAGCAGGGGCCCAAGCATACTGGCCACCTTTCACTGCTTTCCCAGGTACATTAACAGGGAGCTGGATGTAAATGGAGCAACCATGACTTGAACCAACAGTCTGATATGGGATGCTGGTGTCACAGGCAGTGGCTTAACTCCCTATGCCACAATGCCAGCCCCCTCTTGTTGGCTTTGGGACTAACCTGGAGAACGATGCGTGCCACCTTTGTGTCTCTCATATAGACTGTTCATTACCTATACTGGAAAAATCACTCCTAGCAAAGTGAGATTAGAAAGCAAGTGTGGAGGGGCTGGCGTTGAGGCCCAGCAGTTTAAGGCTCTGCCTGTGATGCCAGCATCCCATATGAGCTCTGGTTGCAGACCCGGCTGCTCCACTTCTGATCCAGCTTCCTGCTAATGCACCTGGGAAAGCAAGGGAACATGGCCTCCAAGTTCTTAGGCTCCTGCCACCTACGTGGGAGACCTGAATGGAGTTCCAGCTCCTGGTTTTAGCCTGGCCCAGCCACTACAGCCATTTGGGGGTTGAGCCAGCAGATGGAATATGTCTCTCTGTCCTTCCCTCTCTGTAATTCTGCCTTTCAAATGAAGAAATAAAACTTAAAAAAAAAAAAAAAGTACAAAAAAACACAAAAGTATGGAAATGTGGCATGTGATCCATTTACTTTACCCAGATAGGTGATAAAATGCTAGTCCTTTTTTTTTTTTTTTTTTTTTTGTGGGTATAGGATTCTTTCTTATGTAGTAATGGGAGCAGGAGGAATGAGGCTTGGCGTGCAGAGTGTGAAAGACCACCACAACACACACCAAACACCGCAGTTAAGGGGAAAGTTTATTATCGGATCGGGGGACACCCAGCAGGCTGGAGGGAGAGGGCGAGAGAGAGCAGTAAGGGAAAAGAGAGTGTGCGGGAAGCAGGTCCTGTTATAGCCTTGCAGGGCTGGGGAAGCAGGAACCACGAATCCTGTTAGGAAGGGGTGTAGCTGACGCTTGTGGTTGGCCCATTTGTTCACTTGACTCCTAATAAGCCAGGCTGTGTCCTGGAGAGGCCAGACTTAGTGTACAGGGTGGTGACTGGGGCTTGAGATGGCCCCAGAGATGGGACAGCACCATTTTACTGACAGCACACAGTCTACTTAGGGCTGGGAGGTGCTGATGTCACACGTGGACCTTACTCATGGTGGTGCCGTTGGCTGTTCTCTTTTCCCAGAGGAGCTCTATGGTGACTTTGAAGACCTGGAAACGGGGGATGTGCACAAAGGGAAATCAGACCCAGATGCTCAGGTATGCCTTTGCCGTGGCCAGCCGTCAGCCTGATCTGTGGTCAGTGTGTTCCGAGACCCGTGTTGAGAAAGCAGGTCTGACTGGTTGTCTGTGTAGGTTATTGAGTGCATGGTTACGTGCCTTCCTGGAAGTGTGGGCCTGTGGGAACAGAAAAAATTGTTTACTTGATCACATAAATGTATCCCATAAAAGTAACCATAAAACTGGCTTTGACCATTAATCCTAGCTTTAATATTAGCCCTAATCCTAACCCTTACTCTACACCTAGCCCTAAACCGAATCCTGGCTGTAATCGTAGCCCTAACCCTAACCTTAACCCTAGTTCTAGTCAACGACCTAACAACAGCTGTCCCCAACTCTAAACCTAGCCCTTAACTTAATCTTCACCCTAGCCCTAACCGTAACTCTAACCCTGTTCCCACCCAACCCGAAATCTGTCCTTAAACCTAACTAACCAAAGTCCTAATCGTAATCATAGCTATAGTTTTAACAATAGACCTACACCTAAACCTAATGCTAACTCTAAACCTAGACCTAAATCTAACTCAAAACATACCTCTCACCCTATCTGTAAGCCTTTCTCTAAACATAGCTGTAAACCTAACACTAATGGTTGCCGTAATCTTAATCCTAGCCCTAACCCTAAGGTTTATTTTATTTATTTGAAAGGCCGAGTTACAGAGAAAGAGAGAGAGAGAGACAGAAATCTTCCATTCACAGACAGAAATCTTCCGTTCCAAATAGCTGCAGTGGCTAGAGCTGGGCCAGTCCAAAGCCAGGAGCTAGGAGCTTCTGGGTTTCCCATGCGAGTGCAGTAACCCAAGCACCTGGGCCATCATCCTCTGCTTTCCTAGGCACTGTAGCAGAGAGCTGGATCAGAAATAGAGTAGCTAGGCCGGCGCCGTGGCTCAACAGGCTAATCCTCCGCCTTGCGGCGCCAGCACACCGGGTTCTAGTCCCGGTCGGGGCACCGATCCTGTCCCGGTTGCCCCTTTTCCAGGCCAGCTCTCTGCTGTGGCCAGGGAGTGCAGTGGAGGATGGCCCAAGTGTCTGGGCTCTGCACCCCATGGGAGACCAGGAGAAGCACCTGGCTCCTGCCATCGGAACAGCATGGTGCGCCGGCCGCAGCACGCTACCGCGGCGGCCATTAGAGGGTGAACCAACGGCAAAGGAAGACCTTTCTCTCTCTGTCTCTCTCTCTCTCTCACTGTCCACTCTGCCTGTCAAAAATAAAAAAAAAAAAAAAAAAAAAAAAAAAAAAAAAAGAAATAGAGTAGCTGGAACTTAAACTGGTGCCCACCTGGGATGCTGGCGTTATAGGCAGCAGCTTTACTGGCCATACCACAACTCCAACCCCCTAATCCTAGCTCTAAATCTAACCTAAGCCTAACTCTTACACTACTCCTACCCCTAACCCTAACCCCTACCCCCACAAGCCCTAACATCTGCCCCAAACCTAACTCTAACCATTGCTCTAAACCTAACCCTCACCCTAAAGCTAAACTTGGCTCTAACCCTTGCCTTAACCCTAACCCTAACCAGATTCCTTATGGGCTTTCATTCCAGGAAGTTTTCCCTCCTGGATTTTTCTCACTACTGTTCTTTTTGCCACTACCCTTTTCTTAAATTTAAATATCACTTTAAAAGATTTTCTTTTCTCCCTGTTGTTTTTGCAAAACAGTATCTGGGAGCACCTGAGTTGGGAATGTCTGCTTCTGCTTGTGTTCACGCTTCAGTCCACAGGCAGACTGAGGAATGGCAGTGAGTGGTAGCACCTGCAGATAGCTGTGTCCTGTAGCAATACTCCCTGGTCTTTACAACCCATTAGAGCTTTCTAGAAATCTACCTCAGTGTTTAAACTTCTACAACATCTTCTCTCCTGAACGTTTAAGATTGAAGATGTAGCAGAAGAAAAGGAAGAACTTGACCCCAGTGCAGAGGAAACTGCCAAAAAAAAGCATTTGGATAAGAAGAGAAAATTGAAGGAGCTGTTTGATGCAGAGTACGATGAAGGAGAAAGCACGTATTTCGATGATCTCAAAGGAGAAATGCAGAAACAAGCACAGGTAAGGCGACAGCTGTGTGAGCCTCATCACGGGCCGTGACTGCTGCCCGGGCTGCAGTTTGTGTCTGGGTCGTGGTGCTCTCACCTGCTTCTGGAGCTCCGGGTCCAGGTGCATGGAAGTGAGTTTTCTTCAGTCAGCAGGTCACCAGAGCAATGATTAGTGCCCTTTTCCCTTTCTTTTCTTTCTTTCTTTTTTTTTTTTTTTTTTTTTTTAAGAATTATCTATTTATGTGAAAGGCATAGAGAGTGAAGCCAGGAGCCAGGAGCTTCTTCCAGGTCTCCCACACGGTGCAGGGGCCCAAGCACTGGGCCATCCTCTGCTGCTTTCGCAAGCCATAGCAGAGAGCTGGATCGGAAGTGGAGCAGCTGGGACTTGATCCCACACTCATTTGGGATGCCAGGACTGCAGGTGGCAGCTTTACCTGCTAGGCCACAGCGCCAGTCCCAGGTACCTGTTTTGTACCAAGCCTTAGGTTCTGAGGAAGCAGAAACGAGGGTGTCACCGTGTAGTGATTTGAGGCAGGTGTTCATTTAAACCTCACACTTGCTTCACATTTTGATTGCTCCCAGATTTGAGCGGGTGGGTGATTTGTGGCCCAGTGGGTTATGCTCTCCAAGAGAGGCTTCCCAGAAGCTCATGGTGGTCAGGGTTTAGAGGAATATCTCAGGTAAGGTCAGCAGTGGAGATAAAGGGAACCTGTTGAACTCCACGAGGGGGGCTGGTGGTAGGCGGTGTGGCCTCCTGGGTGGGGGAGCTCTGCAGGCGGTTTGAGGCACTGACCTCACCCTGAGGGACACAAGGATGTGCACACAGGTGACGGTGAGAGTCTGATTGCGCTTTCTTAGTGGGGCACCCAGAATCCCTGTAGGCCAGAGCGCTCACATGAAAGAGAGCTGGTGAAGTGTGGTTGGCAGGCAGCAACTCAAGCAAGGCCTTCCTCTAGTCAGAAGAGTGTTCCCTGCTGCGAGAGAGGATGAGGGAGGCCAGGCTGGGTGGTTGAGGAAGAGGGGAGACCATGAACTGGGAAGTAAAAGCAAGGGGAAGTTGGGGGCATCTGCCAGCCAGCATTCAGGAGTTTCCCCAGAGTTGATTACCCTCTTGGAACAATAGGAGAAAATAGCTGAGACATATTTTCAACAAATGGTAGAGCTGTAAAATGTTATTTTGTTTTGTTTTTAATATTTGTTTATTTATTTGAAAGGCAGAGTTAGAGGAGAGACAGATCTTCCATCCACTGGTTCACTCCCCAAATGGCCACAATGGCTGGGGCTGGGCCAGGCTGAAGCCAGGAACCGGGAGCTTCATCTGGGTCTCCCATGCAGGTGCAGGGGCCCAAGCACTTGGGCCATCTTCCACTGCTTTCCCAGGTGCATTAGCAGGGAGCTGGATGAGAAGTAGAGCAGCCAGGATGTGAACTGGCACCCCATGGGATATCGGCACTGGAGACGGTGGTTTAACCCTCTGTGCCATAGCACCAGCCTCAAAATGTATCTTTTAATTGGGATAAAATGTAAACAATTCTGTCCATAGTTTATTTAGAAACTGCTTTTGCTAATGTTATGTTTATTAAAGGTAGCCATGCTATGGGGTATAATTGTTCCCCCTTTTATATGCAGCTTAACCGGGCAGAATTTGAAGACCAAGACGATGAAGCCAGAGTCCAGTATGAAGGTTTTCGACCTGGGATGTATGTTCGAATTGAGCTTGAAAACGTTCCCTGTGAATTTGTGCTCAACTTTGACCCTCATTACCCAGTTATTCTGGGCGGTTTGGGCAACAGTGAGGGCAACGTCGGATACGTGCAGGTAGGTGCCCTTTGCCGCATGCCCAGCCACAGAGGCCCTCGCCATGTGCGCTTCAGCAGATATTTTGTTGAACTCCCTCCCTGCAGATGCGTCTCAAGAAACATCGTTGGTATAAGAAGATCCTCAAGTCCCGAGATCCAATCATTTTTTCTGTGGGGTGGAGGAGATTTCAGACCATCCCACTTTATTATATCGAAGACCACAACGGAAGACAGAGGCTTCTGAAGTACACCCCACAGCACATGCATTGTGGAGCGACCTTCTGGGGTAAGTGGGACTTGGTTAATTGCGACATTTTAGGTGTTATCATTGTACTGGCAGTTTTGCACTTTTCCTTTTTGAGATCCCAATTCATAAGATTTTTTCTTTCTGTGGGGGAAAGGGTTGGAGTATATCTGTAGTGTGGCATCCAGAACTTGCATTCACTCTGTTTTTCTCTGTTTTGCTCCAAGGTCCTATCACTCCACAGGGAACTGGCTTCTTGGCAGTACAGTCCGTCAGTGGCGTCATGGTGAATATCTGCATGTTTTCCTTTCAGCCGATGTTTGAGAAACGGATTTTGAATATGAATTATTAGCTACATGAAACCAAGTTGAGAATGCCTCCTCTTTAATGTGTCAATCTAGTAGATTTCTGTTGGCTTTTGATCTTCCTGCATCCTTGTACGTAGGGTGTGAGAGTGCAGAAGAGGAAGGTAGAAGAATTATGATGGCACTGGTAATGCCATTTTACGTTTTTATCTTACGTATCTAAAGCATTTAAGTTGTGTTCACTATGTGCTAAGCACTGTACTGGATACTGAGGCCGCATCGCATACAAACTAGACATGACCCTGCCCCCTTGTAATGCTTGCTTAGCAAAGGATGTTCACAGTCCCTGTTTGACCAGTCAGCCCCATTTAACTGAAGAGAAGATGGACTAATGAGCAGGTGGAACCCACCCTGGGCGTCCAAAATTTGATTTTTTAAATGTTAAAAGTCCAATTTTCATTTTTTTCTTTCTTTACAAATAGATCGTTATTGTAAGATTTTGTTATTATGGAATGATTCTCAGGAAAGTAGTTCATTTTGGCTTACCAGTGTTATAGTTTTAGATGGCTTTTGTTAAAATACTATTTTGCACGTTCACGTAGTCTTTCTTAGATGACTGTAAGTGAAATTGTATCAGAGAAATTGTAGTTTTTCTCTTGCTTATTTCTATATTCAAATTTTGGGATTTCCTTCTAGCCTGATTTCCGAATCGCTGCAACAGGTGTTGTCCTTGACCTGGATAAATCCATAAAGATTGTGAAGAAATTAAAGCTAACTGGATTTCCATATAAAATTTTCAAAAATACTTCATTTATTAAGGTCTGTATATCTTTGAATTCATGTATTTAGAAATGTATACATTTTTAAAGGAGGAAGGAAATACGGGTTAAGTAATACTTACCCAAATGCTTAGCGGGTCTGCATTGTGGCACAGAGGTTAAGCTGCCTCTTGGGACGCCTGCATTCCATAGCAGAGTGCCTGGATTGAAGTCCTGGCTGTACTTCCTGTCCAGCTTCCAGTTAATGGGCACCCTGGAAGCAGCGGGTGAAGGCTCAAGTACTTAGGTCCCTGCCATCCATGCGGGAGACCCAGATTGAGTTCTAGCTCCGAGCTTCGGCTTGACCCAGTCTTGGCTATTGCAGGCATTTGAGGAGCAAACCAGTGTGGAAGGTTGATTCACTGTCTGTCTGTCTCTCTCTCTCTCTCTCTCTCTCATTCACTCTCCTTTCAAATAAATAAAAATAGATAATTTTTTTTTAAAAAAGTGCAAAGAAAACTGCTTGGGACCAGAAGTGTCAGGCTTCAGATTTTTGAAGACTTTAGGAGATTTGGATTTGAATATACATAGTGGGATATCTTGGGGTGGGCTCCAGGTCTAAACACTTATTCATATACTCCTTTTCCTCATAACCTGAAGCTAATTTTATACAATATTTTAGTGTGTACGCATTTTGTCTGTGATCAGTCACATGAAGTGAAGTGTAGAATTTTCTACTCTGGGGTCATCTTGACACTCAGGAAGTTTTGGATTCTGGAACTTTTCAGATTGGAAATGCTAAACCTGTACTTCTAAATTCAGGTCTCATGTTTTTAGGAAAGTCTTTGAAATATTTTATAAACTTAATCTTCTGTCTTTTTCAGCTTACATCTGTATATTGGTCTCTGTGTTACTTAAATATGCTCAAAAATCTCAAAGCAAAGTAAAAGAGGAATTTTCAGTAATTGAGGCAATCATTTATTACCTCCACGTGAGACTGTCATAGGACTAATAGATAACGTGTAATTTCAGCCAGTACTGAGTTTAGTTTCATACCTTTTTGATTTATGTAAAGAAAAGAAGGAAATCGTACATTTTTCACAGTTCAGTATGAAATAGACAAAGCAATTTGCAAAACACCTTGGCAAGGTTCCAGAGAAATGAATAGGCTGTTCTGCAGTATTTTCAGCAGTATAAAGTTTCAGCAGTTAGAATGTTTGCATGAAAAGCAGATTTGGGGTGGGCATTTGGCTTGGTAAGAAGCTAAGGATGCCCACATCCCATATTGAAGGACTTGGGTCCCATTCCCACCCCTGGCTGTAGATTCCAGCCTCCTGCTCATGTGAACTCTGGCAGGCAGCAGTAATAGTTCAGGTAGGGGATCTGGATGAGTTCCTGGTGTCTGGCTTCAGCCCCTGAGTCTGGGGCCATTACAGGCATGGGAGGAGTGAACCAGCAAATGGGAACTCTCTCATCTCCCTGCCTCAAACTTTTTTTTTTTTTTTTTAATTTATTTTTTTGACAGGCAGAGTGGACAGTGAGAGAGAGAGACAGAGAGAAAGGTCTTCCTTTTTGCCGTTGGTTCACCCTCCAATGGCCGCCGCGGCCGGCGCACTGCGCTGATTTGAAGGCAGGAGCCAGGTGCTTGTCCTGGTCTCCCATGGGGTGCAGGGCCCAAGCACTTGGGCCATCCTCCACTGCACTCCCGGGCCACAGCAGAGAGCTGGCCTGGAAGAGGGGCAACTGGGACAGAAGCCGGTGCCCCAACCGGGACTAGAACCCGGTGTGCCGGCGCTGCAAGGCGGAGGATTACCCTATTGAGCCACGGCGCCGGCCCCAAACTTTTTTTTATGAAGAATTAAATGGATCATAAAATGTTCTTATAATAATACCACCAGCATTTCACCAGATCTTTTTCTTTTTTCAATTTTTATTTTATTTGAAAGGCAGAAACACAGAGATCTTTCATCCACTGGTTCATTCCTCAAGTGATCTCAACAAGAGCTGGGACAGGCTGAAGCCTGGCTTCTGGAACTCAGTCTCCCATCTGCGTCGTACCCAGATCGTACCCAATCTCCGATCTTGGGTCGTACCCGAGTACTAGAACCGTCATTTGCTGCTTCGCAGAGTGCACATTAGCAAGAAACAGGACCAAAAGTGGAGGAGCTGGGAGTGGAACCAGGCACCCTGATAGGGGATGTGTGCATCAGATGCCCACCCCCTCTTTTTGTTTTCTAAGTGAGAGCAGCGAAGCAGCAGGATTTGAGCTGCATGCTTGTCTGCAAGATGCCGGCAGCGGCTGCTGAGGCCAGCTCAGTCCACAGAACGACACTGATGAGTGTGTCTTTGCTCTTGTCTTCTACTGCGATGCCCGGAACGACATGCCAGTGAGCCCACAGGAGAGTCTTGGTTAACGTTCCCGAGGGGAAGATACAAGAGTTGCATTCTTTTTGGCACAGTAGTTCCACTTTTAGAAGGAAAAATATTTTAACTTTATCACCCTCAATGAGTTGTTTTTTAACCAAGGGGATATTTATGAGCTAACAGTTTGAGGAAGTGACTTTGTATGTCTGTATTTGTGCCTATAGGGAATGTTCAATTCAGCTTTGGAAGTGGCCAAATTTGAAGGTGCTGTGATTCGAACTGTCAGTGGAATCAGGGGCCAGATCAAGAAGGCGCTCCGGGCTCCCGAGGGCGCTTTCCGGGCCAGCTTCGAGGATAAGCTGCTGATGAGCGGTAAGTATCCTTGGCAGGCTGTGTGTGATGGTGGGGCGCTGCCACTGCCCGTTTCTGGTTGAGTAGAGGTTGGACTTGGGTCTTTGGCAGCCCAGTCTCAGCTCCAGTTCTCCCTACTCCCAGCCTTTATGCAGTGCTGATTCACATTGTGTCTGCAGGCCTTCGGCTCACGGGCAGGAAAAGTTTTTCATGCACAGAGGAGTTCAGGGGCTGGCATGATGCAGCTGGTTAAACTGCCCTTGCGTTGCTGGCATCCCATACTGGGGCGCTGGTTCGAGTCCCTGCTGCTCTGCTTCCAATCCAGCTTCCTGCTGGGGAAGGCAGTGGATGATGGCCCAAGTACTGCAACCCCATGGGAGATCCGGATGGCGTTCCTGCCTCCCAGTAGCAGCCTGACCTAGTCCTGGCTCTGTTGTGGGCATTTGAGGAGTGAACCCGTGGACCAAAGATTGGTCTCCCTCTCTTATTCTGCCTTTCAAATAAGTAAATCATTAAAGAAAATAAGAGTAGTCTAATTGGTAAAGTCCCCCTCAAATACGTTGCAAACAGGTAGAGAAATTTGGAGTAAATGTTTTTGTGGTTTTTTGGCAAGATGAATGTGAATCTTCTTTTGAAAATGTTGCAGTAAGTTTCCTCTCTTTCCAGATATCGTCTTCATGCGCACTTGGTATCCTGTCTCCATTCCAGCCTTCTACAACCCCGTAACATCTTTGTTAAAACCACTGGGCGAGAAAGATACGTGGTCAGGAATGCGGACCACAGGTCAGCTGAGGCTTGCGCAGGGCATCAAGCTGAAGCCGAACAAGGACTCCCTGTATAAGGTACTGGGTGTGTGTGTGCAGTTGTCAGTGACGACAGCATGCCCTCCAGATCGGGGGTCACAGGGATGGGGAGTGTCTCGTAGGAATTTCCCCGTATGCTGTCTCATGTTAAATTTAGCAGCTGTCTGTTCATGGCCTATCTTAGAAAAGAGCATGAAAATGGTAATGGTGGTTTTCTCTGGTTTGGAAAAGAGATGTTTAAAATTTTATGTCGTACTTTGACATTTACAATGTGATGTTATGGGATACAGATGCATAGTAAAATGGTTGCTGTAGTGAAGCAAATTAGCATATCTGCCATATCACATAGTCACTTGTTTTTGACAAGAACAGATAAAACCTACTTAATAAAAATTCCAAATGCAGATGCATTTGAATTACGTCTGGTCCTCTCTTGTGCATCTCTCGACTTTGCTGCATCTCCCTGCTACTTTGTACCCTTTAACCCACACCTTCCTATTTCTTCTTGGCTGTTTTTCCATCGTTGGAGCAACGTCTGTTCTGATCCTTTGCACATTTTTTAAATTGGGTTATTTTTTCTGTTATAAGAGTTCTTTTTTGGCTGTTAACTCTTCCCAGATACATGGCTTGCAGATGTTTTTCCGAGTCTGTAGGTTGTCTGTATGATTTTGTTAACCGTTTTTGCTCTGCAAAGGATGTGGAATTTGATGTAGCCCCCACTGTTTTCACTTTGGTTATTCCGGGCTTTGGGTACCTTAGCCAAAAAATCATTGCCAAGGCCAATGTTGAGCTTTTTTCTTATGTTCTTTTCTAGGAGTTTTAAGAATTCCAGTCTTAAAGTTAGGTCTTTAGCCACTTGCGTGGATTTTTGTGTATGGTGTAAGATAAGAGTTCAGCTTCATTCTTTGGCATGTGAAAATTCAGTTTTACCAGCATCATTTATTTATTTAAAGATTTGTTTATTTCTTTGAAAGAGTTAAAGAGATCTTTCATCCGCTGGTTCACTCCCCAGATGGCCTCAACAGCCAGAGCTATGCCAGGCCCAAGCCAGGAGCCAGGGGCTTCTTCCAGGTCTCCCAATGTGGTGCAGGGACCCAGGTACTTGGGCCATCCTCCACTGTTTTCCCAGGCCATAGCAGAGAGCTGGATCGGAAGTGGAGATGGTGGGACATGAACTGGTGCTCATATGGATGCCAGCATCCCAGACGACAGCTTTACCTCACTGTGCCACAGTGCCAGCCCCCCTGCCCTTTCTGGCCCAGCATCGTTTATTAACAAGACTGTTCTTACACCATCATGTTCTCTTGGTCACCTTTGTCAACGATTGGTTGACTGTGTGTGTATGGACTATTTCTGGCGTTTCTTTTCTGTTCCATTTGTCTGTGTTTCCCTTTTTATGTGAATACCAATGTTTTGATTATCATAGCTTCGTAGTATAATTTTAAAGTGGAAAGTATGATGCCTCCAACTTTGTTTTTTAAATTAATTTATTTTTTGAAAGAATTAGAGCGATAGAAACAAAGGGAAAGGATCTTCTATCCACTGATTCACTCACTCCTTAAATGGCTACAAGAGCCTGGCCTGAGCAACGCTGGAGTCAGGAGCCGAAACACCATCCAAGAGTGGCAGGGCCCAAATACTTGGGCTGCCTTCCGCTGGCTTCCCAGGCACATTAGCAGGGAGCTGGATTGGAAGCAGAGTGGCCGGGACTCAAACTGGCTTTCATGTGGGACACCAGCATCACAGATGGCTGCTTTACCCTTTGCACCACAGTGCCTGGCCCCAGCTTTGCTCGTGTGTGTGTGTGTGTGTGTGTGTTACTGATTACATTTTTAATGTTTGTAAGGCACTTAGATTTTCTGCTTTTGTCTTGGTCATATTTGGTTGGCCATTTTTTTTTTAAAGATTTATTTATTTATTTGAAATAGTTACACACAGAGATAAGGAGAGGCAGAGAGAGAGAGCAAGAGCTTTTCCATCTGCTGGTTCACTTCCCAGTTGGCCGCAACGGCCGGAACTGTGCCAGTCCAAAGCCAGGAGCCTCCCCGGGTGTCTCCCACACGGGTGCAGGGACCCAAGGACCTGGGTCATCTTGTACTGCTTTCCCAGGCCATAGCAGAGAGCTGGATAGGAAGTGGAGTAGCCAGGTCTCAAACCAGTGCCCATATGGGATGCCTGCACTGCAGGCGGCAGCTTTACCCACTAACCACAGCCCCGGCCCCGGACCCCCAACTTTTAAAAAATTTCTCAGTATTGGCCAGCGCTGCGGCTCAGTAGGCTAATCCTCCACCTTGCAGCGCCGGCACACCGGGTTCTAGTCCCGGTCGGGGCACCGATCCTGTCCCGGTTGCCCCTCTTCCAGGCCAGCTCTTTGCTGTGGCCCGGGAGTGCAGTGGAGGATGGCCCAAGTGCTTGGGCCCTGCACCCCATGGGAGACCAGGATAGGCACCTGGCTCCTGCCATCGGAACAGCACGGTGCGCTGGCCGCAGCGCGCCTACCACGGCGGCCATTGGAGGGTGAACCAACGGCAAAAAGGAAGACCTTTCTCTCTGTCTCCCTCTACTGTCCACTCTGCCTGTCAAAAAGCAAAAAAAAAAAAAAAAGATTGTTTTTCTGTTGCTGTAAAATGTGCCATTGTAATTTTGACAGGATTGTTAAATCTGTATATTGCTTGAATATTAATTTAATATTTCAGTATTCTTCTAATTCATTAGCATGGGATACCTTTCCATTTATTTGTATCATCTTCCATTCTTTCATCTTTTATCATTGTTTTTTAGTCTCCAGCACACAAATCTTCCACTTCCGTGGTGAAATTTATCCCTGATTCTGTTTGTTTATTTTTGATGCTTTCCTAAATGAGGTGTTTTTGTTTTGTTTTGTTTTGTTTTTGCCTTTTAAATATTTATTCATTTTACTTATTTGAAAGACATATAGAAAGAGAAAAACACACTTATGTCTACTTCTGGTTCACTCCCTAACAGCCAGGGCTGGGCCAGGCTGAAGCCAGGACCCTAAAACTCAATCCAGCTCTCCCACATGTATGGCAGGGATCCAAGTCCTTGAGCCATCACCTGCTGCCACCCAGGGTGTGCATTAGCAAGGAGCCGGATTGGAAACAAAGCTGGGACTTGCACCTAGGGACTCCCAATATGAGATGCAGGTGTTTTAAGCAGTAGCTAAAACCACTGTGCCAAACTTCTGTCCTAGAATCTGTTTTCTTGATTTCTTTTTCAGCTGGATCTTAATCACATATAGAAATATTGCTGATTTATTTGTATGTTAATTTTGTAACCTGTAACTTTCTGAAATCGTTTATTAGTTCCAACCAGTCTTTTTTATTCAGTCTTTAGGATTTTCTGCATATACGCTCATGCCATCTACAAATGGAGATAATTTTACTTCTTCCTTTCCAGGATGCGTGCCCTTTTATTTTTTTCTTATCTGATTGCTCTTGCTAGTACCTTATTTATGTTGAATAGAAGTGGTAAGAGCAAGCATCTCTGGGGCTGGCGCTGTGGCACAGCAGGTTAGAGCCCTGGCCTGTGGTGTCGGCATACCGTGTGGGTGCTGGTTCAAGTCTTGGCTGCTCCACTGCCAATCCAGCTCTCTGCTTATGGCCAGGGAAAGCAGTAGAAGATGACCCAAATGCTTGTGCCCCTGCACCCATGTGGGAGACCCAGAGGAAGTCCTGGCTCTTGGCTTCAGCTCAGCTCAGCTCAGCTCTAGCCATTGCAGCCATTTGGGGAGTGAACCAGCAGATGAAAGACCTCTCTCTGTCTGTCTTTACCTCACTCTGTAACTCTTTCAAATAAATAAAATAAATCTTTAAAAAAAAAATGAAAATTCTTTAAAAAAAAAAAAAAGCTAGCTAGCATCCCTATCTTGTACTGTCGTTTAGTGGAAAGCCTTCAGTTGTTTCCTGTTGACTATGATGTTAGCTGTGGGTTTTTCTAAGTGGTCTTTATTGTACTGAAGAGCTTTCCTTCAATACCAAAACCATGGAAAGAGTCTTTATCAAGAAAGGATGCTGGGGGCACGTGTAGTGGGCATAGTTGATAAGCGCACACTTGTGATGCCAGCATTCCATATGGGTGCCAGTTTGTGTCCCAGCTGCTCCACCTCTGACCCAGCTCCCCCTGCTTTCTCAATGGCATTAGCAGAGAGCTGGATCAGAAGTGGAGCAGCCAGGACTCGAACTGGCACCCATATGGGGTGCTGGTGTTGCAGGTAGTAGCTTTGCCCAATATACCACAGTGCCAGACCCTCTACTTCAATCTTAGTATTTTTTTCTGTAATGAAATTTGTCCATTTTCTCAAGAGTATTCAATTTGTTTTTATATAATTGTTCATAACTGTCTCATAATCCTTTTTAATGTGTCTCTGTAATGTCTCTACTTTTATTTCTGATTTTATTTATCTGAGTTTTAGTCTAGATTGGGGTTTGTTAATATTGTGTATTTTTTCAAAGAGCCAACTCTTGATTTTATTGATTTTTTTTTCCTTGTGGTTTTTCTTTTTCTATGTTTGATTTATTTCTATTCTGATCCTATTTTATTTTATTATTTATTTTAAATATTTATTTATTTATTTGGAAGCGAGAGTTAGAGAGAGAGAGGGAGATACAGAGAAAGAGAGGAAAAAAAAAAATCTTCCATCTGCTGGTTCACTCCTCAAATGGCCACAACAGCCTGGGCTGGAACATGCCAAAGCCAGGAACCTGCAGCTCTGTCCAAGTCTCCCATGTGGGCTCAGGGGCCTAAGCATTTGGGCCGCCTTCTGCTACTTTCCCAGGTGCTTTAGCAGGGAGCTGAATCAGAAGTGGAGCAGCCGGGACTCAAATCTGCACTGATATAGGATGCTGGCACCAGAGGCCATAGCTTTACCCACTGCACCACAATGCCAACTCCCAGTTCTGATCTTTATTTTCTTCTGCTAACCTTGGGTTTAGTTTGTTCATCAAGATTTATTTGTTATTTATGTGAAAGAATTACAGAGAGAAAGAGGAGAGACAGAGAGAGATCTTTCATCTGCTGGTTCACTCCCCAAGAAGCTGCCAATGGCCAGAGCTGTGCCAGGCCAAAGCCAGGAGCCCAGAGCTTCTTCCAGGTATCCGAAGCAGTTGCAGGCACCCAAGCACTTGGGCCATCTTCCACTGCTTTCCCAGGCCATTAGCAGGGAGCTGGATTGGAAGTGGAGCAGCCGGGTCTCAAACCAGCGCTCATATAGGATGGGATGCCAGCATCACAGGCAGAGGCTTAACCTGCTGTGCCACAATGCCAGCCCCTCAAGATATTTTTAAACTTACGTTTTGATCTTGTTCTTGACCCATTTGTTGTTCTGGAGTATGTTGTCTAATTTCCACTTATTTGCAAATTTTCCAGGATTCCTACAGTTGCTAATTTCGTACAGTTGAGGTCAGAAAAAATACGAGCTATGATTTCAGTCTTCTTGAATTTGTTTAGACTTGTTTTGTGGTCTAATATGGTAGATGCTGGGTAATGTTCCATGTACATGTATATTCTGCTGTTAGATGAATATTTCTGATTTTATCACTTAGGTCCATTTGATCTAGAGTGTAATTCAAGTCAAGTATTTTCTTGTAGTTTTCTCTCTGGACTGTTCTATTCATTATTGAAAGTGGGATATTAAAATTATATAGCCATTCCTTACTTCATGTCCATTAATATTTGCTTCATTTATTTAGATGCATATGTGTTGGATCCACATTTACAATTATGCGCTCTTGATTCACTGACCCGTTTATCATTGAATAATGACCTTTGTTGTCTCTTGTAACACTGTTTGATTTGAAGTCTGTTCTGGTTACTAATTGCATGGAACTATCTTCTCTTTTAGCCAATGTTTGTCCTTAAAGCTAAAATGGGGTCTATTATAGGCAGCAAATAGTTGAATCCTATTTTTGTATCCATTTAACCACTATGTCTTTGAATAGGAGAGTTTAGTCTAATTTAATTAATTAATTATTTATTTATTTATTTTTGACAGGCAGAGTCGATAGTGAGAGAGAGACAGAGAGAAAGGTCTTCCTTTTTGCCGTTGGTTCACTCTCCAATGGCCGCTGCGGCTGGAGCACCGCGCTGATCCGAAGCCAGGAGCCAGATGCTTCTCCTGGTCTCCCATGGGGTGCAGGGCCCAAGCACTTGGGCCATCCTCCACTGCCTTCCCGGGCCATAGCAGAGAGCTGGCCTGGAAGGGGGCAACTGGGATAGAATCCGGTGCCCCAACTGGGACTAGAACCTGGTGTGCCGGCGCCTCAAGGCGGAGGATTAGCCTGTTAAGCCACGGCGCCGGCTAGTTTAGTCTATTTTATAGTCAGTGTTATTGTTGATAGGTTAGTATTTAATCCTGCCATTTTGCTAATTTTTTCTACTTTTGTACCTCCTTTGTCCCTTTCTTGTGTGGACGCCTGTAGTTGAAGCCACACCCACTAGGATGAGGCGCAGGGTAGGGTGGGTGTGTGCTCAGCTGCAGTGTGGTGGCCCGGAGTTTCTCATTGTTCACATCCCTGCCAATAGTTGGCCTCATAAGCTTGTTTATTTATTTTTTTCTTTAATTTTAGGTTTGCAGTGCCTATCTAGATTCCTATTTTTATACAGATTTTGGTCTCTGAAAACTTTCATTATTTTCCTCATAATCTAGCAATGCATTTGAAAAGATTTCATTTAGGATATTCAGCTATTTTGTATTAAGAGAGTAGTTCAGGATATCAGTCTGCCATTCTACTAGAAATTGATGCTTCCCAGGCATTACTTTTTCTAAAAATAGTTAATAAAGTTTTGGATCATCTTACATGATTTTCATTAAAATAAACTACAGGATGTGGAGATGGAGAGGTCTCTGAATTCTTTAATTCTACAGTAAGTTGGGTTCCTAAACAAAGTCTGCTACTTTATTGGTGTGGATGATATGTTTAATCATAAAGTTTAAAATATAACAGAAATATTCCTCACATAGTCAATATTGACTTTTGGTGAAGACCAAGGGCAATTCTTTCAACTTATTAGCAATATTTCTGAGGCAGTTAAGAATTTTGATCATCTGGAGCATGAAACTTAAGATTACCTTGAAGATTTAGTACGGAGAGTTTGGGCTTCCCCTGTTGTTGAAATCTCACTTAGCCAGTGTTCCACCAGAAGCAGTAAAGTTAAGCTTCTTACGGGAATCAGGATGGGGATGCTTTGACTGCCAGTTGGAGGGAGAGACATGTCCTTAAGTCCAGACAGGGTAATAGTCACGGTGAAAAGCTAAATTGTTCCCGTTAGGCTGGGGCAAGCGGCTTCGGTGCCCCACAGCTAAGGCCTGCATTGTCCATTGAAAGGAACCGTGGGTCTGCTGAGTGTGGAGACTCATTCACACTGGGCAGATGGGCTCAGTGGCTCTCCTAGGAGAGCTGTAAGTGTCCTCTGTCTGGTCCTCTGTGTTCCTGGAGTCGTGGATGTCCATTGAGACCTCTGTATTTGGTGGGTGATTGCATCCAAATTTCTGACAGTTAGCAGACTCTGGTGTTGCTGATCTTGCGGGAGAGTCCAGCTATTGAGATTCAGTGTCCAAGTTTTGAATATGCGCAGGTCATAATTTAAATAGCTCAGTCTGTTTTCTTTTTCTTTTCAGCCAATCCTGAGGCAAAGGAAGCATTTCAACTCACTGCACATTCCAAAGGCCTTGCAGAAGGCCCTGCCATTTAAGAATAAGCCCAAGACTCAGGCAAAGGCAGGCAAGGTGCCAAAGGACCGAGTGAGACCAGCCGTCATCCGGGAGCCTCACGAGAGGAAGGTACGGGCGCAGCTTGCTGCGCGTTGCATGTAGAAGTGAAAGAGGCACACTTGGCAAGCCTGCTGCGTGCCCAGGCTTCATCAGGGAAGTGTGAGGGCCACACTTGCTCGAGGCACCAGAGCTGGAAGTTAGGAGCGGGGCCAGAGTCCACTTCCCTTCTTTGGTCTCTGCCTTGTGCGTGTGGGTGGGGGGTCGCAGACATACAGCAGGTGACTGTGCTTGCGCACAGTGTCTGTAGACACTTTGGTGGTTGAGGTTTAATGTGCTCGCACCTGTACCTCCATGCAAACTGCATTCCTGGTTCAGGATGGCTCGCGGTAGGGTCCTATACACCTGGGGCATGGCGGGAGTCTAGTTTTGACACATCTGTGGCGGTGTGAGGCCTGGCAGGTCAGATGGAGGCCGTACCTGTGGGGACTTCCTGCTGCTCACCGGGATTTGTCCTTGTCAGATCCGGGCGCTGCTGGACGCCCTGAGTACGGTGCACAGCCAGAAGATGAGGAAGGCCAAGGAGCAGCGGCACCTGCACAACAAAGAGCACCTGCGAGCGAAGCAGAAGGAGGAAGAGGAGAAGCTGAAGCGGCAGAAGGACCTCAGGAAGAAGCTCTTCCGCATCCAGGGTCAGAAGGAGAAGAGAAACCAGAAGTCCAGCCTCAAGGGCGCCGGGAGCAATTGAAGAGGCCTCAGAGCACAGACGGACAGGGTCCAGCACATCGTGCTGGCAAACAGCAGGCGCCGAGCGTGAGGCCCAGAGAGCCCGCCATCGGCAGAGCGCCCGGACTGCGCCTTCCGACAGCCGTGAGGGCTGTGCTGGTGGCACCCACGCCCCGTCTCCGCTTCCAGTGATACAGGGACGCGAGGTGATGTCACCTGTGTTCCGTGGACTCTACTTTCCTCCAGCCACCCTGGTTTCATTAATTATTTTGTGCTACTAAAATATCATTAAAATATTTTTCTGTTCATTTTGGCTTAGAAGTTTTTATTAGGGATGAACGCCTAGCAGTTGATTGTAAATAATGATTTATTCTACCACCTTCATGATAAGTCGTCCAATTAGGGAAAAAAATTGTTAACTGGAAGACTTCACTATAATGTAGAAGTTTAGAGAAGGCTATGAGGTGATTTATTTTTTCTGTTGTATTCTCTGATCACTGACTGTAGACAGAGAGAGAAAGAGGTCTTCCATCCACTGGTTCACTCCCCAATTGGCCACAACGGCTGGAGCTACGCCGATCCGAAACCAGGAGCCAGGAGCTTCTTCCAGGTCTCCCACGTAGATGCAGGGGCCCCAGGACTTGGGCCATAGCAGGGAGCTGGATCGGAAGAGGAGCAACTGGGATTCAAACCAGTGCCCATATAGGATACTGGCACTGCAGGCCACAGCTTTACCCGCTATGCCATAGCACTGGCCCCCATGTTGCCTTTTGAAACATCATATGTAAATATAATTGATAGTTTATAAAATAAACTATACAGAGCATTCTAAGTTATACTACGTTTTGCAGTTAAGCTTATAGTAAGGTTGAAAATCGAAAGCTAGCGTTTTTTTTATTTTTATTTTTATTTTTTTTTATTTTTATTTTTGACAGGCAGAGTAGATAGTGAGAGAGAGAGACAGAGAGAAAGGTCTTCCTTTTGCCGTTGGCTCACCCTCCAATGGCCGCCGTGGTTGGCGCGCTGCGGCCGGCGCACCGCGCTGATCCGATGGCAGGAGCCAGGTGCTTCTCCTGGTCTCCCATGGGGTGCAGGGCCCAAGCAAGCACTTGGGCCATCCTCCACTGCACTCCCGGGCCATAGCAGAGAACTGGCCTGGAAGAGGGGCAACCGGGATAGAATCCGGCGCCCCGACCGGGACTAGAACCCGGTGTGCCGGCGCAGCTAGGCGGAGGATTAGCCTAGTGAGCCGCGGCGCTGGCCTATTTTTTTAAGATTTATTTATTTGAATGGCAATGACAGGGAGAGGCAGAGATCTCCCATCTGCTGGTTCACTTCCCAGATGACCACAATGGCCAGCGCTGGGCCAGGCTGAAGCCAGAAGCCAAGAGCACCATCCGGGTCTTCCACGTGAGTGGCAGGACCTCAACACCTGGGCCATCCTCCACTGCTTTTCCCACCAGCAGGGAGCCGGATCCGACGTGAAGCAGTGGGACCCTGAACCATGAGCAGGCACCCGTGTGGGATGCAGGTGTCTCAGGCAGTGGCCCTGCCCACGATGCTACAACACCGGCCCCTCCTTGTCTTTTCTAAAGACTGTGTGTAAAATCGTACCTGCTGTTATTGGAAAACCTTGTTTGTCACATTTGGAAAACAAGAATGAGAAGTTTGCATATTGAGATTATTCATAACTAAAGTTGGGCAACTTGTACTGTCTTTCCAGGAAGGATGCTTCCAGGTTAGGGGCCTGCCGGCCAGGTTGCTAAAACATCTGCATGCATAGTTTGTCCCACTGTGAAGTCCGCATGTGTTGTAGGGGAAGGTAGGCTATCAGAATGGGGACTAGGCGTTCGTCAGTTACTTTCCTAGCCTAACGCCTTATTCATCTAGTGCTGTCAGGAAGTGTTTTACAAACGTACATTCCACCAGAATGCAGTAGGAGAGGTGCCGAGTGGAGAGCCCTCAGGTGCACAACAACTGTGAAAAAAGTCGGCTTGGAAGGAGGAAGGAACGGTACTCAGGTAGCTGAGGTGCCCTATGACTATGCAAGATCGGCACTGATCCTCGAACACATTGACAGTCTTTCTGGAAACTTCTCAATTGCATACACTTTATAATGTGTTACTCTGTTGCAAAGAAATACATTCAACAAAAATGGAATTGAGCCAACTACTCATTTGTATACCTTCCTATGTCTGCACTGTGCATGTACACCCATAGGTTTAGGTATTTTTTAAAGTAATCTTGGCCTATAGTGTAGCTGGCATTTTATGCCACTCAAAATATTCTTATGAGACAGTGAGTGGCTCTGTCTCGTGTTGGTGAACATACAAGATTTTTTGAACACATGAAGTTGCTTCCTTTAACACTTTGCTGTCCTTGCCCTGCCATTTGCTGACATGCCTGCCACCGTAGAAAAGACTGAAGAAGACAGCCATGTGGTCCTGTGTAGTCCCCAGAGGCTCCAGGGCTTACCTCGTGGGTGAGCAAAGAGCATTTGTTAACTGCCCTCGGCACTTGCTCTTCTTACCAGACTCAGATTTTGTAAAACCATAATTCAGAATCTGCCCTAAATGTATTATAACTTACTTGGCTCTCCTTATCTTCACATAGTTTATTTCACTGTTTTGAAGTCTTGTACATTTTTTAAATCCTTAAATTAAGGAAACACCTGAGTAGTTAGACACTTAAATTCCACACGTAGTAGGAGAGTGTCAGCATATCAATTTTGGGCGAGTGTTTGATGGTTGAAAATTCGGCAAGCTTTGATTGGGTAGGCGTTTGGAAGAATACTTTAAATCGTGCCTATGTGGAGTTAGGGCATTCTGCATTAAGGTTGCCCTTTGTATGTAGAGAATGAAGGGGATCTCGCAGACATTGAACCAGGTAGACAGTCACTTTTTTTGGAGGTCCTGTTTCTGTTGTTTCAGGCTGTGTGTTGTGAAAAACGAGGCATAACGTGGGAGTTGGCGTCTGAACTGTTCTTCACTGTGCAGCCCAGTGGTGTTAACTGTACGTTCGTAGTGTTGCGTCACCGCCTCTAGGACTTCCTCTTCATCCCAACGAGAACTCTGTTCATTAAACTCTACCTCCTGTCCCCTCCTCCCACCAGCCCCTCACAGCCATCATTCTCTGTCTCTGAATTTGACAGCTGTTTGGACAGTATGTGCTGTGGAGTACTTGTCTTTTTGTACCTGTTTTGTTTCATTTGTATAATGTCTTCAAAGATTCATTCACATTGTAGCATGTGTCAGAAGTCCATTCTTTTCTATGTTTTTTGTTTTTTTTTTTTTTTTTTTTGACAGGCAGAGTGGACAGTGAGAGAGAGACAGAGAGAAAGGTCTTCCTGGGCCGGCGCCGTGGCTCAACAGGCTAATCCTCCGCCTTGCGGCGCCGGCACACCGGGTTCTAGTCCTGGTCGGGGCACCGATCCTGTCCCGGTTGCCCCTCTTCCAGGCCAGCTCTCCGCTGTGGCCAGGGAGTGCAGTGGAGGATAGCCCAAGTGTTTGGGCTCTGCACCCCATGGGAGACCAGGATAAGCACCTGGCTCCTGCCATCGGAACAGCGCGGTGCGCGGGCCGCAGCGCGCTACCGCGGCGGCCATTGGAGGGTGAACCAACGGCAAAAAAAGGAAGACCTTTCTCTCTGTCTCTCTCTCTCACTGTCCACTCTGCCTGTCAAAAAAAAAAAAGAAAGGTCTTCCTTTTGCTGTTGGTTCACCCTCCAATGGCCGCCGCAGCTGATCCAATGGCAGGAGCCAGGTGCTTATCCCGGTCTCCCATGGGGTGCAGGGCCCAAGCAAGCACTTGGGCCATCCTCCACTGCACTCCTGGGCCACAGCAGAGAGCTGGCCTGGAAGAGGGGCAACCGGGACAGAATCTGGCGCCCCGACCGGGACTAGAACCTGGGGTGCCGGTGCCGCAAGGCGGAGGATTAGCCTAGTGAGCCGCGGCGCCGGCCTTTTTTTTTTTTTTAAGATTTGTTTATTTATTTGAAAGAGTTACATAGAGAAAGAGAGGCAGAGAGAGAGAGAGAGAGTCTTCCTGGTTCACTCCCCAATTGGCCACATCAGCTGGAGCTGAGCCGATCCAGAGCCAGGAGCTTCTTCTGGGTCTCACACATGGGTGCAGGGGCCCAAGCACTTAGGCCATCTTCTACAGCTTTCCCAGGCCATAGCAAAGAGCTGGATTGAAAGTGGAGCAGCCGGGACTTGAACCAGCGCCCATATAGGATGCTGGCACTGTAGGCGGCGGCTTTACCCGCTACACCACAGCACCGGCCCCATCCCTTCCTTTTTAAGGCTAGTCCACTGTCTGTGTATCCAAAGATTCTTCAGAACTTCCCTAGAAAATACATATTGTGAAAGCACTGTGCGTGGATTTCAACACGTTTGCATACCCAAATAAATGTTTGATTTGTTTTCCGTGAACTTTGGGAAGGACCCGGCACCTAGGGGCTGTGGTGAGTAACGCTACTGTGAATATTGCTATACAGATGCCTATTTGAGCCTCTCTCTTCACTGCTTCTGTGTGTGTACCCAGAAGTGAAACTGCTGCATCAAGCGTCACTCTGTTTTTAAGTTTTTGGGAACAGCACCTGCACGTTGTACAGTGCAAGGCTTCCAGGTTTTCCACAGTGGCCTTATTACTGTTATTTTAAGGTGTATTTTTTTTTTCATAACCGACATCCTGTTGGGTGTGAATTTCTGTCTCCTTGTAATTTTGATTTTGATTTGCATTTCCCTAATAACTGGGGATGTTGAGCATCTTTTCATGTGCTTATTGGCTATCTGAATATCTTCTTTGGAGAAATATCTATTCATATCCTTTGCCCACTTTGTAGTCAGGTTGTTTTTTGTTATTGTTATTTATATATTCTGGCTGTCAGTCTCTAATCAGATAAACAGTTTGCTAATATTTTCTCCCTGCTGTGGTTTGCCTCTCCCCTCTCCTGATAGTATTGTTTGACTCACAGAAGCTTTTAATTTGCACGAAGTCAAGTTTCTTCTTTCGTTGCTTGTGCTTTTGATGTCACATCCAAGAAATTATTGGCGAATCGTTGTTTACTTGTTGTGTTTAGATTTTGTTTTTGCTTTTTAAGATTTTATTTATTTATTTGAGAGTTAGAGTTACAGACAGACAGAGGGAGAGACAGAGAGGCCTTCCTTCCACTGGTTTACTCCCCAAATGGCCACAATGGCTGGGGCTGGGCCAGGCTGAAGCCAGGAGCCAGGAGCTTCTTCTGGGTCTCCTATGCAAGCGCAGGGGCCCAAGCAGTTGGGCCATCTTCTACTGCTCTCCCAGCCATAGCAGAGAGCTGGATTGGAAGAGGAGCAGCCGGGATGTGAACCGACATCCATATGGGATTGCCAACACTGCAGGCAGAGGCTCAACCTACTATGCCACAGCACCAACCCCTGGATTTTGGTTTTCTTTGAAAGGCAAAGCAAGAGATACAGGGAGAGCGAGCGAGCGAGCGAGAGCCATATCTGCTGGTTTCCTCCCCAAATGCCTGCTATAGTCAGGGCTGTACCAGGCCAAAGCCGGAAGCCAAATCCATCTGTTTCTCCCTTGTGAGTGGCAGGGACCCAAGTATCTGAGGCATCGTCTGCTGCCTCCCAGGTGTGCATTAGCAGGAAGTTGGGCCAGGAGTGGTGGGAGGTGCATCCAGGCACTCTTCCACAGCACCCCAGGGGGTGGCTTAGCGACGGTGGTACAACGCCCGCCCCGTGTTTGCTGTTTGAAAGATGTGTCGGTTGTGTGATTATTTAGCCGATGTCTGTCTCTCAGCTGCCTACATTTCTTGAACCTGCACATTTGATGTTACTGCCCCAAATACCTTCATCGGCCTCCTTTGCTCAGGCCAGAACCCCTGGCTTGGTTCTACTTGTTGAACTGCAGTGCACTAGCCTCAGGGCCTTGGCGCGTGCTGGCCCCTCCGCCTGGGACGCACCTGTTCTGACGTCACCGCCCTCCCCCTCACCGGGTGTCTGCTGTTCTTCCTCCTGACCCTCGCTCCTCCACCCCTTGCAATAGCAGCTTCCACCCAGCACAGGCTCACCGCTCTCCGCAGACCCTCCTGTGACCCTCCTGACCCCTGCAAGCTGCTCTCCTGCTAAGCTGGCAGTACTCCGTGTGCAGCCCAGGGCCAGGGGGAGGTCAGAGCTGTGTCAGGACAATAGGGTCACGTCCGATCACCACCTGTGCACACGCAGCCAGGGCAGCGCTGGAGCCCTGCACCCAACCAACCACAGACGCGAGAATCCAGTCCACAGAAAGCCAGCCAGGACCCAGACTGCACGGCTATCGGGCAGCGCCGCTTCTCCAGAAATCACTTTGGTGCTGCAAAGTAAGTTTCCAAGGTTGTGCTGCTGTGTGGGGAGCCATGTAATAGGCTTGTTCTGTGTTAGCTGAAATCCGTGTGGATTTTAAATGATCCTCTCTCAGCTTCTTTATTCTCCTCTTTCCTTCCCGCCCCACGCCCTAGCCCTCAGCCAACATGATTTTGTATTTATAGCGGACAAAGTGACGTCTAATATAGATACACGGAGGGGGCCGGCGCTGGGGCATAGCGGATAAAGCTGCCACCTGCAGTGCCAACACCCTATATGGGCTGCTACTGATCCAGCTCTCTGCTGTGGCCTGGGAAAGCAGTAGAAGATGGCCCAAGTCCTTGAGCCCCTGCACCCGTGTGGGAGACGTGAAAGAAGCTCCTGGCTCTTGGCTTCGAATTGGTACTGCTCCTGCCAATGGGGCCATCTGAGGAATGAACCAGCAGGTGAAAGACCTCTATCTCTGCCTCTGCCTCTGCCTCTGCCTCTCTGTAACTCTGCCTTTCAAATAAATAACTAAATCTTTTAGATAGATAGATAGATAGATAGACAGACAGACAGACAGAAAAGACCCAAGCTACTTAACATAGCCATCCCCTTATTTGTGTGGGTGTGGCGAGAGCCTGTTGGATCTACCATGGTTAATTTTCTGGTGTTCAACATACAGAATTGCTAACCACAGATCCTCAGGTCGCCTCCAATCTCACCCAAGCTTTGGACGCTTCCACCAGCGTCTCCCCACTCCCCTCCCCAGCTTCAACTTTGTTACATGGTAAAAAAGATAGATAGGACCCACACCAAAAACCGCTCAGGTCCTCGGGCAGTTTTAGGTGTGCAAAGACCCCGACCTCCAGGTGCTGCTCCCCGATGCTGCCTGCCGCATGTGCGCAGGACCTAGCACTGGCAGCACCGGGCAGCCCATAGCGGCACAGGAAACAGGGATGGGAGAATTACATCCCTGCTTTGTCTCTGGATGCACCTGGTTTCTCCATACCCACAAGGCTGTGGGGCCTGGCAGCGGATGCCCCCTCCACGACCTCCCCATGTTGCCCTGAGCTCCCTTTACCTGTCCAAAGCCCCAGAACCAGTTGGCAGGGTGTGGCCTGTGGGTCTTGTGGTGCTGGTGGACTTGCATGTGATTGTGTGCTTCAACAGCTAAGTTCTAGGGGCCGGCACTGTGGCGCAGTGGGCTAAGCCTCTGCCTGTGGCTCCGGCATCTCATATGGGCACCTGTTCGTGTCCCGGCTGCTTCTCTTCCAATCCAGCTCCCTGCTATGGCCTGGGAAAAGCACTGGAAGATGGCCCAAGTCCTTGGGCCCCTGCACCCATGTGGGAGACCCGGAAGAAGCTCCTGGCTCTTGGCTATGGATCAGCACAGCTCTGGCCATTGCAGCCATTTGGGGGAGTGAACCAGCAGATGGAAGACCTCTCTCTCTATTCCTCTCTCTGTCTGTAACTCTCCCTCTCAAATAAATAAATAAAACCTTAAAAAAAAAAAAAAGCTATGTTTTGGCAAAGGTAACCCGATTAGGCCCTGGGAAGTAAATTTCGGACAAGAGGGAAAGCAGTGACTGCCATGCCTGGAGAGCTGGCGCAGCACTGCCCGGCTCTGTGTCCTGCCGCGTGCAGGCTGTCATGCAAAGGCAACAGCAGCACGTTCAAAAGAGGGGAAAATGAACTGGGGAAATGAATTTGAACACCATTTCTACTTTTTAAAGTCAACATAGCTAAAATATTATCACCGCAACATGGAACCAATAGGAGGATGTCTAATGAGCTAGTCAACATTCGTTCTCTGTGCCAAGTCTGAAATGCCGTGCGTGCTGTGCTCTGGCAGCTCAGTTGCTGTCTTTTGTGGAAAATATTTGCTCCATATTTAGATTTCATGAAATTTGCAGTTGAATAAATAGACACACACCGGCGGTTGTTTAAATGTAACGGGAGCCGAGCCCGGTGACCAGTTTCAAATTTAAATCCAGTGAGACGCAGTCTGCAATTCGCAGCAGCAGCTGCACGCCTCGAATGCTCGGTGGCCCCACGTGGCCAGTGGCTCCAGGGAGGCAGCCTGGCTCTAGAGAGAGGGTGGGAAGAGGGGGAAGCTGCTTTCCAAAGCCAGCGATCTCCAGCGCATGCTCAGAAGAAGAGCAAGTTGGCAAAGACTGGGTGCTGGGCAAGGGAAGAGTGTCAGGCCATGGTGCATGCCAAGGCCCTGTGGCACAAGGTGGTGTGACACCTGTAAGCCGGTGTGGTTGCAGCCACGATGGGCTGAGAGTTGCAGGGGAGGCAGCGGACAAGGCTCCACTAAGATGCTGTTTTGGCCCGGCACTGTGGCACAGTAGGTTAATCCTCTGCCTGCAGCCCTGGCATCCCATATGGGTGCCGGTTCTAGTCCTGGCTGCTCCTCTTCTGTTCCAGCTCCCTGCTATGGCCTGGGAAAGCAGCAGAAGATGGCCCAAGTGCATGGGCCCCTGCACCCATGCAGGAGACTTGGAAAGAAGCTCCTGGCTCCTGGCTTCGGATCAGCTCAGCTCCTTCCATTGTGGCCAATTGGGGAGTGAACCGGCAGAAGGAAGACCTCTCTCCCTGTCTCTTGCTCTCACTGTCTGTAACTCTACCTCTCAAATTAATAAATAAAATCTTTTTAAAAACATGTTGTCTTCATCCCAAGTCACAGGGAAGCCCTTGCAGAGCGTTTAGCTGGGACAGTGTGGTCAAATGTGCATTTTTTTAAAATTCCTTTATTGGGGGGTGGGGACAGTTTGGAAGGAGTTGAAATGTTAAGTCCTGGAAGGAGGTGCAGAGAGGGTGAAGCAGTAGATGCTAGAGCTTTAGGAAGCAGCATTGGAGGGAACTGGATCTCGGGGGTGTGAGGAACAAGGGATCTTTATTTGAAAGGCAAACAGATCTCATCCACTGGTTCACTCCCCAGCTGCCCACAATAGCTGAGGCTGGGCCAAGTGGAAATCAGGAACCAGGCACTCAATCCAGGGCTCCCACATGGGTGGCGGAGACACAAGCCACCCCCCGTAGCCTCCCACGGTCCTTCCTCATCAGCAAGAAACTGGAATTAGGAGCAGAGCCGAGACCCAGACCGAGGCTCTGTGACATGGGCCAGACAACCCAAGCAGCATCTTAATGGCTGCACCAAATGCCCCACCCAGCAGGGTCTTTTACCAGTGTCTTTGGCAGAGCTAAAATTTTAATTCTGATCAAGCCTAATTTCTTTATTTTAAAGATTTATTTATTTACTTGAAAGAGTTACACAGAGAAAGAAGGAGAGGCAGAGAGAGAGAGGTCTTCCATCGGCTGGTTCACCCCCCAATTAGCCACAACGGCCAGAGCTGTGCTGATCCGAAGCTTTCCCTGGGTCTCCCATGCAGGTGCAGGGACCCAATGACTTGGGTCATCTTGTACTGCTTTCCCAGGCCATAGCAGAGAGCTGGATCAGAAGTGGAGCAGCCGGGATTTGAACCGGCCTCCATATGAGATGCCGACACTACAGGCGGTGGCTTTACTCACTAAACCACAGCACTGGCCCCAAGCCTAATTTCTTAATTGGTGCTTTTATGAATCCTGCATTTGAAGTCATGCCTAAGAACTCTTCCCCTCACCTCAAGTCAAAAAAGATTTCTATGTTTTCTTCTAAAATGTTGTGCGGTGCGCACACACACACACACACAGAGAGAGAGAGAGAGAGAGAGAGAGAGAGAGAGAGAGGCATTCACACCAAATGAGGAGGAAACACTGATGACAACCACAGCCCTGGCTGCCCTAGCTCATCACGTAGTCAGAGAACTACGCTTTCCCACGCCCCCTGCTGGTTCCTTTCTGCTTCAGCGAGCCTCAGCTGCCACTGTGCTTTGCCTGGCGAGGTGACAGGACCTTCATTCCGGAATGATCTGGCCCCTTCCTGGTCTCCCCTAGGGGTTGAGTTGCTGTAGTTTCCCAATGACCTTAACACAGGACACGGGGACAGTAAGGGACACCCTAAGGGCCCTGCTGTACACAGCTAAGCTCTTCCTTGCTTCGCTGGGGACACGGTGGTCCCTTTGGTGGTCAGGGTCATTCCCCGCTGCCCCCAGCCCTGGCCAGTGCTGTAACTTCCTTCTGCCTGTGGAGTCAGAGCCCCAGGCAGAGGGCGCCCTATCTTCCAGCTCAGTGGCTCGCTGTATTTCCTGGTGGAAGAACTTCCCGGTAACTGAGACCTCCCAGGCCAGCCGAGCATACGCTAGTGGGGACAGGATGCATTTTTCCCACCCCTTGATTCCTGCACCTGTGAATCCTGCGACAGGAGAAGCACGGAGTCTGACCACATCCGGCTCCTGGAGCACCCCGCCCCGGCCCCGCGTGGTCTGCCTCGTAACCAACATGTACCCGAGTCCTCAGGAAGCCATTCACCGTTCTCCCAAGCCAGCTGCTTCGGGCTGGTGGGGATCCTGGTCAGGCCAGTGAGCTCCTCAAGCTGGACCATTGCTATGCTTCTTAGCCTGAGAACTGCGCACCTCGCTCAGAGCAGTGCTGTGTGCCACGCACGCCATGGCAGTGGCTATCAGGCCCTCTGGACGTCCACGGCGGGGGAGGGAGGGCGGTTTGGGCAGAAGCATTTGGAAAAGGCAAATCCGTATTTGGAATGTCTACTGCACTTAGAGCCGCATGCTGCCCCTCCCTGGATGGAAGTGGCCAGGTACAACAACCGCCCCCCCCCCCCCCCACCAGGTAGCTGGCTGACTCACCCAGGTAATCATGCCATATGCAATCGGGGATGGGCAGCTCGGGGCCATGGTAACTCCGTGGCTCACGGTCAAGGGTTCAGTCTCGACCAGGGCCCTGTCACAGGCCAAGACGTCATCTCAGAAGGAGAGTAGTTATCTGCAGAGCTTGTCTCCAAACTTCTAAAGGCCTGCACCACGACTCACCCATGTAAGGCCTGGCGTAGGCCCCAACAGCATCTCCCTGTCTGTGGAACAGCACCGGATCTGCTGGCTCACGAGGCCTCAAGTGGCAGAGGAGCTGGCGTGGTAGCTTGCACCTGTCATGGTACATTTTCTTGTTCTGCAAAACAAGCAGTTTTGGGGGTAGGTCCTTACATGAACCAACGGCACAGCTGCAAGGGGAATGTGCCACCTCGCATGTGCAAATGTCTGGCAGGGGGCAGCTTCTTTGTTGGCTATAGGAGGGTCAGGTGCATTGACTCATTCTTCGGAAAGATCTTCTATCCGCTGGTTCACTCCCCAAATGGCCGCAACATGTGGCGTGGGCCGATCCGAAGCCAGGAGCCAGGAGCTTCCTCCAGGTCTCCCAGGCAGTGCAGGGCCCAAGGACTCGGGCCATCTTCTACTGCTTTCCCAGGCCATAGCAGAGAGCTGGATCAGAAGAGGAGCAGCAGAGACTCAAATGGGCACTCAGTGCAAGACGCCAGTGTCGCAGGCTTAACCTGCTGTACCCGAGGCTGGCCCCGTCGTCCTCCGCTTTGGAATCTTGACATTCGCCATAGCGCTGGGCTGGGGATTTCACTGATGGAGAAGGCTGCTGAGTTCCTGTCCCATCTCCTCCCCACCCTGTCTCAACAACAGTTCCGGAAGAGCGAGAACTTCGTGCCACCGGCTTCAGTCAGCACAGTGCAGTGCAGTGGCCCAGTGTGGTGACTTGAGAGGGAGCAGGTGTTGGAGCTCACCCTGCGTTCAATTATGGCACAGTGCCGGAGAGCTGATGAGGTGGGATGGCGTGCTGCTGTCCTCACCGGCTGCTTCAGCTGGGCCTCCTGGGCGGAGATGGAGAATAATGGCTGGACCAGACCAATAGTGCATACCCGGCTCCGGAAGCAGGGGCAAGACTCAAACCTAGGCGCTCCGATATGGGACGCAGGTGCAGGGGCCCAAGGGCCTGGGCCATCTCCTACTACCTTCCCAGGCTGTAGCAGAGAGCTGGATCGGAAGTGGAGTAGCCGGGACTCAAACCGGCGCCCGTTTGGGATGCTGGCACTGCAGGCTGGGGCTTAACCCACTGTGCCACAGCGCCAGCCCCCAAATATTCCTAGACATGGGAGTTTCCATTCAAAACCTCGTGGACACAGAGCACCAAGGCTCAGATGGTTTCCCTGGGGGGAATTTGCCAGATAAAGAGGAACGCGGGCCTCCTCAGGACCACCTCTGCCCTCCCCTTTGCATCTACACCTCTGAGCGACGTCAAGCCCTGGCAGCCCCTAAAGGACAGGCACAGAACTACCTGAGGCACTGGCAGTGCCACGCCAGCATCTCACATGGGTGCCGGTTCGAGCCCCGGCTGCTCCACTTCCCATCCAGCTCCCTGCTAATGCGCCTGGGATGGTCCGAGTGCTTGGGCCCCTGCACATCCACATTCTCACATCGGAGCACCTAGGTTTGAGTCCTGTCTCCGCTTCTGATCCAGCTCCCTGCTTATGTACACTCTGAGGGGCAGCAAGGGATGGCTCAAGGACTTGGGGCCTTGCCAGCCACAGACAGAGTTCCAGGCTCTTGGCTTCAGCCTGCCTGTTTTGGCCATTTGGGGAGTGCACCAGATGGACGATCTCTCTCTTTTTCTCTTCCTGTGTCTAACTCTGTCTTTCAAATAAATGAATGTTGGGGAGAGAGAGAAGGAGAGAACTACTTGAGCTTTCTCATTTATCCAGACCGCGGTTATCAGGAGTGTGGGTTAGTGGTGGAAGGGACATAGAGTTGGATCTGACCAAACTTGGGCCCCCCAAGGAGGGACTCTGTGATCAATGTAGCAGCTGGGGGTCATGACACGGGGCCCTGTCTTTCCACGGTCATGGCAAAGTGCGTGGAAAATGTGCTTAGGAGAGAAGTTGATTTCAGCGTAAAATCCTTTGAATTCCATGCGTCGATTCCTCATAATATACATTTCCCAGCCTTCCCGTGGTAACCTCATACTTCCGCCATTACCACAGGGCTTCCTTCCGCCAAACAGCCCTGCGCCAGCCCTAGCCCCTAGCTCGTTCTGCCGCGTGTGTCTGGGTAGCCATGTTGTTTCACATCTCCTACACGCGTGGACACACGTGGCGAGTGTTCACGCAAGCTGTGGTGTGTGTCGTTTGAAACCAGGCCACTCGGCATAATATGGGTGCAGCGCAGTTGGCCTACCCACGCGCCTTTGCAAGGCATCTGGGTGGTTCAGCTTGGGACCATTACAAAGCAAGCAGCGCTGAGCAATTGCCTGGAAGACCCTGTGAAAGCGTTCATTTCTCCGGCTCTGAGGAGTTGCTGTCTTTTCATCTGGTTGTTTGCATTTTGAAATTTCCACCGAGACTACCTCTTGACCCACATTTTTAATCAAAGCGTGTTGTTTGATTTTCTGGCGCGCGGTGATTTTCCCACCGTCTTTCTGCCACATATTTCTAGCTTGATTCCATTATGGCCAGAGGACAGATTTTGTATGATTTCAACGCTCTGAAACGTGTTAAGGTTTGTTTGGAGACCCAGGCTATGTTTGACAAGAGCTTTTGAGAGCAACGTGTATTCGGCTATTGCTGGCTAGAGTATTCTATAAATGCCAATTATCCGTTGGTTAATATTCTTGAGTTTTCTATATTCATAATTTTTCACCTAGCACTTATAAATTCTGAGAGGAGGAGGAGATTTTTAGCTAGAATTACGGATTTTTTTCAATTTGGTTTTTAAGCTGTATCAGGTTTGTGTCATGTCTTTTGGTGCATATATATTTAGGGTCAACATATGCTTATTTTTCTTTTAAGATTTATGTGTTTACTTGAAAGGCAGAGACACAGTGGGAGAAGGGGAGAAAGAGAGAGAGAGAGGGAGAGAGCAGGAGGGAGATCTTCTATCCATTGATTCAGTCCCCAAATGACCCCAAAGGCCAGGACTAGACAAAGCCAGAGCCAGGAGCCACAGGCTTCATCTGGGTCTTCTGTGTGAGTGTGGGGACCCAAGCACTTGGGCCATCATCCACTGCTTTCCCAGGCACATCAGCAGGGAGCTGGATTGGAAGTGGAGCAGCCAGTATGCCAGCCCTGCTATTGATGCACCTTTCTCTGTCCTTTAACTTTCAATCTATGGTATTTGAAGTGGGTTTTTTGTGGACACGCTCTACTGGGTCTTGTTTCAGTACTCGGTCTGCCTGTGTTTTTCCAAGATTTACCCAAACTGCAGTGTCTGAGGGCACAGTTCCTAACAGTTCCCTCCTCCTGGTACCAACTGCAAATTTGAGAGGTTTGCAAAACCACCTTCATCTTCAGGAACTTGCCGGAAGGAGTCTCAGAACTCACGCAATGTTGCTGTACATGTGATGGCTGTGTGTTACAGGAAAAGGACACAGAATAGAACCAGCCAGGGGTCTGTGCTATGGCGTAGTGGGCTAAGCCACTGCCTGCAAGGCCTGCATCCCATATGGGTGCCAGTTCAAGTCCCGGCTGCTCCACTTCCTATCCAGTTCTCTGCTATGGCCTGAGAAAGCAGTAGAAGATGGTCTGAGTCCTTGGGCCTTGCACCCGTGTGGGAGACCCGGAAGAAGCTCCTGGCTCCTGGCTTTGGATTGGCCCAGCTTCAGCTGTCGTGGCCATTTGGGAAGTGAACTAGTGGATGGAAGACATCCCTCTCTCTCTCTCTCTCTCTCTCTCTCTGCCTCTCTGTAACTCCACCTTTCAAATACATTAATAAATCTTTTTAAAAAATAGAACCAGATAAAGAACCTGGGGCAGGACCTAGGAGGACCTGTGGTTCTTCCCATGATGCCCAGCATCAAGTTGACTACCCTGGGGTATTGCCAACTCGTGAAACTGAACCGAGCCCTGGTATCCTGAGTTTTACTGGAGCTCTGTTATACAGACATGATTAATCAATTGACGGATCGGAGCTCTGTCCCCAGCTCCCCTTTTCCTGGAATTTGGAGGTGATAACACACAGTGGGAGGAGCCTCCTGATAGCAGGATTGGTCGGAGGGGCCCAGCATAAATGACAAAGACACCCCTGTCACCTAGGCTTGGAGGCTGCACCCGAGCACTGGGACACAGGCCCCACCTCTCTTCGGGCGAGGCCATGCTCTTTATTACACAGCACGTACATGTTAGGACCTACACGTGCCATTTTATCTGTTTTCAGTGAGTTTCCTTTTTCCTGATTCTTTTTCCTTGCCTTGTGTTACCTGAACAACTTTTTGAATTTCACTTTGAGTTATTTACATAATAGTTTCAGCTCTGTCACTTGGCATAGTTTGCATACACAGTGTAACCTAAGAGAATCCACCGGTACCAATGTTTGCAGTGAGCACCATGGGGGTGGTTAATGGCAGTGGTCTCACTCCACCTAGGCACCCGCAGCCCCTGGCCCCACCCGGACTCACTCCACCTTGGCACCTGCCTGGGGTTGATGAGAGGCAATTGTGCACGTGATAAGAAGTGGACAGATATTTCCACACGCATGTTCATAGCCACATCCTTCCCAATATCCAAAAAGTGGAAGCCCCCTAAGCGTCTGTCAACAGATGAGCAGATAGGTAAAATGCACACAAGAGAATCCGGCCCAGCCTTAAAAAGAAAGGAGTCTCACACAGCCTGCAGCATGGACGCACCGGAGAGCAGCCCGTTAAGTGGAACCTGTGATGGATTCTCTCGCTTCCTGACAAAGCTGGAGGGGTCACACTCGGACCACGCGGGACAGGCGGAGCCCGAGCTTCAGCTCCGGGTGAGCAGAACGTTCTGGAGACAGACGGTGGGGATGCTTGCACAGCAATGGATACACCTAACGCCACCCAATCCCACACTGGAACCAGGCTTTAAAAACCAAAACCAGCATGGATTTCAGAGCCAGTCTCCTGCTCTGTAGGTGGCGCGCCCAGAGCCAGCGGGGAGCGCCCTGGGGCCGCACTGCTCGGCGCCCCGTGGGAATCGTGTGTGCCCGCCCCGTGAGGCACACAGAACGCGAGCTTCGCAACACCTGCGCTCGTGCACGCGCCCAGGGTGCCTGCGGGCGGATCCCCCAGGGCCCAGGACACGCGGAGGAACGCGCAGCGGCCACCAGGTGGCGCCACAAGCACGCGATTGCAAGCGGGAGGCGGGTGGGCTGGCTGAGGGGGCCTGGGGGTACTATTTTGGGGGCACAAGGCCGATTTGCAGGCTGGACCCCACACGGCGGGGGAGGTGGGGGCTGGGAAAGCAGAGGCAGCTTTTGGAAAAGGCAGAGGAGGCCCAAGTCACAGCCTGGAGGCCAGAGGAGCTGTCCCTTGGAAAGGAGGCCACCGCAGGTGTGGCCCGGGAGGGGATGGGCAGCTGGGCGGGCACCCAGCCCGGAAGCGGGAGACCCGAGCTGTTCAGCAAATGGGGCTGAGAAGACTGGTTACACCTGCCAACCACCAAGTAACCCTCACCAAAGGGCGCAGAGAGAACAGGCTTGGGAGCAGGTGGGTCCAGGAGCGGGAGAGAGCTGGCGGACGTGGGGGGGGGGGGTGTCTGGGGATTCAGGGGACTCCCCGCTGACCAGCAGAGCGGCCGGCCAGCCTTGAGCGCGTCTCGATCCCTGAACCAAGAAAGAGAAAGCAAGGCTGAGCCCCGCCTTTGACATCTCTGAGCTTTTATAAAAAGTGTTCTTGGACCAGAAGCCTAGAGGCAGGGCTGTGGGACACCAGCCTTGGGGAGTGAGGGGGTGGCATGTATACCTCAGTCTTCTGTGAGTTGGGTTCGTAGGAGTTGTGCATTTGCCCAAGCTGCAAAGCAAGGGGGTAGCCACTGAGTCCCTGGCCAGGCACAGGCTCCCAGGGTGTCCTTGGCTTCCCCTCTGAGGACAAGCCCAGCCACTGCTGCTGTCACCTACAGGTGCCTTCCCACACCAGCCTTGCATACATTTTATGTCCTCTAACTGTGAACTTTCAATCGTGGCACCTTCGTGTCTCATGTCTCTGACATGACTAAGTGGATGCCCGAGGTCCCTTAGCCGGGACGTGGCAGAGCCAAGGTGGGTGCAGTCTGTTGTCGGGGTCTCGGGCGGACCCCAGGTGTCTCCTGGCTGGCTGCGGCGTGGGCTTAGCCCCTGCTGGCCCCAGAGCTCGGGGTCTCCTGGCTGGCTGAGGCACGGGCTCTGCCGATGCTGCCCCCTGGAGCTCGGTGGGCCTTCCTGGGCACGGTCCTGAGCTTTGGAAGCAGGAGCACGGAGGAAGCCGGCACAGCATCCCTGGACGCTGGCAGTGGGCCATCCCGAGCACAGGTGGGGCGGCTCCCCGGGGCCTCCTGCGCCCGGCCACGTTGGGACTCCCCCCAGCCCTCCTTCCGCCGCCTCTGGCCCTGGCTGCCCTGATTTGGCCACGTGCAAGCGGCAGCCTTCCGGAAGCCGTAGCCTCCAGGGAGATTTGATTATGTCCTGCTGGTGTGACCTCGTTAATGCAATCAGGAAGTTTTCTCAAGCCTTCAGCTGCTTTGCTGGTGGCCTGGCCTGGCTCCCGAGGCGGCCACACCGGCTCAGCTCCCGGCTCCTCTGCAGAGCTGATGGCGGTGGGTCCCGGCGCCCCCGCCCCAGCACCCAGGCCTTTCCCACCGTGAGGAGCCAGCTCCACGGCCAGGCAGCCCCCGAGTCCTGTTCCTCTGCCCCTCCAATGAGCAGGATCTGATTTTTATTCCGAATCATGCAGGGTCCTCAAAGCACTCAGCATCGAGGATCGGCGCTTTGGAGAATATTCCAGAAAGCGGCCATTGTCCATCAAGGTCAGGTTCTTAATGGAAAAATTGCAGAGGAGGCTTTGGGGCAGGTGCAGAAGCTGCCTGCCCCGTGGGAATAAGCCAGGATCAGAAGCTAAGCAGGGTGCTGTCTCTTGGGGTTGTCCAGGCTGCCAGGTCCACAGACATCGGTGCCAGCTGGGTGGGGACCCTTGGAGGCAGGGTCAGGGAGATATTGCAGGACAAGTCCCAGGAGGGTCCAGGGGTGACCCTGTGCCCGAATCCTTTGTCCCCAAGGCCTCAGCCAGCAGCCAGGACTGACCTCAAGGCCAGGCAGGCTCACAAGGTTTGGGGCATTTCAACATAGCACCTGCCAAGCCAAGGCCAGGTCAAGGGCAGGGTGGCCATCGGGGTCTGAGTTGTCCCAGCAAGGCAGGTCCCAGGTGAGGGCGCTGCCCAGCAGGTTTCTATGATGTCATAGTGAGGGGGCAGGGCCAGGGAGGAGCGAGGGGGAGGGGCTGGAGAGGTCCCGGGCAGCACTGGGGGACCTCTCTGTGTGTGTCCTCCTGGCCGGTGTGCTCGGTGCATTCGCTGGTCACAGGGGCCTCTCCTGGTCACGCACTTGCCCAGGGTGGGGCGGGGCTGGCCAGCAGTTACGTGGACACAAAGGAGATGTCCGGAGCTGAGCGGTATCCCCTGTGGGCTGAGGATTCCCGGACAGGCGTCCTCTCCCTGGGGATAGCACACCAGCCCCAAACCCAGCCCCGGCCCCTCTGGGCCATGCACAGAGCCACGAGGGCTTGGGACGCTCCTGGGGACACGCGATGCGGGGGATGGCAGCCAGGCTGCGGGCAGAGGCATAGCCACAGCTCTCCATCTCCAGCGAACCCCTCCCCTTCCAAGTCCCCCTAGTGACTCTGGGTAAGGGTGGGACGTGTGCTTTCCAGGGGGCGGGGTTAAGACGGTACCCCAGCAATGACAGAAAACATCCCCGCCACGCGTGGTGCCCACTGCATCTGGGAGCTTTGTCTGTCACTGAGTCCCTTCGGCAAACTTGCCTCTAAGGCCCCGGCACCCCACGGTGCTGCCGGAGGGCATAGCACTCAGGGAGCTCAGTGACATCCCCCGCCCCCCCCAGGGGCCACACACCCTCGGGTGAGGCTCATGGCACGGCAACCCCGCCCACAGGTGTAATTGGAGGGCAGGAGCGGCTCTCCCCAGGGCTGTGTCTCACGTCCTGCTATGGCTACTGCAGATAGCTCATGGCAAGGGGCACCGGGGACCGCTCCACTGACTCCCGGCCATCTGACAGCAAGGTGTCCAGGACCCCCAGGCGGGCTGCTCTTGTCCCTCTGTGCCCCGTCTCAGTGCGTGCCCACCGGGGCGGCCTCAGGGAACTTCTAACCCACACTCACGCTTGAACTGGTTCAGAAAGTAACCACCTTGGTGCTTTACGGATGTCACCGGAGAACCGGAACCTACTTAATGTGGCGTTTGGACGAGGCTGGGGTGGAATTAGCTCACGTAAAGAATGTTCCCTGGCCGGCGCCGTGGCATAGTGGATAAAAAGCCTCCGTCTGCAGCACCGGCATCCCATATGGGCGCCGGTTCGAATCCTGGCTGCTCCACTTCTGATTCAGCTCCTTGCTTATGACCTGAGAAAGCAGTGAGAGACATCCCAAGTCCTTGGGCCCCTGCACCCACATAGGAGGCCTGGAAGAAGCTCCTGGCTCCTGGTTTCTGCCTGGCCCAGCCCACGGGCAATTGCAGCCATTTGTGGAGTGACCCAGCAAATGGAAGACCTCTCTCTCTCTCTCTCTGCCTCCCTCAACTCTGCCTTTCAAATAAATAAAATAATTCCTTAAAAAAAAAAAAAAGGAATGTTCCCAGACTAGGCAGGATGCCACTGGAGACCCCGGGGTGCCTTTCAGACCCTCACGTGTGCAAACAGTGCATGTCCTGGAATCTGGTCTACTCCAAAAGACTGTGGCTTCTCGTCCTGGTCACCAAGGGCTATCATGTGTCCAGTTTCCCTTTTCATCCTGGCTTCCAGGAAGCTCAGTGCCAAGTTTTGTGCTCAGCTGCTGACCCACTTTCCTTGGACGGGTCTCAGTCCCTTCCTCCTCGCCTGAGCCTCCTGTCTAACAGGTGCATTTAGCCCCTTACTGCCTGGGCATCCTCTCTCGGATGGGCACAACAGTATGCAGTGGTGGAACCTGGGGGGTGGGCGGGGCAGGAAGAGAGTGGCCCCTGCACTCCCGTGCTGTGGAGCACCTGCCACAAAGAACACACACCTGGGTGGCATCGAAGCAGCCCCACCCCAGGCTTGGAGGCCACCTTGGTGTAGTTGGGCATGCTGTTTGGGGACAGGTCTCGTGCATGGGTGACCAGTACCTGTATTCCCACCAAGGGGCCCCTCCCCTAGGAGGTACAGGAAGCTGGGGCTCATCCCACGCCTGAAAGACAACTTGGGGACAATAGGACAGACCTTTTGGATCTGAAAGGCCATGATGGGTAAGCCCCACCCCCGCCTTAGCCACAGCCGACTCCTCCCCAGGGCCGCCCGTCTCTCTGTCTTTCTGGATCCTGCGTGCAGGCCCCAGGCCTGGCTCCTGTGCATGTGGCTGGTCACCTGGCACCCACTTGGGGGTAGATGTGGGCCCTGGCGTGTTGCATGTGGTGGCCGGAAGTGCCCAGGTCCAGCATGTGCCTGTTGAACTGATGGACACATGGAGGCTGGGGTGGGAGGAGCAGGTGGCACCAAGCCCAGCACAGGGGGCTAGAGCAGAGACAGTGACAAGCTGCTGAGAGGGCAACCCGGCTCCCTGCTCCTCCTGGTTCTATAGACCCCCACCCCCAGTGTCTGCTGAGCCCCCGCCCCCAGTGTCTGCTGAGCCCCCGCCCCCAGTGTCTACAGACCCCCCGCCCCCAGGGTCTGCTGAGCCCCTGCCCCCAGTGTCTGCAGACCCCCCCCGCCCCCAGTGTCTGCAGACCCCCCCCCAGTGTCTGCAGACCCCCCGCCCCCAGTGTCAGCTGAGCCCCCGCCCCCAGTGTCTGCAGACCCCCCGCCCCCAGTGTCTGCTGAGCCCCCCGCCCCCAGTGTCTGCAGACCCCCGCCCCCAGTGTCTGCTGAGCCCCCCGCCCCCAGTGTCTGCTGAGCCCCCGCCCCCAGTGTCTGCAGACCCTCCGCCCCCAGTGTCTGCTGAGCCCCCGCCCCCAGTGTCTGCAGACCCTCCGCCCCCAGTGTCTGCAGACCCCCCACCCCCAGTGTCTGCTGAGCCCCCGCCCCCAGTGTCTGCAGACCCTCTGCCCCCAGTGTCTGCAGACCCCCGCTCCCAGTGTCTGCTAAGCCCCACCCTTCGTCCTGCACCTGTTCCCTCCTCCATTAGGTTTCCTTTGCTGGCTACCGCAAGGACCCCTGTGCCAGCACTTCTGGTGGTGCACTCTGGAGGACTTCCCGGTAGAGGTGCTCCCATGGGTGCAGGCTTGCTACGTGCCTGGCCCACAGTCTTGCAGAGTAGGTAGTTGTTGCCTTTGTTGGAGGTTGGCACTCAGGCCCTGGGAGGCAGGGTGAGGTTCTGGACCCCTGTGGCCCCTCTAGATATGAGAGTGGAACTCCAGTCCTAGCCGCCTCGCCGGAAGCCTGGGCGTGGCTCGGGAAGGCAGCCAGCCATCCGGCCGTCCCCTGGTCTCCTGCTCCTTTGTCCGAGAGGCACCGTCTGCAAGCCGCCTGCACTGGTTGTGATTTAAGGAGACCCGGCTGGTCCCTGGAGCCCGGCCGCCGGCTCACCCTTCGCTCCACCATGCGAGTGCATAGTTCTCCGCAGGAAAGCCCTTTGGCCTCGTTGTCTTTAAGAAACACATCTCAGCAGAAGCCACGGGAGAAATTTACTGGCCTGTCAGAAAAGCCATTACTCACGAGACGAGAGCAAGGAGAAGCAGAGGTCATCAATCCCCGGGCAGCGTCTCAGGAAGGGATTAAATCATTTAGCAACCTGTCCTTAAGAAATCACCGAGGCCCCGCGAGGCTGCCTCCTTTCCCTGGGACATCCCAGCTGCAGAGCGAGGCAGGTGTGGCCGGCCGCGGCCCAGCTGTGCAGCACTGCGCGGCCCCGTGCGCGGGGAGTGCGTGTGTAACACGCTCCTGTGCCTCCTCGGGTTCAATGACCTGGCTACAGAAGCACCCCCAAGCGTCGTCCAGCTGTGACAATTTTCCATCTCCTGCTCTAGGTGTTCTAGGAGCTGCTGCCAGTGCACGCGGAGGAATCAGGAGAGAGAGAAATGGAAGCTTCTGGCTGCAGGAGTCCAGGGATGCCTTAGCGTCCGCCTCTCCCCCGGGGGAGCCAGGCTGGCAGTAACAGCCCCCGGGCGCAGCACAGTCCTGTCCCAGCCGCAGGCAATGGAGGCACTGCAGGCTGCATCCGCCAGGCCCCGCTGGGCCCTGGAGCCAGTCCTCCTCAGCTCCTGGGAGCGCCAGAGCAGGCAGAGGGTCGCAGGTGGGGCCTTCCCGCCGCTCATGGAGAAATGGAATCAAAGAGCAAAGTCTCATTTTGGTGCACAAATGCATTGGCATCTTTGCACAACTTTCTCAGCGCACGCATTTTCCGTGAGCTTTTAGAAGTCGGCTGGTATTTCGGAGGTCAGGTGTGGGCTGCGACTGGCCCAGCCTGCAGGGCGCCTGGATTCCCCCACTGGCTCCAGGTGCGTCCGTGCAGGTGTGTGGGGAGGGTGTGAACTGGGCGCTGACTACAGTATCTGGCCTCCCCCGTGGGGTTCATGTCCACGTGCCCGCCCCCGGGGCTCACCGGATGAGAGCTGGCACACGCGCCTCTTCTGCCCTGGACTGGGGCTCCCACCTTGTCCTGCTCCCCCTCCCTCGCCCACCCCGCCCCTGTTCTCAGCTCTGGACTCAGCCTGGGTCTGCTCCCCTGGGCCCCCAGCTGCAGGCAGCGGATCGTGGGACTTCCTGCCGTCGTGGCGGCCGGTTCCCATACGAAATCTGAAACACGTGTGCCTCTCCAGTTAGCTCTGCTCCTGCCCAGAGAGCCCTGGGTGACGCCCGCACTGAAGGTGATTGACAGCAGCCAGCGCGCACGTCCGGAAGCCTGTCCCAGCTCACCCCACAAACGCTGAGCGCTGAGCGAGCTCCTCCCTGCTGGGGTCCGGGGACGCAGCGGTGACCCGGCCACCCGCACTGTCCTGCAGGGCTCTTGGGGGCGGTGGTTGAGAGCTGGCTGGGAATGAAGATGAGCAGAAGGCAGCCCCTGGGGGAGGCGGGGGGCCCAGGGCACAGCCCACCCCCCAACAGAGAGGTGCCTGGCCCCGCCGGGGAGCCCTGTGGGCAGAGCGGCCAAGGCTGCGGCTTCAGCCCCGTCTCCACCGTCTGAAGGTACCCAGCCGGAGGGTACAGCGCAGGGCTGTGGCCTGGGCTCTGAGGGTCCCAGCACCTGCTCCCGCCCTTCCTCCCTGGCATGCCTTCCCCTTCCTCCTCCTGTGTCCCAGGTCTTTTCCTGGCCCTGGCTCTTGCCCCACAGGCGGGTGTGGTGCTGAGCAGCCTATGGCCTCAGCTGACCAGGGTCCTCTGGGGCCATCTGGGAGGACGTCATGTGGGCTGCTCTGTCCCCTGGCCCGTGGTCACCCCCAGGGAGGTTCCCAAGGCAAGCTTTGTCCCCCTCCTTGCTCTCTGTGTCCTTGTCACTGCCTTGTACCTAACCCCTCTGTTCTCACAGCCCACACCTGTCACTTCACCTTTCATCCCCCACCACACACAAATGTCGGGGTCTTCAAAAAATTGAAGAAGGGGCTGGTGTTGTGTGCTGCCTTTGCTGCTGTCATCCTGTATCAGAACACTGGTTTGAGTCTCTGCTGCTCCGCTTCCAATCCAGCTCCCTGCTAATGTGCCAGGGAAAGCAGCAGAAGATGGCTCAAGTCCTTGGGCCCCTGCCACCCACATGGGAGACCCAGAGGGAGTTCTGGGCTCCTGGTTTTGGCCAGGCCCAGCCCCGCAAACCCAGGAGACAGTCCAAGTTCACAGTGGGAGATTTTCACATCTCTCTCAGAATGCTATGCAGACAGCACACAATAATGAAATAAATAATAAAGAAACACAGTGTTTAGATGTGGCATGCGGGAAGCTGTAGAGTGCTTCACCCACTTCTCTCCAGGGCAGGTGGGACACTGATAATGCTGACTACGTTGCTGGCCACATAGGACGCTTCAGCCAATCCTGGGGATGAAATACAGGACACACTCTCTAATCCCGGTGTAATAATGTTAGACGTCAGTCACAGAATGACAGGCCCTGGGCCCCCAAACATCTGGAAAAGGCAATAATCTTCAGGCCAAAGGTGGAAGGATCATGGGAAGCATTTAAGAGCTGGAGCCTGGGTGATTGGGGGCGCTGTGGTTCTGAGGGTGCGGGGCCCTGCTTGTTGGGAGAGAGCCACTGGCTCTGTCTTTCCCCTCTTGCCGTGTGGTCTTTGCCCCTTCACACCTCTGCCCCGCCACTCTGATGCCAGCGGCACGAGGCTCTCACCGCAGCCTGCAAACAGTGAGAGACAGAAGCCCCTTGTCTCTACACTGCCCGGTCTCGGGCATCCTGAAATCGGGGCAGAGCACAGGCTGGCACACTGGCAAGAACAGGTGTCGGATGCTTTTCCCACATCACTGATAGTCAGGATCTTCTTCTGAGTCTGTTGATATAATCAATTAATTCCATACCTTGGCATAAACCCCAGCTGGGAACGTTGTTGGACTGGGCCTACTAATCATTAGCAGAGGTGTTTTTATAAGTTTATGAGAGATACTTGTTTCTGGTTTCCTATTTGGGCCTGACTTTGCCTGGTTCTGCGAGAGAACACCATGTCCCATAAAAGGAATTGGGAAGCGTTTCCTCTCCTACTTTTGGGAAGATATTGTGCAACGTTGGAGTTTCTCCTCCATTAAATGTTTAGAATTTTCCAGTGAAACTATTTAGGCTTGGTGATTTCTTGTTTAGGAACTTTTAAATTTCAGGTTTTCTACTGGTTGTAAGAATATAGAAATCATCTGTGTCATCTTTGCTGAGTTTTGTTAGTAATTGTCCTTAGTTTAAAAATGAGGGCCAGCGCTGTGGCTCACTAGGCTAATCCTCCACCTGCGGCGCCGGCACCCCAGGGTTCTAGTCCCAGTCGGGGCGCCGGATTCTGTCCCGGTTGCTCCTCTTCCAGTCAGGCTCTCTGCTGTGGCCCGGGAGTGCAGTGGAGGATGGTCCAAGTCCTTGGGCCCTGCACCCCATGGGAGACCAGGAGAAGCGCCTGGCTCCTGGATTCAGATCAGTGCGGTGCGCCAGCTGCAGCGGCCATTGGGGGGTGAACCAACGGAAAAAGGAAGACCTTTCTCTCTGTCCCTCTCTCTCACTGTCCACTCTGCCTGCCAAAAAAAAAAAAAAAAAAAAAAAAGAGAGAGAGAGAGAGAGAAAGTTCTCCATCATTTTTTAATATAAGTCATTTTAATTTTTTCTCATGAGCTTGGTCAAATCTAATCAGAGCACCGTGTTTTTTATGTAAGTTATGGATTAGGGCAGATGACTGGAGGCTGACTGCCATCTTTTTCTTTTTAAAAAATAGATTATTTATTTATTTGAAAGAGAGAAAGAAAAAAAATGAATCTCCATCCATTGGTTTATTCCCTAATTCCTGCAACAGCCAGGACTGGCTCAAGCCAACATCAGGAGTTAGGAATAACAGCTTGCTCTCCCATGTGGGTGCAGGGGCCCAGGCACTCAGCCATCCTCTGCTGCTTCCCCAGGCGCACCAACAGGGAGCTGCACTGGAAGCAGAGCAGCCGGGACTTGAGCCAGCGCTCTGATAGGGGCCAGGGTTGCAAGCAGCAGCTTAACCTGCTGGGCCTCGATGCCAGCCCCAATCCTGCTTTTATTTATATAATTTATTTTATTTTATTTTTTATTAGGGAGAGAAAGGGAGTGCTTCCATCTGTTGGTAAATGTGCTGGGCTGTCTGGGGCCAAAGCTGGGAGCCAGGAGCCAGCGACACAATGCAGGCCTCCCACGTGGGTGTTCGGGACCCAATCACTGGAGCCATCGCCTGCTGCCTCCCAGGAGGTGCAGTAACCGGAAGCTGGAGCCAGCACGCAAACCCAGGCATTCCTATATGGGTGCAGGCATCTTTTTTTCCCAAAGATTTATTTATTTATTTGAAAGTCAGAGTTACACAGAGAGAAGGAGAGGCAGAGAGAGAGAGAGAGAGAGAGAGAGTCTTCTACCCACTGATTCACTCCCCAGATGACCGCAAGGGCTGGAGCTGTGCCAATCTGAAGTCAGGAGCCAGAAGCTTCTTCCAGGCCTCCCACGTGGGCTCAGGGGCCCAAGGACTTGGGCCATCTTCTACTGCTTTCCCAGGCCATAGCAGAGAGCTGGATTGGAAGAGGAGCAGCCAGGACTCGAACCATAGGGGATGCCAACACTGCAGGCGGCCACTTTACCCACTACGCCACAGCACTGGCCCTTGAAACATTTCTTGGCAGAATTGTAACAGGATATAAAATATGGTTTCCCCAGGATGATCCTGCAGCCAAAGCACCATGGAAACGACGGTTGCCGAGAGGTGCAGTGGTCCCATCACAGCCGGGCTGTGACCAGGCAGGAGGAAAGGTCACGGCAACAGGTGTTGGGGGGTGTTGAGGTATTTCACTTGTTGACTTTCTGGAGGGCCAAAAAATGATCCCCTCTTCTTATAACAAGGGAGAGTGCATTTTGAAAAAGCAAAGCTGTAGCAGAAAAATCTCCCAGATCTTCGCTGGAAAGTCCTTCCTGGGGCGGGGGCAATGTTCAGGCTCCTTCCTCATCCCACGAGGACAGTCTTCTGAGAGTCTGGGTGGGAGTCCACAAACACCTCCTCCTCGTCCTGGCCTGCCTCCTCCTGGCTTTGTTGCGTTCCCGAATCTTACAACACCTCTGAAGGACACCGCATTTCTTCAGTGAAGAATCTAAAGATCAGCACCACTAGCACCCAGGACCTCTGGGCTCTGGGGATGGGCTCCAGGGCTGGTATCAGTGCTCACAAACGTGTCTTGAGCACATATTTTGTTGTGTTATATATCCAATTTTATCCAGTTTTTTTTTTTATTTCACTTTAAGATCTCTTTGACCCATGGGTTATTTAGAATTGAGTTGCTTCATGTGCACCTGTTCCAATTTTTCCTGTTGTCTTTATGTTACTGATTTATAGTTTGATTACCTGTGGTCAGAGGAAACACCAGGTATGCTATCTAGTATTCTAAATCCATTACGGTTTGTGTTATGGCTCTGGCTACGTGTATTTTGGTGACCGTTTCATGGACGTGGAAAGACCATAATGTACTCTACTGTTGCTGGCTGGAGTGTTCCATGTGGGCCCCCCAGGTCCTCCGATTTGACAGTGCTGTAAGCATCGCCCAAGCTGTGCTAGTTTTCTGCTGAGACGGAGGAGTTGAAGTCTCCAGCTATAACCAGGGATTGATTATCTGTCTGTCCTTCAACTCCAATTTTTTTTTTTTAGATTTATTTACTTGGAAGGCAGTTAGAGAGAGAGAGAGAGAGAGATCTTCCACCAACTGAACCATTCCCCAGATGGCCACAGTGGCGCTGGGCAAGGCTTAAGTGAGGAGCCTGGAACTCCATCCAGGACTCTCACACAGGACTCTCACACAGGGTCCAAGCTCTTGAGCCATCTTCTGCTTCTTCCCCCAGGCACATTGGCAGGGAGCTGGATCAGAAGTGGAGCAGCTGAGACTCAAACAGGTGTTTATATGAGGTGCTGGTGTGGGGCAGTAGCTTAACCCACTGGGCTACAATGCCAGCCCTGACAGATTTTTTTTTCTTTCAGCACTTGAAAAATACAGCAATGCTTTGGCCTTCATGGTTTCAAATAAGAAACCCATTGACAGGGAGAGGGGGAGAGAGAGCAAGAGCGAGAGGGGGAGAGAGAGATCACAACTAGTTACTCTCCAAAGCAAACAATGACTGGGGCTGGGCCAAGGACAAAGCTCAATCCCGTTCTTCCACATGGGTGGCAGGAATCCAAGTGTTTGAGCCACCACCTGCTGTCTCCCAGGGTGCCCATTACCAGAAGCTGAATTGGAAGCAGAGGAGCTGGGATCAGAACCGGACACCCCAGTATGGGATGCAGGTGCCCTCAACAGTCTGAACCACTGCCCTGAACACCTGCTCCATTGGCCTCCTTTTCATAGCTTCTAGTTCTTCGCTGGCATTTTTGCAGTCATTTGTGATTGACTGTTGAAGTATTTTTAAGATGGCGTCAAAACATTTCAAGCGCGGATTCAGCTCAGTGCCATTTGATTGCCTCTTTTCACTTAGGTTGCTCTTTTCCTGGTTCCTGGTGCGTCCCTGTCCCCTGGACATTTTGTCTATTCCGTTAGGTGACTGCATCCTGGCTAAAGTGTCTATGTCAGCAGGACAGTCAGCGTGCAGCTCGTGGCCTCCTCCTGTGGGCTGGGTCCCCAAGACGGTTTGATTTTCAGAGGCTCTGTGGTATTTTCATCCGTTCGGCTTGGCGGGTGCTTCCTTGGTGGCCTCCAGAGCCCAGGGAGTTTCCAGGGCAGGTGTGCCTGCGCTCTTGTTGGGGCACCATCTCTGAGGGCTCTCCCCCAGAGAGGACTGGCAGGCCTGCACAGCAGGTGGGCACGTCTCCTGCCAGTCACTGAGAGGGAAAGCCCCGCCCCGATCCGTAAATTAGGAGCCTGTTAAACCCGTGGTGTGATGGCCGTGACGTGGAAGAGACACGAGGCTCTTGGGGAGGTCAGGCAAGCAGGAGCCCTGCGGGCCCAGACGGAGAGGTGTCACACCCACGGATTGTGAGAGCGAGAGGCGGGGCCACAGAGCCACGCCCCGCCACGCCACGCCCTGACCCCTGCAGGGAACGAGGGGCGGGGCTCCGGGGGCTGAGCCCTCAGCCCTGGGATTATTCTCAGGGTTTGAGCCGGAGCAGAGTTGCCCGGCTGGCGATTTTCCCTTCCGGAACGGAAACGTCCCTAACGGCTGTCCCACGCCTAGTCCTCCTCCGCATTTTGGGAGCAAGTCGCTGGCTTTCACAGGGACCCGGAGGGAGAGAAATCCGGCTGCTCCATGTGTCCCTGAGCCTCCCCTGCACCTGATCTAGAGGATGCAATTTGGGGCTCTAAAAACAGTTTATTTTCATTTTATTTGAAAGGTGGAGAGAGACAGAAAGAGAAATCTTCCATCCACTGGTTCACCCCCCAAATGCCCGCAGCAGCCAGGGTTGGGCCAAGCCAAAGCCAGGAGCCAGGAGCTCCATCCAGGTCTCCACATGAACATCAGGGATCCAAAGACTCAAACCATCAGGTACCCCTCCCAGGCTACGGATCAGCAGGCAGCTAGCTGGCTTGGGAGCAGAGGAGCCGCCGCAAGAGCCAGGCTCTCCGACAGCGGGATGTGGGTGTCCCAAGGAGCGACTTCAGCTGTTGTTCCAAACGCCCACCCCACACATTGGGGCTTCTGAGCTGATAAGATTGGAAGAGGTTTGGGGCTGTGAGTGGCACTTTCATGGGCTGGGAGCCCAGGATGGAGTGCAGTTTGCATGTGGGATGGACGCACGCCTTTGGGGACCAGAAAGCAGGATGTGTTGGGCATCCTTGCTCTCATCTGAAGCCCCACGAGTATGCAGCCTCAATGGCAAACATTGCAAATGGAGTCGAGGTGTCAGTCACCTGACCTTGACGTAAGGGGGGATCATCTTGGATTCTCTGGAAACATCCAGCATTGTGCAAGGATCCTTACAAACAGGAGGTGAGTCAGAGACGGACTGTGAGGCTGCAGGAAGGGGCCATTAGTCAAGGAGGGAGGGCAGCCTCTGGAAGCTGGCAAAGTCAGACATAGACCCTCTGGAAGGAACTTGACTTTGCTATTTGCTCAGAAAGGCCAGCTGGACTCCTGACCTCCAGAACTGGGACATAACAAGCTCGCAGTTTGTTAAGCCACAGCCTATAGGACTGGTGATGTGGGAGAGACTCCTACCGTTCCAGGAAAGGATTGGGCCTTCTTTAAGCTTTTTTTCTTAACTTAATTATTATTTATTTGCAAGGGAGAGTTACAGAGAGAGGAGGAGAGACAGAGAGAGAGGAGAAATCCTCTATCTGCTGCTTCGCTCCCCAAATGGTTACAACGGCCAGGACTGGACCAGACCAAAGCCAGGAGCCAGGAGCTCCATCTAGGTCTCCCACATGGGTGGCAGGGGCCCAAGCACCTTGCTGGGTGCATTAGCAGGGAGCTGGATCAGAAACAGAGCATCCAGGACTCGAGCTGGCACTGTGATATGGGGTGCTGACATCTCAAGCAGAGGCTTAGCCCCCTGGGCTACAATTTTGGCCCTGCTCTTTCTCTTGAGTGATAATTCTAATGCAGGACTGCGTGCTCACCACTGGCTTCTCTCTTCACCTGGCAAGTGTAAGTCTCTCCTCTTCTGTCGTCTGTTGTCACTGTTGATAAGTCTGCTGTGACAAGAGGCATTCTTTCATAGATGACCAGCTGTTCCTCTCTAGTTGATTTTAGGATTTCTGGTTAACCAAGAAGACAGCCAGACATCGTGGGGGAGATGGCTGATTGGCCCCGATACCCACATCTTCTGTCTTCCTGGTAGTACACCACCTTCCAAGCTTTAGCTGGGCACAGGGCCACCTGGCTGAGGACTGCTTTGTCCCAGCCTAAGTTTCGGGCAGAAGAACTGGAGTCATGTGAGCCGCTCCAGGCCACGCCCTCTGTATCAGCCCATTCGTCCCTCTCCTTGCTGGCTGCAATACTGTCAGCGTCGGGCCCTCGCCTGCAGCGACCATGTGGGTTAGAGACACATGGAGTGGACAGTGCCATGATGAGACACGCAGGGCTTTGGAAACTTCCACCAACTCACCCTTGAACAGGAGAGTGAACCAAACTTCTTTATTGTGGAAGCCACTGTGGATTATTGATTGTTGGTTCTTCTAAAGTAAGGTCCCAATTAACATGGCAGCCGCACACCACATGCTATCAAAGTGATCGAGAGCCGTTTTCTCCAATGCGCATGTGGGAGCACACACGCTCACATGGCGGCATCCCAATATAAGCACCAGTTCGAGTCCCAGCTGCTCCACTTCTGATCCAGCTCCCCACGGATGCATCTGGGAAAGCAGTGGAAGATGGCCCAAGTCCTTAGGTCCCTGCACCCATGTGGGACAGCAGGATGGAGCTCTGGGCTGCTGGCTCTGGCCTGGCCCAGCCCTGGCCGTGTGGCCATCTGGGGAGTGGACCAGTAGATGGAAGATCTCTCTCTCCATCTCTGTGTCTTTCCCCCCCTCTCTCTGTATCTCTGACTTTCAAATAAATAGATAAATGTTTTTTTTAAAAAATCAAGAAAAAATTGCCTATTAGCGTTTCACATAATGTAAAGATAAGATTCCAAGTGGATGTCACCTCAGTGATGGAGTAAAGGAACACGTTGTTTGTGTCCCCTGGGACAGCCACCTGGCTCTCTGGACAGAGGTCCTGGCCATGCACAGGTGGGCAAACCCCTTCTCTCAGTTACCTGTTGCTGTGTAACAAGCCATCCCCAAGTGCAATGGTTTATGACAGCAGCAGTTTAGTCTTTCTGGGGGTGGGGGTTTGGGGAGGGTGTGGCTGGGTGGCCCTGGGCCCTCCTCCCCGTGCCATGGACTTTGTACAACTGGGCTGTGAGGTACAGGACTCCTCTCCTCTCCGTCATGTGTTCCTGGGCCTCACGGATGGACAGTGGGACTCCCCGCATCACCCGGGTTCCAGGAGAGAAGCAGAAGAGCCTAACAATTCTCCAAACACCTGGGATGGTAAACTCTGCCACACTACTCCTAGCACATGCGGGGATGGGCCAGGTCAAGGTCAGGATCTGGAGCCTCAATCTGGGTCTCCCTCGTGGGGGTGGCAGGCACCCACTGCTGCCTTCGAGGCTGCTGTTAGAGGGCGCTGGAGTTGGAGGCTGGCCGAGGACTTGACACAGGACACGGGCATCCCCAGATGTCTTCCATGCGGATCCATACACCCCCCCACTGGCACTCTTTTTTTTTTTTTTTTTTTTTTTTTTGACAGGCAGAGTGGACAGTGAGAGAGAGACAGAGAGAAAGGTCTTCCCCTTTGCCGTTGGTTCACCCTCCAATGGCCGCCGCGGTAGGCGCGCTGCAGCCGGCGCATCGTACTGATCTAATGGCAGGAGCCAGGTGCTTCTCCTGGTCTCCCATTGGGGTGCAGGGCCCAAGGACTTGGGCCATCCTCCACTGCATTCCCTGGCCACAGCAGAGAGCTGGCCTGGAAGAGGGGCAACTGGGACAGAATCTGGCGCCCCAACTGGGACTAGAACCCGGTGTGCCGGCGCCGCAAGGTTTTTGAGTAGACAAAGTATAAATGGGGTACAAACTCAAGAGGGGCAGTTAAATCTCCATCAGCGCCTCCTCCACCCATCCTGCCCATTCTCCCCAGGGGGGCAGCACTGTTACGTGTATCTTTTGTATCCTGCCAGAGCGTTGTTGGTGTTTGATACTCAGGATAGCTGAACACACAGTTCTGCTTCTTAGTGATCGGTTCAGAAGAAGACACCTGATTTTATAAATGGTGTATCGCTGCTAATTTAATCCCACAGACGCACACTGCTTCTGTATGTTGCCGAGGGAAACAGTATCACAAAGCACATCTCCTCCCAGCTGCTCACCAGGCAAGGAACAGAGCTGGGTTGCAGAGCAGGTGTCACTTTGAAAGGTGCTGGCAGAATCCCACCAACGTTGCCACCCCCAGCAGTGGCTGTCAGTGCAGCTGCTGCTCTCAGAACTTGAGAACTCTGCCAGGCTGGGTTTGCTTGCCGGTTCCCTGGATGTGTGTGCACAGGTGGGTCTTCCCAACCTACACAGGAATTTCGCACTTTTTGTAACAAAGTAAACTTACCTAAAAAAAATTTAAACAAAGTAAACTTACCTTTTAGAAGTTACTTTTTAGAAGTTACTCTGCCTGCGGTGCCGGTACCCCAGGTTCTAGTCCCGGTCGGGGCGCCAGATCCTGTCCCGGTTGCTCCTCTTCCAGTCCAGCTCTCTGCTGTGGCCCGGGAAGGCAGTGGAGGATGGCCCAGGTCCTTGGGCCCTGCACCCGCATGGGAGACCAGGAGAAGCACCTGACTCCTGGCTTCGGATCAGTGCAGTGCGCCGGCCGCAGCACGCCGGCCACAGCACGCCAGCCATAGCGGCCATTGAGGGGTGAACCAACAGAAAAGGAAGACCTTTCTCTCTGTCTCTCTCTCACTGTCCACTCTGCCTGTCAAAAAAAAAAAAAGAGAGAGAGAGAGCATATACATACATACATATATATATGTGTATATATATATATATATATGAAGAGCAACACACACACACACACACACGAGACAATCTATGATATATGCTATGTCTGTTTTATCCCAACTGGTCATTTTTCCTCCAAATTCTAATGAGCAGGAATAAAATGATAATGAAATTATTTGACTTAGTCTTGTCTATCAGTGACCAGAAATTTTAATTTGTGGTTTAAAAAAAAAAAACAACACAGCAGAGTCTTGCTCAGGGGAGAAAAATGCCTCCAGTTTAAATGTGGTAGGTCCCACACCTTGCCTTAGAGGCAACCTTGGCGTGCATAGCAGCAGCCGGTGAGCCACCTTGTGGCCTTTCTCCAGCTAAGAGGCTGTGTCCCTTCCACCTTGCAGAAGGGCTGCTTCTCTACTTGGTGGGCTGGGGTATGTTGGAGACAGAGAGTGTATTTAAAACATTTTAAAGCTTTTTTAAAATTTTTAATTTTTATTTATTTGAGAGGTAGATTTACAGACAATGAGAGGGAGAGACAGAGAGAGAGGTCTTCCATCCTCTGGTTCACTCCCCAGTTGGCTGCAATGGCTGGAGCTGTGCCAATCTGAAGCCAGGAGCTTCTTCTGAGTCTCTCATGTGGGTGCAGAGGGAGGCCCAAGCACTCAGGCCATCTTCTGCTGCTTTCCCAGGCCATAGCAGAGTGCTGGGCCAGAAGTGGAGCAGCCGGGTCTCAAACCAGTGCCCTTATGGGATGCCAGCACTTCAGGCAGAAGATTAACCTACTGTACCACAGCACTGGCCCCTTAAAGCTATTTGCTTTAGATCATTTCTCTCTCTCTCTCTCTCTTGACAGGCAGAGTCAGACAGTGAGAGAGAGAGAGAGAGAGAGAGAGAGAGAGAGAGAGAGAAAGGTCTTCCTTTCTCTCCATTGGTTCATCCCCCAAATGGCTGCTACAGCCGGCATGCTGTGCCAATCCGAAGGCAGGAGCCAGGTGCCTCCTCCTGGTCTCCCATGTGGGTGCAGGGCCCAAGCACTTGGGCCATCCTCCACTGCCTTCCCAGGCCACAGCAGAGAGCTGGACAGGAAGAGGAGCAACTGGGACAGAACCAGCGCCCCAACCAGGACTAGAACCCGGTGTGCCGGTGCTGCAGGCAGAGGATTAGCCTAGTGAGCCGCGGCGCCGGCTAGATCATTTCTCACTTCATCCCCACCACATTCTGATCACGTATTTCAATGGAATGCGACTGAATTTAAAATCTGTGGACTGCTCAGAACCCATCACCACTCATAGGAAAACAGCCCGGTGCCATGGCCAGCCGTGTGTACCAGGAGTGAGGTGACAAGACAGGGTGGTGGGACCCTCCGGGTAGGAGACCAGGTCACAGCCCCTGACCAAGTAAGTGCCTGCAAAATGCAACTTCCAGCCACAGGCGCCCCTCCCTTCATTCTTCCTGTCACACAGGGGACTGTCCCTTCATATTTGGGGGTGGGATGGGGATTGGGCCCAGGACCCCCTGCAGATGCCAGCATCCATGGGATGCCCAAGTCCCTTACATCAAGTGGTACAGGATTTGCATAAATACTTTAAATCCTTTCTAGATTAATCCTAGTGCAATGTGACTGCTTTGTAAAGAGTGAATGCATTGTATGGTTTGGGGAAGAACGACAAGAAAAAACACATCGGTAGGCATTCAGTTCACACAGTTTTTCTCTTCTGGGTATCTTTGATCCGCGGTGGATTGGATGTGCAGACCCAGGACCCGGGACTGGGGGATTAGAGAGCCAGCTGCATCCGCCCCTTCTAAAGGGCAGGATTGTCAGGAGGTCTTCCTGGAGGCGGTGTCCACACACCTGCGCACTTCTGAGTGTTAACTCCAAGCCGGGATGGCAGCATGGCCGCTGCTTTTCAACTCAGAGGAGGCTGAGGCTGCCTCGCCTCCTGGCCTCTCCTCTCCTCCTGAGCCAGCCTAAAGCACTGGGGAGCTCTCGCTGCTGACGGCCGACCTTGGCAGAGGAGATGAATTTCCCCTCATTCTTGGAAAAGGAGCTGAAGGAGGCCTGGCAGGCGCGCAAGTCCTTGCAAACAGCTCCGAGGCTGGCTCTGCTGCCCTTCTCCCTGCCCCCTCGGCCAGCTCCAGCTCCAGCTCCGTGAAATGAGGGCGCAGGCTCTGCGCTGGCTTTGGCAGTGCCAGGAGGATGTCCTTGGGCAGAGAGGCGCAAGTCTCCCCTTTAGCGCAGTGGCGTTGACTGCACAGTGGAATAAGGCAGAGCCACGGTGTGCAATCACACTTCTCGAGGCCAGAGGCAGGCAGAAAGCAGCCTGTGCCCAGGAGCTGAAGCCAGGCTGCAGGGCCGCCTCCTGCCCATCTTCCCTGCCTTGCAGGCTGTCCCCACCACTCCAGCTCTGCAGGGAGGCGTGGCCCTGCTGCTTGCACGGGAACCGAGGGGCAGGGTCCCCCCTGAGCTGTGCTGTCAGGAGCCCAGAGCTGAGACTGGCAGCTTGCAGAGCAGTGGGCTGCCCCGCTGAGGACGGCCAAGGGCTCTTGCTAAACCACGTGGGACTCGCAGGAAAGCAGAGGCGAGGCGCTAAGTAAATGCAAGAACCCAACCTCAGGACCCAGACGGAGACTGGAGAGCTAGATGGCAGCTAGAGGCTGCCGTCACCATGCCACCTGACCATCATCAGTTGAATAAAAAGACACCGCTAGAGGAAAGGTTAAAGGAGGAAGAAGATGAGGGGAGGAGGAGGAAGACTGACAGACCAAATTCTCAATTATTTGCATTTAGTTGAAAGGCACAGTTACAGAGAGAGAGGGAGAAGAGAAAGAGAAGTCTTCCATCGCAAGTTCACTCCCCAAATGGCCACAACAGCCAAGGGTGGGTCATTCCTCAGCCAGGAGCCAGGAGCTTCTTCCGGGTCTCCCACGTGGGTGCCGGGGCCCAAGCACCTGGGCCATCTTCTACTGCTTTCCCAGGGACATTAGCAGGGAGCTGGATGGGAAGAGGAGCAGCCGGGACTCAACTAGCGCCCACAGGGTGATGGAGCCGTGTGTGCATACGACTCTCATGTGTGTGTACATATGAGGATATATTTGCATATCCCTGTGTGTGTAAGACTCTCGCGTGTGCATGTATGTGTGAATGTATGTACATGTGCATGCGAGCATGACTCTCGTGTGTATACGGACATGTGTGCATAATCACGTGTGCATGGCTGTCATGTGTATACATGTGGGTATATGTGCATGTACACATGACTCTCATGTGTGTGAATACAGATGTCTGTACATATGCATGTGTGCATGTGACTCTCATGTGTGTGAATGCAGATGTCTGTACATATGCATGTGTGCACGTGACTCCCATGTGTGTGGGTGAATGCAGATGTCTGTACATATGCATGTGTGCACGTGATTCCCATGTGTGTGTGAATGCAGATGTCTATACATATGCATGTGTGCACATGACTCCCATGTGTGTGTGAATACAGATGTCTGTACATATGCACGTGTGCACGTGACTCTCGTGTGTGTGAATACAGATGTCTGTACATATACATGTGTGCTCAGGCCAGGCAGTGAGAGGTGTAAAAGACAGCCGAATGACACAGACTGGCGTTTCACCCATGAACGGAGGGACCTCTGGGCCTTTGCACATGCTAGTGGAAGACCTCCTGCTGCTCTTGCCTGCCTGGACCCTGCGCACGTTTGCAGTCTGGAAGCCTTCTCCTGCACTCACTCCTGCCTCTGGGTTACAGAAGTTGCCCCCTCTCTGTTCCCTGCACGCACAACTTCTCCCCATTGTCACACCCACCCCAACCCACATGTTGGGGTGTTTTCATGCATTTTGCTAAAATAAAGTGCAAAATGTACACACACGGAAAGGTCTTTGCAATGCAAACGTACCCTCTAAATAACAGTGGCGCAGCGAGCACCCTGCAGCTACACACGCTGGAAGATTAGAATATTCCCGATAGCCCATAATGTTCCTTCCCCAGGCCTGCCTGCTGTTCTCTGATCACACCCTCTGGCAGAGATGAGCCCCATGCTGGCTTTGTTGATAAACATCCCTGCTCTCCACGTCAGCATATAATAACCTTCTGTGGCTGCAATCATATTATGCGTATTCTTTAGTGAGGCTCTGTCTCCGTGGCATTTTTTTTTTTTGGATTTATCCATGTTGATGTGTGTAGTTCCAGCTTACCTGTTTGCCCTGCTGTGGAATTGTATCCCCTCAGACACATACATGACAGTTTATTTATTCTGTTGCTCATGGGCATGTGGAGTGCTCCCACGTCTCCCCTGTCAGAGCAGTGCTCCCACGAGCCCCGTATGTGCCCTGAAGTGTTGCTGGGGCAGGGCTTTCTCTAGGGCCTGTTCTATGTACAGGAGCAGCAGTGCTGGGCTGCAGGGTGGGCAGGTAAGGCCCCTGCTTCTCAGAATGGCTTGGGTCAACTCAGGTGCCACTAATAGAGGATGAGCATTCCTATTGCTCTACATTGCCCGACCTGGATTGACAACTTTTTTTTTTAAGATTTATTTATTTATTTGAAAGTCAGAGTTACACAGAGAGAGGAGAGGCAGAGAGAGAGAGAGAGGTCTTTCATCTGCTGGTTCACTCCCCAATTGGCTGCAATGGCTGGAGCTCTGCTGATCTGAAACCAGGAGCTTCTTCCGGGTCTCCCACACAGGTGCAGGGGCCCAAGCACTTGGGCCATCTGCTACTGCTTTCCCAGGCCATAGCAGAGAGCTGGATCATAAGTGGAGTAGCCAGGTCTTGAACCAGTGCCCATATGGGACGATGGCACTTCAGGCCAGGGCATTAACTCGCTGCACCACAATGCTGGCCCCTGGATTGACAACTTTTAACAATTATTTATTTTTCTGTATTTGAAGGGAGAAAGAGAGGAATACAGAGACCTCCCATCTGTTGGTTCACTCACTAAATGCACCCAAAGCTGTGGCTGGGTCAGGTCAAAGCCGGGAGCCAGGACCTCAATTCAGGTCTCCCACATAGGTAGAGGGACCTAAGTACTTCAAGCCATCCAAGGTACGCATTCCCAGGAAGCTGAATCAGAAGCAGAGCTGGGACTTAAACCCAGGCACATGCAGGCATCCCAAGTGGCCAAATGCCAGCCCCAGTGACCTGACAAACTTTAAACGTTGTCCACCTGGAAGACTGTGGAGTGCTAGCCTTATTTCAGTTTTAAGTTTTGTCTCTCTCACCAGTCACCTGGCTAAGCATCTTTCCACGTTTGTATTGTCTGTGGGAGATACCCTCAGCTGTCCACCCAAGAGGTGGACTTGACTCAGGAAACGCAGTGAAACTGAGACTGTATTGTAAGTCTAGCAAGATCAGGTGTCTGATGAGCAGACACACCCAGGGCAGTCCCAGCAAGCAGTTTATAAGCTAGCACACAGATCCCTCTCCTGGTTCCTCGTTGGCTGTGTACTATGGGGTATACAATCTTCCCTGGGTATAACCAGCCTAAGTTACAAAATTGCCTTCTTCCTTCCTTCTCTGTAGTTCAATTTCCTCTTGTGAATTGGCTATTCCGTAACATCCTGTTTGCTTAGTGAATTTTGTTACACCTGCAAATCAGCTAAGAGTCATTTTCCATTGGGTGTTGAAAATAGACCACCAGAAATTTTCTTATGTAGTCTTTTCAGATTTTCTCTTTAATGCTATCATAAAAGTGTCCTTGAACTCTTTTACTTGAAAGGCAGAGAGACAGGGAGAGCGAGAGACGGAAAGACAGAGATTCCTCTTCTGCTGGTTTACTGCTGATTGCCTGCAAAAGCCAAGACTTGGCCAAGGGCAAAGCCAAGAGCTCAGAACTCCATCGAGGTCTCCCACGTGGGTGGCAGGGACCCAAGTACTTGAGCCATCACCTGCTGCCTTCCAGGGTGTGCATTAGCAGGAAGCTGGGTCAGAGGAGCCAGGACAAATTAGGCATAGTGATATAAATGTATTTTCTGAAGATTGGTTTATGTATTTGAAAGGTAGAATTACAGAGAGGGAGGGGCAGAAGCACACAGAAAGAGAGGTCTTCCATCGCTGAGGTCACTCCCCAAATGGCTACAACCGCTGGAGCTGGGCCAGTCCGAAGCTAGGAGCTGGGAGCTTCATCCCAGTCTCCCACGTGGGTGCAGGGTCTTGGACCATCTTCTTCTGCTTTCTCAGATGCATTAGCAGGGAGGTGAATCAGAAGTGGAGCAGCCAGGACTCTAACTGGCACCCATATAGGATGCTGGCGCTGCAGACAAAAAAGAGTCTTAACTGCTACACCACAGTACAAGCCTCCATATAGTTATCTTAATCACTATGCCAAATGCCAGCCCCAATAAATTGATCCTTGAATTCATGGTTCCACGAACGTTTTGAAGTACCCTCTGATTTATGTTATAAAGATCAGAAAATACCGGGCCGGTGCCGTGGCTCACTAGGCTAATCCTCTGCCCCGGGTTCTAGTCCCGGTCGGGGCGCCGGATTCTGTCCCGGTTGCCCCTCTTCCAGTCCAGCTCTCTGCTGTGGCCCGGGAGTGCAGTGGAGGATGGCCCAAGTGTTTGGCCCTGCACCCCATGGGAGACCAGGAGGAAGCACCTGGATCCTGGCTTCAGATTGGCACAGAGCACCAGCAGTAGCAGCCATTGGAGGGTGAACCAACTGAAAGAAGATCTTTCTCTCTGTCTCTCTCTCTCCCTCTCTCACTGTCTAACTCTGCCTGTCAAAAAAAAATTAGGACCATTTTTGGTCTAGGGGTGAGTCATTGAACATTTCCTGTACCCCTCTGTTTATTGGAATTCTGTGTGTGTCCAAGCTCCAGTCACTCGCTGTTGACACAGGCTGCAAATATCCTATTCAGCATCATGACCTTGTAAATTGTCCCCTCTGGGGCCAGACTTGTGGCATAGCAGGTAAAGCCGCCACCTGTGACACCAGCATCCCATATGTGGGCTGGGTCGTGCTTCCGGCCCAGTTCCCTGCTAATGGCCTGGGAAAGCAGTGGAAGATGGCCCAAGTGTTTGGGCCCATGTGGGAGACCTGGAGGAAGCTCCTGGCTCCTGGCTTTGGCTTACTTCAGCCCTGGCTGTGGCGGCCATCTGGGCAGTGAACCAACGGATGGAAGATCTGTCTCTCCCTCTCTCTGCAACTCTTTCAAATAAATAAATACATCTTTTTTTCTCTCTGAGGTAACATTTGACAAACGGAAGTTCTCAATATTATTATGATTCCGTTTAAACATTTTTCCCTATCTGAGCAGTATGTTTCGTGCCTTTTTGGAGAAATATTTCCTGCCTTGAGAATATTAAGAGATAGAGTTTTGTTATTTTTTATTTTTATGTTTGGGTTCTTAACACACATGAGATTGATTTTGCGGACTGTGAGATACGCGTCCAGCTTCTTTTTCTTGGAAGATTCCATCTCCCATCTGAGAGGGCTCCAAGATGTTTGTAGACAATACAGAATATCGTTCAATTCCATTTTTACACAATTTTTTTAATTTGACAGAGAAAGAGAGCTAGAGATAGGGACGGGGTAATGATAGGGATAGGTGATAGAGAGATGAGAGATGGATTAGGTAGATGATGGACACATAGACACAGATAAATAAACAAGAGGGAGCACCATCACTCCCCAAGTGCCTGCAATGACCAGGGCAGGAGCCAGGAGCTGTGAGCTCAATCCAAGTTTCCCACAAGGGTGGCAGGAACCCAATTGCTTGAGCCATCCCAGAGTCTGTGTTGGCAGGAAGCTGGAATCAGCAGCCCCAGCTGAGAACGGAATCCAGGCCCTCCGTTGTGGCATGCAGGTGTCTTGACCATGAGGCTACGTGCATGCTCCTTCATGGAGCTTTAGAAGCTCCCTTGTGTATCTTCAGCGCCAGAAGGATGTGCTCTCACAATAGGCACACTGCACTGTGTGAGAGAACGCATAACCGAGCACGGGATCGCCACACGGCCACACGAATGGATTGTCCCGGGACACTTTCCTGCATGGTTCCTGATGGTGGTTCATCAGTTGCAGAAATAGGCCCATTTATCTGCACCCCTATTGCCATTCACTTAGGCGGAGCCATCCCAAAATGACCCGGGGCTTGGGGCTGGGATTTGCTCTAGCCTACAGACAGGGTGGAGACCTGGAAAAGCACATATGCATTTTGTTCATTTCTTGGGCTTCTGCCATGACCACGAGAACAAGCCTGCTGGAGACAAGTGAGGAACACCCAGAGGAGCCAGTTCCCAGCCAACCCACCTGCCAATCACTCGTGAGTCAGCCCAAACTGGCTAAGACCTGCTTAGGGCAAGAGAGCTGCCCGCCTACCTGTAGACTCAAGAGAATACATGGCTACTGTTTTAAGCAATACCTAATGGCACAGGAGTTTATTCGAAAGCATTCCAGATCTTCAAGTCTTTCAATGGCGTTGCTCTATTGATTGGGGCTATGGGGATTATTGAGTACATACCATACCCTCTCATCTGTGGCCCCACTTTCTAAGGTTTCAGTTGCCTGAGATGAACTGTGGTCTGAAAGTGTTAAATGGAGAAGCCCAGGAACAAACAGTTCCTACGTTTTCAACTGTGCACTGCTTTGAGTAGCCTGATGAAATCTCAGCACCCCACAGGGGACGTGAATCCTCCCTTTGTCCAGTGTATCCACCCTCTGGACGCTACCCACCCGTTAGTCGTCGTCAGCCATCTGGGTTATCAGCTCAGCTGCTGAAGTTTCACAATCCTTGTGTACAAGCAACCTTTATGGCCTCAAAGTGCAAGAGTAGTGATGCTGACAACTCAGATGAGCCCAAGAGAAGCCCTACAGTTCTTCCTTTAAGTGGTGAACATTCTCAATGAGCAAAGAAAAAGAATCATACGCTGAGGTTGCTAAGATCTACAGTAGGATGAGCTTTCTTTCTGTGAAATCATGAAATCAAAAAGAAATTTGTGCTAGTGCTAGCACAGCACCTGCAAAAGTTACAGCCAAAGTGCATGGTGTTCGTTAAGATGGGAAATGCGGTACATTTTATCTGTAGAGGACAGACTCAGGGTGCGTAAAGTTTGGTATCCACAGCTTCAGGCAGCCGCTGGGGGTCTCGGGACACTGCCCCCCCGCAGGTGGGGGTGGGGCTCCTGGTCATCCACGCATGTAAAATTGGGTCAGATTTTGGCTTTTGTTTAAAGATTGTGAGTCAGCTTTGTTGTGGTTTTGTCTCCTTCAAGGTGCGGTATTTCACCCACTTGCACGCTCAGAGCTTCCACACACTTCGGAAGAACCAAGACGAAACAGCAGTAGTCATGGCGATCTCTCTCTTTTGAACTCCGAAAGCCATTTATGACTATGAATTTCCTACTGAGCACAACTTTGGCATCCTCCCGCTGGTTCTGAAATACCTGTGGCTTAATGATGGGGGGACGCATCGTGAGGCGACTTGCTCATTGAGAGTGAACACTGTGCACCTACGTTATACAGAGACAGCTGCACCACCAGGCACTCCTGTGTGACTGCCAGCATCCACACAGCCCGTGGCAGGGCTGGGCGACCTGCACAGAGTGACTCCATCACGCTTTCGTCATCTGATACTTTATTCCCGGTTTGCGCTTGCACGCCGACGTGTTGCATCCAGTCTGCCTGTCTCAATGGAAACTGAAGGCAGACGGGGTACTGGGTTCTCATCACACTTGGGCTTCCTGGATCTCTTCTCTGGGCAGGGGTCCCTGTTTCTCTGCTCTCTCCCTCTGTCTCTGGGCTGCCCATCTCCCTGGCTCAGATCCTCGCCAGGAAAGACACAGGCAAGATGCTGGTGGGACTAGAAGTCAGTGTTTTACAACTTTCCAAAATTAAGATGGACTTACCAGATTGCTGAACTAAATCTTTTTTTTTTTTTTTGACAGGCAGAGTGGACAGTGAGAGAGAGAGACATAGAGAAAGGTCTTCCTTTGCCGTTGGTTCACCCTCCAATGGCCGCCGCGGCCAGCATGCTGCGACCGGTGCACTGCGCTGATCCGATGGCAGGAGCCAGGTGCTTATCCTGGTCTCCCATGGGGTGCAGGGCCCAAGCACTTGGGCCATCCTCCACTGTACTCCCGGGCCACAGCAGAGAGCTGGCCTGGAAGAGGGGCAACAAGGACAGAATCTGACGCCCCGACCGGGACTAGAACCCGGTGTGCCGGCACCGCAAGGCAGAGGATTAGCCCGTTGAGCTACGGTGCCGGCCCTGAACTAAATCTTTTAACTGATATCAGGTGGAAGTTTTAGATAGTTGGAGGATCTTTTTGGCTCTTCATCTGATTAAAAATGAATATACCAATTAGCATATATGTGCACTTATGGTGTACCACTCTTTAAAAAAAAAAAAAAGATTTATGGGGCCAGTGCCATGGTGCAGTAGGTTAATCCTCTGCCTGCGGCTCCAGCATCCCATATGGGTGCTGATTCTAGTCCCAGATGCTCCTCTTCCAATCCAGCTCTCTGCTATGGCCTGGGAAAGTGGTAGAAGATGTCCCAAGTCCTTGGGCCCCTGCACCCATGTGGGAGACTGGGAAGAAGCGCCTAGCTCCTGGCTTTGGATAGGCACAGCTCCAGCCATCTGGGAAGTAAACCAATGGAAGGAAGACCTTTCTCTCTGTCTCTTCCTCTCACTGTCTGTAACTTTACCTCTCAAATAAATAAATAAAATATTTTTTAAAAAACTTAGTTATTGGTGGCCATTATTGTGGGACAGCAGGTCAAGCTACTGTCTGCAGTGCCAGCATCCCATATGAGCACTGGTTTGAGTCTTGGCTGCTCCGCTTCCAATCAGCTCTCTGCTGTGGCCTGGGAAGGCAGCGGAGGATGGCCCAAGTCCTTGGGCCCCTGCACCCAAATGCAAGACCCAGAAAAAGTTCCTGACTCTCAGCTTCGTATCAGCCCAGCTCCAAACCATTGAGGCCATTTGGGGGAGTGAATCAGCAAATGGGAAATTTTCTGTGTGTGTATGTAAAACTCTGACTTTCAAATAAAGGCAGAGACTAAGAGAGATCTTCCATTCCAGAGAACTGCGTTCAGATGCCACCTGCACTAGCCACAACCCTCTGATACAGGTGGCCGAGCAGCCCGGGACCCTATGCAGTTGGGCTGGCTTAATTCTCATCTCAACACAGCGCATGTCTGAGTACCCTTCAGTTAGAGTCACCAGTTAAAGTTTTATGTTCTCTCATGCGCGCTCGCTCTCGCGCTCGCGCTCGCTCTCGCTCTCCCTCTACCTCCCTCTCGGGGCCATTTGAGAATTAACTGCAGCTTTCACAACTGTTTCTGAGTGCCCCAGCCTATCTTTGAAATCGAGGATGTCGCCTTCTACATCCACAGTGCGATTATCCACTTTGACACTGGGATGGGGGCAGTGCTCAGGAGCGCAGCCTGCCTGTTGTGTGCACACTGGCTTTGGTGTGAGTTTGCTGCTGCTTCAAGCTGTGCGCTGCTGGCCAGGGCAAAGCTCTGTCTTCTCAGGCCATGCCACGAGAGCATCACTCCTGTTTCTGCTGTAGCTCACCTTCAGTGCGCATCAAGGAGGCACCTGCCCGGGGTTTCCGCTTTACAGGTATCTGCTTAGCCATTCAGAGTTTACAAGTGATCTGTGCCTAGCTAGCTTCCATCTCATGGGGCTCTTGCCCACATCAGTGATTACAGGGGGCAGCTGTCACGTGGCGACTTTCTAAGGCTGGGTGTGTGTTCATTCAGTTATTTCTGTTATCGCTCATGCTAACACCCTGAGACCGCGTGCACCCTATTTTTATTCAGTGTGTCACAACCCGTCATTGCCATCATTCGTGTTCATGCTCAGATAGTCTCAGAAGTGGGCAGTGGGGTCGGGTGTCCTTCACTGCACCCTAATTGGTTGCCAAGCACTGCCTTACCTTCTGGCATAATGGAGTGTTCCAGGCTCATGGTTGCATGTGTTAATAGGCAAGATTCTCCAGGGAAATCAGAACCAACAGGAGATGAAGATGTAGCATGTATGTAGCTATCTATATAGGAGAGAGATGATAGATAGGTAGATAGATCAATAAGATAGATAGATGACAACCATAGATAATAGGTAGGTAGATAGATAGATAAGAGATATAGTTAATGGATAGATGATAGAGATATGGATGGTAGATGGGTGGGTGATTGATAGATGATAGATAATTATTAATAGGTGATAGATATGGATAGATTATTGATAGATAGATAGATAGATAGATAGATATAGATAGATAGATGATAAAGAGGGATCTCTTACAGAAATTGGCTCCTGTGATTACGGAAGCTGAGAAGTCCCACATTCTGCCATCTGCAGGACAGGGAACTTGAAACGCCAGTGGTGCAGGTCAGTCCCAGGCCTGAGGCTGGAGATCCAGACACACTGCTGGCATAGGTCCCCATGTCCAAGGGCCTGAGAATGAGAGGCCCCCATGTCCAAGGGCAGCAGAACTGGAGGTTCCTGTCCCTGCAGTCCCTGGACTAAGTGATGCCCGCCCACACCGGTGAGCGTAGAGCCTGTGAAACCCACCCACCCATGCCAACACCAATCTCTTCCAGAAACACCCTTGCAAGCACACACAGAAGTAATGGCTGTGTTTGTCTGCTTTTCGATACCTCAGCTACAATACTCGGGGAGGGTGGAGGATTTTCCTTGGGTAGGAAATGGTTTGCTTCAGCTCACGGTTGGAGGTTACAGGGTCAGGTGGCCCCAAGGTGCAGCATCTGGTGCATGCTGGTTCTTGGAGGTGCAACAGCAGTGATCACGTGTGAGCCAGGAAGGAGAGAGAGAGAATCTGGGCAGAACTTGAGCATCCCCACTGACCCAAGACCCCCCAGCAGCCCCACCTCTCAGATGCCATCATTGGGTCAATCAATCATTAACATCAAGACATTAGGGTTTAGGGGTGCAACGGATTAAGCCACTGCCTGTGATGCCAGCATCCCATGTGGGTGCTTTGTGGAACTTGCTGATGCTTCCCTTGTAAGTTAACAAGTGGCCAGTTGTTATGCATTTGAGAGAGAGATTTGCTCTTCTTTACCAAGGTGTATAAATTACCCTGTATATATTCAGAAGATTTACCTTACTGATTACATTGTTTAGATAGTCTTATCCCTGGTAATTTTTTTGAAATTCGCTTGATCTGCTTTGTGTGTTTCAAGTCTCCTAGTACTTGTGTTTCTCTCTCTATGAGTAGAGCCATCGCTCGGGTGGGCATGAATGTTTCCTGTGGTTTATGATGTGAGAATGTACAAGAAGTCCTTTTTTCATCCCCGATCATAAAGACAGTCCCTCAGGTTTTGTTTTGTTGCCTTCAGAGTTTAATCTTTTTGTACGTTGTCTTTCATTTGTTTGCATTTCATCTCTGACAATTTTGTTAGGTAGAAATTCAATTTGATTACTTTTGTAAAGTGAACCAATTTTTCTGTCACCATCTACTAACTGGAATTATTGACCACAGTTTCCATTCACATATAGGTCATCTCGAGGCTCTTGTTCTGTTGCTTTTTTTTTTTTTTTTTTTTTTTTTTTGACAGAGTGGATAGTGAGAGAGAGAGACAGAGAGAAAGGTCTTCCTTTTTGCTGTTGGTTCACCCTCCAATGACCGCTGCGGCCAGCTCATCACGCTGATCCGAAGCCAGGAGCCAGGTGCTTCTCCTGTTCTCCCATGCGGGTACAGGGCCCAAGGACTTGGGCCATCCTCCACTGCCTTCCCGGGCCATAGCAGAGAGCTGGCCTGGAAGAGGGGCAACCGGGATAGAATCTGGCGCCCCAACCGGGATTAGAACCCAGTGTGTTGGCGCCACAAGGCAGAGGATTAGCCTGTTAAGCCACGACGCCGGCCGCTTTTTTTTTTTTTTTTAAGATTTATTTATTTGAGAGGCAACGTTACACTGAGAGAGGGAGAGACACAGGGAGAGACAGAAAGAGAGGTCTTCCATCCGCTGGTTCACTCCCCAAATGACCACAATGGCTGGAGCTTGACAGGAAAGAAGCTGGGAGCCAGGAGCTTCTTCCAGGTCTCCGACACATGTGCAAGGGCCCAAGCATGTGGGCCACCCTCCACTGCTTTCCCTGGCCATAGCAGAGAGCTGGATTGAAAAAGGAGCAGCCAAGACTAGAACCAGCGCCCATATGGGATGCCGGCGCCCGAGGCGGTGGCCTAGCCCCCTACACCACAGCGCCAGCCCTGTGATGGACTGTCTACGATGCATTACTGAGCATGACTAGTAATTCATCCAGGCTCATCATTAAAAGGTCTCCATGATTCCCTCTTCTAATGCTGCCCCTAACTGGGCTTGGAATCAAGATCATGTTCACTTCCCACGATGAACTGGGACGCGATCGCTCTCTTTTTTTAAAAATAATTTTTAACTTACATACAGGGAACAGAGTTCATGGATTTCATCTCTATAGTCTTAAGAACGTAATGACACTTCCACCCTCCCTCCTCCTTCCTTTCTTATGTTTCTTTAATTTTTGTGATGTCATACTTCCAACTTACTTTATAAACCTCCATTCATAAAGAATTCAGCCAGTAGTAAGGAGAAAGACCACTGGTCCTCAGGAGTAGACAAGGGCTGTAAGCCTGATCAAATCTCCAGATGTCAGCTTCACTCATATATATTGCATTTTTTCTACTCTGTGTGTTAGTTACCACAAATCAGAGAAAACATATGATATTTGCCTTTTGGGGACTGGTTTTTTTCATGGAGCATAATGATCATTTACATATAATTTCTTAAAAAAAATTGTAAAACTATCCTCAAATCTGTCTTGACATGGGTAGGCTGTTTGCATGGACCACCCTGGTTTTTGTTCATGGTTGTTGGTTTATCTATCCCAGTTTTTTTTTCCTTGTAGGCAATTTTGGCTTTCTGTGATCCTATAGGATTTCGATCATGTCATCGGAGGTTCCAGTATGTCACGTAGGGTAAATGTTCCCCGTTATTCCTAACCCTGCCGTGTCCACAGCCATTGTCTGTTTCTATTCTCTCTTATATTTTGGTTCTGGTGGGTCTTGGGAGACGTGTGTGTCTTACTAATTTCTACAGCGATCCATTCCCGCTACTGTGAATTCTCGCCATCCTTCTATGTGACTGACATCTGTCCTGATAGTTACATCTCCCGCTTGAATCCTCGCCTTCCTTCTATGTGACTGACATCTGTCCTGATAGTTACATTTCCCGCTTTCTTGTCTCTTTGGTTTTACTTTGTTGCTCTTTTCCCAACTTCTTGAGTTGTACACTCAGCCTTTTTAATTCTTATTTTCTGGGAAATACTTTAAAGCTAGCATTTTCCCTCTAATTTCCCTGCTGATTTTCTGACAAATCGTGTTTGTATTATTGAAAATATTCCTCAATTTCTTTTTAAACGATTTTGTTAAGTGTAATATGTTGTTTTTCTCTTAAAAATACTGATGAAAATCTCTCTTTCATTGTGAGTGTTTAGTTGTTTCAAGCAGTTGTCCCTCAGCATCCACACGCCCTTGGTTCCAGGACCTCCCAAGAATTCTGAAATCCTAGAGGGCTGGTGCTGTGGCACGGTGGGTAGAGCCACTGCCTGCAGTGCCGTCATCCCATATGGGTGCTGGTACGAGATCCAGCTGCTCTACTTCCAATCCAGCCCTCTGCTATGGCCTAGGAAAACAGTGAAAGATGGCTCAGGTCCTTGGGCCCCTGCACCTGCGTGGGAGACCTAGAGGAAGCTCCTGGCTCCTGGCTTCAGATTGGCCCAGCTCCACACGTTGCAGCCATTTGAGGAGTCAACCAGTGGATGGAAGGCCTCTTTCTCTCTGCCTCTCTGTAACTCCACCTTTCAAGTAGATAAATACATCTTTAAAATATAAATAAATAAACAAACATACTCCTGGATGCCCAAGTCCCTCATGTGAAATGGTGCCTCATTTGCGTGTAGCTTACTTATGTCCTCCCTTGTATTTCAAATCACCTGTAGATGACTTACATATCTGACACATGCAATGTCATGTAAGTAGCTATACTGTATTGTACAGAAATAATGACAAGGTAAAAATGCTTACGTGTTCAGTACAGGCAGAACTTTTAAAAAATATATTGACTTACTTATTTGAAAGGTAGAGTTACAGACAGAGAGAGAGAGGAAGAGAGACAGAGACAGAGACCTTCCATCTGCTTGGTCATTCCCCAGATGGCCACAGTGACCAGTCCTGGGCCAGCTCAAAGCTGGGAGCCTGGAACTCCATCTGAATCTCCCGGGTGGTTTGGCAGCAGGGTCCCAAGCCCATGGGACATCTTCCACTGCTTTCCCAGGTGTGTTAGCAAGGAGCTGGATTGGAAGTAGAACAGTTGGGACTCGAACCATCACTCATATGCGATGTTGGTGTCACAGGTGGTGGCTTAACTCACTGTGCTACAATGCCTGCCCTAAATGGAACATTTTCACAAACATCTTTGAGCCTTGGTGAGTTCGTCTGCGCCTGTGGAACCCACAGATGCAGAGGGCTGGCTGTGATGCTTAGGAAACCTGTTCTGTGTGAAATTCAGCTTTTGGAAGTTTGGGTGTTTCCCTTATGTCCTAACACTTTGGCATTTTTGTACGTGTCTCCTGTGTGCTCCAAGTCAACGTACGTTGTCTATGTGTTGGGTTTCAGGCTGGCTAAAGCTCTGTTAACGACAGCATTCAGAATTTGATACCAAGTGCTTATTTTTTTGCCTGCTTGGTCAAGACGTTTCTGAAGCTCTGTGTTAAAATAGCCCTACCATAATTATTCATTCTTCTATTTATATCTGCAATCTTGTCACTTGTCACTTCATATATCCTGATGCCATCATGGTCACATGTGCATTTTATGTTTCCTTTAACTAGTTTAAAAATTCTTATTTCGCCCTGAAATTTTATCCTGAACTGTATTAGAAACATTCATTGTTCCTAAGTCGAGATTTTTTCCAGGTCTCAAGAGCTCTTACCGTTGAATTGCAGGGTTGCTGATTTCTGGGCGTACAATTCCAGGTAAGCGAGAAGAATGCTCTCCAGGGGCCTGCTGTCCAGCCCTAACCTACAGCTGGGCACGCTGCACTGTACACCTCAACATTTACAAGGGTGGGTTTTGTGGCAAGCGTTCTCTGCACAACAAAATCGAATGTGAAAATAAAACCGATTTGCTTCTGATTCTCAGGGAAGCAGTAGATGTGACCCCCTGTGCTCATGTGAAAATAACAGTAGCTGTTCTTCGGCTTGCTATTTCCATTGAGTTGTGTGCACTGTTGGGAATAGATATGCGGGCATTTAGCTGCCCTTTAAAATATCTTCTAAAGCTTCCATTATGATTTTTGGCATTGAAATGAGAAGTTATATTGTAAGCAGAAAGGCATGGAAATAGAGCAACAGGGCATTCATCTAATGTTGAGAAAACGAGTGTGTGACATTGGAGAAATCACAGAAATTCTGTATTTTTGGGAAATCAATAGTCAAATCTTTTAAAAAGATTTATTTATTTTAAAGGCAGAGTTACAGACAGAGAGAGGCAAAGACAGAGAGAGAGGTCTTCCATCCACTGATTCACTCCCCACATGGCCACAATGGCCAGAGCTGGTCTATCTGAAGGCAGGAGCTAGGAGCTTCCTCCAGGTCTCCCACGTGGGTGCAGGGGCCCAAGGACTTGGGTCATCTTCTACTGCTTTCCCAGGCCATAGCAGAGAGCTGGAGCAGAAGAAGAGCAGCCAGCACATGAACCAGCACCTGCATGGGAGACCTGGAGGAAGCTCCTGGCTCCTGGCTTTGACCTGGCACAGCCCTGGTTGTTGTAGCCACTTGGGCAGTGAACAAGTGGATGGAAGACCTCTCTCTCTGTCTCTGTCTCTCTGTAACTCTGTCTTTCAAATAAATAAAAAGAACACTTTTAAAAAATAAATGCAGGTTTCCCTGGCGCCTTTGCCCTGTCTCGTGCTTCCCCCTGCAGTGTGGTGAAGCAACAAGAGGGCCCTAGCACAGCAGACACTGGCACCCGGCTCCAGAACTGTGAACTAAACACACGCCTTGTCTTCAATTTTCTTTAAAATTAAGTAGTCATTTATTTATTCTCATTTTATGTGAAAGATAGATGGAGAGAGATCTTCCATCTGCTGGTTCACTCCCATACACCTGCAACAGCCAGAGCTGGGCCAGGCTGAAGCCAGAAGCCAGGAGCTCAGTCGGGTTCTCCCATGTGGGTGGCAGGAGCCCAAGGACCTGAGCCATCACCTGCTGCCTCCCTGGGTGTGCACTAGTAGGATGCTAGAGCAGAAGCAGAGTAGCCTGGACTCAATCCAGAGACTCCGATCTGGGACGCAGGCATCCCAGCGAGCAACCTCCTCTCTTTACGAATCACCCAGCCTCAGGGATTTCACGACAGCGACAGCAAGCCGGTGGACAGAGCCCCCTGCTTTTCCACACCCAGCTGAGTTTCCATCGAACACCCTGGCTGAGCTGTCCTGGAGGCACTTGAAACCCAACGTGCCAAATCACTCTCTTAGCCTCTGCCTCCAGACTGGCCTTTCCTATGCCTTATAGTCAGTGCCCGAGGGAGGGCGGCCATTCTCCTCACCCCGTGCTGTCCTCCTGGATTTACCAGGCATGAGTCCTGGCTGGACCTCGGATCCCTCCTCAATCCCTCCTGGGCCCCCGTCCTGGATTCACAGCCACTCTTGGGCTCGCTGCCTCCACTGCCAGTCATGGAGAATCCATTCCAAGACATGCCTGCATCAGCAAGGCTCACCTTGTCCCATATGGGTGCCTTTTGGTCCTTGGACACTTGGGGCCAGCATCACACATAGGCTGCCAGTCCCCCCTACCCACACCCACCCTCAGCTAAATGCCACAGCTTCCAAGGAGAGGGAGAGACAGAGAGAGAAAAAGGTCCTCCATCTGCTGGTTCACTCCCCGGATGGCCACAATGACCAGTGTTGGGTCAGGCTGAAACCAAGAGCCAGGAGCTCCCTCAGGGTCTCCCACCTGAGTGGCAGGGGCCCAAACACCTGGGCCATCTCCTGCTGCTCTTCCCGGGCCAGAATCAGAAGTGGAGCAGCCGGGACGTGAACCAGCACCCACAGGGGATGCAGACGTCACAGGCAGCAAGTTTACCAACTATGCCACGACAGCAGCCCTGGAAGTGTATCTCTGATGTAGCTAAAGGGAGTTACAGTAAGCTGTTGAACTGAGTCATCTGATAAAATAATGTGTGCTTTATGGGAGCACTGTAGAACAAAAACACATGCACACGTACATTCAAAAACATCGACAGGGCCTTGCAATTCAAAGCAGGCTCCTGTACCAGCAGTACCTGCACCACCCAGTGTGGTGGCCCAGCACTGCCCCCAGGGGACCCCCGCACACCCTGAATGTGAGACCACAGAAGCCGTGCGACCTTCCCCCTCTTTTTTTCTGATTTCTTTATGACAAATGTGCATTTTTGGAAATCATAAAAAAAATAAACATAGAGAGACGTTTGCCCGCCACACATGTGGGTCTCATGTTTGCTGGAACAGTCTTGGTTCTCGGCCATTTGGAAAGGTGGAGGGCACGCACCACTCTCCGTAGCAGCCTCTCTCTCCTGCTTACCCAGCGGTGCTTACAGAGCCGGCTCTGCCTCCCCCAGGAGGGCCCACCACTTGCCGGCCCCTACCCCAGCACAGATCAGGCCCTTGCAGGACATCGTGCCGGGCCGCGCAGTCTCCCATCGAGATTCCGGCCAGCTTGGCACATTAGCTCATTTCTCTTCCAGTAAGCGAGCTGGCTACTTATGCATTCTCCTGCGGCACCCACGCCAGACGCATTTCTCAATCCCTCCTCCGCCGGTCGGACAGGCCAGGAACACGACGTTTCCACCTTCCGTACATCAATCCGCCTGGCAGGTGGAGCTGCAGGAAGGCCGCCGCCCCCGCTCCTGGCTGTCAGGGAGACCATCTGCCTCCAGCGCCAGTGACGTCAGGCAGACGCTGCACCTGCGGGCGAGATCGGCCCCCCGGGGATGGTGACCCTCGTGCGCAGAATCCCCTGTGCGCTGGGGAGAACCAGGAATTCCCACCCGACTCTGCTTCTGAAAGCATGCGCCTGGCAGTGCAGGTGTCGGAGCAGGTGCTGGAAGGTGGCTTCTGCTTTCTCATGATCTGGGGTGACCACGGGTTTTTGGTTTTGTTTTTTTTTTTTTTCCAACAGGCAGAGTGGACAGTGAGAGAGAGAGAGACATAGAGAAAGGTCTTCCTTTTGCCGTTGGTTCACCCTCCAATGGCCGCTGCGGCCGGCATGTTGCGACCGGCGCACCGTGCTGATCTGATGGCAGGAGCCAGGTGCTTCTCCTGGTCTCCCATGGGGTGCAGGGCCCAAGCATTTGGGCCGTCCTCCACTGCACTCCTGGGCCATAGCAGAGAGCTGGCCTGGAAGAGGGGCAACCGGGACAGAATCCGGTGCCCCGACTGGGACTAGAACCCAGGGTGCCGGCGTCGCAAAGCGGAGGATTAGCCCGTTGAGCCACGGCGCCGGCCGACCACGGTTTTAAGACCCCAGAAAGTGCTGGGTGCAGGGGCCGGATGGTGCTGCCCTCGCTGCTTGCTGAGTGATGCCCTTCCCTTGGGGTTCAGGGACAACTTCCGTGGGTGTGCTTTGAGAAGGGCAAAGAGAACCAAGACACAGAGCACCCCCAAAGAGACTGCTGTGTGAAGGAGGTGGTTGCAGAGGCTGGAGGGCAGCTGAGATCCACAGGGATCCCCCCTCCTGGGGAAGTACAGACCCTGAGCAGGGCCGGGCGGAGCCATCTGTGTACCTGGGGCTCTGAGGATTCCCTCTGTATCCCATTCTCAAGGAGGTCCACCCAGGCAAGGGGCAGCTCCACACAGCCGTGAGCACAGGACTGTTGGTGGCCTGTGCCGAAAGTGGGGAGGAGCAGGGCACAGAGGCAGAGCCTCCCCTCGCGCCCCTGCCCTCTCTGCCTTCATCATGGCCAGCCAACACCTCCTAGATGTCTGCAGGTCCCTGTGGCTGGCAGATTCTCATGCGGAATCCCTGACATGGCTCCGGTCAGCCTGAGGGGCGGTCGGGGGTGGGGTGCATCCCAGGGGATCAACTCAGGCTCTCCGCACCTGCTGGCTTGTCCTGGTACCCCAGGCAGATATCGGCGAGCATCTGCAGCACAGGGGAATTAGAGCCCTGGGGGCTTCTCTGGGGGGGTTGTCTCCAGACAACCCGAGAAGCTGTGACTGCAAAGGGAGCCCAGGAGCACCGAGGACCCTCGGGGCTGGTGGGGCCACCAGAGAAGGAAGAGCCAGCAAAGGTTCTGTGTGCGGGGCACTGGGCATGGAGGGCACCCTCCTCTGCCCTCTCTCAGTGCCATCAGCCTGAGGAGCCGCCCAGGGCACACAAGCCCTTGGAGCATGCTCCACAGCTCACAGCCTGGGCTGAGGGAGTGGGCAGGGTTCCCCGAGTGGGGCTGTGTGTCTGGAGTGGTGTTTGGGGATCTGGGTGTGGAGGGCAGGGAGGGGAAGAGGAAAGCAGGGTAGGGCAGACGCGCGTGGGGACAACTGGAGGCTCTCCACCTGCGGCTTCCCTGCAATCCTGCAGGCTGGCCTCAGCACCCCACGTCCACGCTCCTGCCCCCAGCTGTGGACAGCTCCTCCCTGAGTGCTGAGCGGGGGGTCACAACCCCAGACAGCTGCACGAGGCTTGAGCATTCCTGGCAAGGAAGGCCCCGACGGCTGACTCCATCCCGCCCCTCCCCTCCTCTCCCAACTCCTGGAGCTATTTGAACTTCTCACGCCCTCCACCTGCAGGGCTGATGATGTCACCGGATGATGTCATCAGCTCCAGAGGCACAGATGCAGCCTCCTCCCCATCTCCACATCCAACCAAATGCCCAGGTCCAACACATCCCCCTCTGCCCCTACAGAGGCGCTGATGGGGACCCCCATCTCAGGGGCTCTGAGGTGGGAGCGCTGAGCCAGGTCTCAGGACGGACAGTGCTTGCTGCTTGGGACCAGCTGGGAGGTCAGGGGCCCTCTGCTATTGGGTGTGGGTGCAACTTCACTGCTTGGCCAAATGCCCAACCCAGGTAGGAGGCAGCTTTAATCCTCCTGTAGCTCACTGGGTTTCTCACTGCTGTCACCGCCTCCAATTTGCTGTCCGTCTTCCCCGTCCCATGGCCCTGCAAGGGGAGGCGTGACTGCATAAGAGGCGGTGCACCCAGAAACCACAATCGCCTTGCGGGAGAGCAGCACCCATGGAGAGAAGCCCTGGTGTCTGCTGCCGGCCCTCTGGAGGCTGCAGTCCTGCAGACAGGGACCCTTCGTGGGTGTGGACGAGCTGTTCCGGAAGAGGGAGACAGGCAGAGGATGGGGCTGGAGCCAGCAGAACTGCCTTGAGAGAGACTGTGGCCGCCCTCGGAGCCTGCGGGAGCAGGAGCCCTGGGGCGCACAGGCAGGGGGGTGCATCCCGGTCCCTCCTCGGGGTGCTCACTACCTGCGGCAGTGAAAGAGCTCTATGCACTCTCCTGGCAGCGAGAGGAGCTCCAAGGTCGCCAGTGAGCGGAACGCGCTCCCGTGAGGACTTACAGGACCCCAGCTTGGGGCTCTGTGTTGAGCCTGGCTTCCTTCCTGTTGAGCTCAGGGCCTCGTTGGCCCATCCACGTGGCCTCACGCCCTCCACCTGCAGGGCTGGTGATGTCACCGGATGATGTCACCAGGCTGGAGGGCGGTGTGGCTTATGCACCTGTCCACACTTTGCTCTGCTCCGCAGCTACTCTCCGTGCAGGACGCTGCGCCCTTCAGAGGGACAGCAGGAAACTGCCCTAGGAGCAGAGCACACCCTTGATGTGACAAGGACCTGGGCCTTGTCATCCTCTGTCCCCCCAGGTGCACGTCAGAGTGGCTGTGCTCTTGTTTCTTTCCCATCTGGAGAGGCGGAGGGAACTCCCCGCGTTCCCTGCAAGCCTCTCTCCTGCTCGCGGTTATAAGGGAGGGCGTTGTGGGTAAGCTCCAAGCTGGGCTCCTAATCCACCAGCCAGAGTCATTCAGGGCACAGAGGGGACACTCGGGCTGTGGGTGACAGACACAGCTCGCCAGCATCTTGGGAAAGCCCGGGCGTTGAAGAGGAAGGCCGGCTCCCTCCTCCAGGGAGCCTGCAATTACAGCTGGTGATAAACCTGCTGTTTGTCCTCATTAGCAGCCTTAATACCTCGTGCAAGCCATTAACAGGCTGGTGCCCTGGATACACATCTTCAGATGTAATTAGTAATGTCGTTAGCCTAATCCATAATCAATACCCGCATAATTGCTTCCTTGGGTTTATATGTAGTCCTTGGGGGTCTTGGGCTAGGAGGAGCATCCATCTGCAGACGTGCTAATGGGGGTGTGCAGGTCACCGGCGGCACAGCCCAGCTTGCCCAGCGCCTCCAGAAGCTACAGCCTAGGGTCAGAGAGCAGGCACCGCCGCCCAGCCTCAGATCCTTTGGCCACTGTGGTTGCAATGCTTTCTGGTCCCTCACGTGCCTTAGGACCCAGCTCAGGAACAAGAGAGACTGCTTGTGGATCACGGTCCTGGGTCAGGAAGACCTCAGCTCCCACCCCCCCACCCCACATCTGCAGCCCCTCCAAGAGACTGCGCGGGTGCTGTCTCCAGAGGCTGAGACGCCTTGGCTTCCTCCCTACCCCCACTCAGGTCCAAGCTCAGCCCCACGCTGGCCTCCCCTGCTGGCAGGGAGGCTGGGGCTGGGCCCAGGGCGCTGTCTTCCCTTGCAAGGCTGGCGGCAGAGCTGGTAACTCAAGGTCAGGCCGAAGCGGCAGGCAGGGAGCCTGTCGAAGGCAATGCTTATGAATGGGCTCCCATCTGACTGTAATTGGAATTAATACAAGGCTCCACTTCCAGGAACTTCCCCAGCAGACAGATCTGGGCCACGGAGGTCCAGGCGGGGATGCTCCTCCTAAAGCCAGCCATACATTGCGCCCCTAAATGATGATGCACTGGCTCCGCTCTCCGGAGGCGCCCTGCCCGCCCTGGCAGCCAGCGTGTCACTCTGCGTCCTCCCCGGGAACCCAGCCAGCGAGAGGTGGACGGGAGTTGGCAACGTCACCGTGAAGGCAAACATTTTAATTCATTTAATTATGAGGCTCTCAGAAAGCTGAGCTCTGTTTTCTCTCGCGCTGCCTAAAGGAAATGAGAAGTGACATCTTCCCGCCCCCACCTTCCCCTCGGCCAGGGAGGCTGGGAACTACAAGTGTGGGCTGTGTGTGTCCAGGAGCCCAGCCTGAGCTGGGCTGTGCTGGGTCCGGCCAGTGCCCAGCTTCCAGCTTGGTCTCCCAAACACAGTGGGCATGACAGTGTGCCTGGTCGGGGGGAGGAGGGGAGGTTGGCTCTAGGACCCCTCCCCCCCAGGCAAATCCGCAGACGCTCCCGTCCCTTCTGCAGAACCGTGTGGCATTGGCATCTATGCAGTGCCCATCCTCCCATACACTTCAGTTCATCTCCAGCTGCCTTATCACACCTAATACAATGCACATGCTGCGGAAATGCTGTCACACCGCATCCTTTAGGGGACAATGGCCAGGGAAGAGAGCGTGCACACGGGCTGTACAGACCAAACTTCTGCATTTTAAGTGTCTCCGGGCTGTGCCCATGGGGTACGTGCAGAGGCAGAGGCCACCGGGTCTCTCTCCCTCCCCCTGCCACAGCACACACCTGCCCTTTGTGGCTGGTGTGCTCCATTGTCGCATTCTTTCTTCCTTTCCCAAGCCTGTGTGTGACAGTAGGATGGCCACAGATACAGAACTGCCAGTCATCACACTTTCCCATCCATAGCACTCAGCACACCTTCAAGTGCTAACGGCAAGTCCTAGATAGATATCTACCCCTTGTCCCACCCACTTGGGATTGTTCTGCCCATTTGTGATGTCCACCCATTGTCCCACCCATTTGTGATTGCTCCGCCCACTCATGATGCCCATTTACTCATTGCTACGCCCACTCATGTTGTCTGTCTACCCATTGCCCCGCCCACTCATCATGTCTGTCTACCCATTGCCCCGCCCACTCATCATGTCTGTCTACCCATTGCCCCGCCCACTCATGATGTCTGTCTACCCATTGCTCCACCCACTCATGATGTCTGTCTACCCATTGCTCTGCCCACTCATGTGTCTGTCTACCCATTGCTCCACCCACTCATGATGTCTGTCTACCCATTGTCCTGCCCACTCATGATGTCTGTCTACCCATTGCCCTGCCCACTCATGATGTCTGTCTACCTATTGCCCTGTCCACTCGTGACACATGCCTCCTCCACTTGCCAGGCTCCCAAGGATGGAGACGCAGCCCTGGGAGAGACAACGGAGTACAGAGAAATATCTCCATGGTGGGTGGAGGACCCACCCCAGCCCCACAGCACAGACAGGATGAGCTGAGGCTGGTCTGTGTCCATCCACTCCAAGACCTCCTGACTTCTGCCCCACAACAGGTCCCCCAAACCACACTGCTCTATTTTGCTGAGCAGCCACTGAGCCTTCCTCGTGGCCATGGGCTGGTGGCCGAGAGGCTTCTCCGGGGCACTGCTGACCCCAGCTGTCCCTGGGCAGCCCCCAGCCTGGCCAGCAGGTGAGGCACCAGCCTGAAGAGTTGCGAGAATATCGCCCTTAAATCTCATTTCACAGGGCAGCAAGCAGAGAACAGAGACAAGCAGACACCTGGGCAGGGCTCACAGGAGCTGGACAGGAGCCAGGCCTCAGTCCCACTCTCACTCCCAGGCCCCGCCTACCTAGTCCAGGGCCATGGTGGCAGGGGTGGGACTAAGCTTTGCACAGGGGGCTGCAGCCAGGTCTTTCTCAGGGGAGGGGAGGACCCAGCCCTTTGATTGACACTACTTAGGGGCACAGCTTCCCAAGGAGAAGACAGACGATAAAGATGCAAACACATGGCCCGCGCTGCTGCTCAATAGGCTAATCCTTCGCCTGCGGTGCCAGCACCCCGGGTTCTAGTCCCGGTCGGGGCGCCGGATTCTGTCCCGGTTGCCCCTCTTCCAGGCCAGCTCTCTGCTGTGGCCCGGGGAGGGAGTGGAGGATGGCCCAAGTGCTTGGGCCCTGCACCCCATGGGAGACCGGGAGAAACATCTGGCTCCTGGCTTTGGATCAGCGTGGTGCGCCGGCCACAGCGCGCTGGCCACAGCGGCCATTGGGGGGTGAACCTCTCTCAATGTCCACTCTGCCTGTCAAAAAAAAAAAAATGCAAACACATAAGCAAGTCAGACCATTGCAGGGAGGGGTGTGTGCGATAGGAACACAAAACAGGAGGCAGGAATGAGGGCACCTGCAGCTGGAGGGGGCACCAGGCAAACATAGCTGGGTGTGGGGAGGCCTCTCTGCCCGGGCAGCCAACAAGGAGAAGGCAGATGTACAAACAGCTGCCCAGGGCCGGGGAACAGCAGTGCAAAAGCCCTGTGGCAGGAATAAGCTGATGTGTTCCAGGTGCAAGAGGGTGTATGACGTAGATGAACAAGCCAGGAAAAGGCAAAAGCCAGTGAAGCTGTGGCCTGGGACTTGGGTTCCACTCCAAGAGCAGGAAAGCAGGAGTTGGAGCAAGGGTTGGCCTAGTTGAAATTGCTAGAAATTCTAGAAACTTCTTCAAATCTCTATTTTCTTCTCTGCAGACTAGAGGTGAAATTTTAACTCACCAGCTACTCCAGCCAACACTGCATAAAGGGCCCTGTCCCCACCCACACTGCCGATGTCCACTCTGGTCGGGCTGTAGGGGGTGCCCCATCCTCCCCACGACAGGGTGTTGAAAGGAGGAGGTCAGGGCCTTCAACCTCAGGCCCCACAGGGGCAAGGGTTCCTGCACCTCCCAGCAGGATGCAGTCAGCAAGCCCCAGGGGGAGCTGGAGAAGACCCCTCCCTACCCCGCAGCATCAGTGGAGCCACACGGGAGACCTGGACTGTACCCCCTGCCTGGCAGAAGCAAAGTGGTCCCCCTCCCACTCTGTCCCTGCCAGGATGGTGCAGCAAGAACCAGAGGTGTAAATTCATAGTCATACAGGCTGCAATCAAAACATCAAGATACAGGACCATCTCATCTTGAGGTGAAAAAGACAATTCGCAGAGGCCGGCCCTGACCTCCTACCGTGTTCAAATGATCTGACGAGGATCTTAAAGTTGTCATGAAAATGCTACCGAGTGCGCTTACAAACGTGTTTGAAACCGACGGAAAAACCAATAAGTTATCAGCAGAGAAAAATAAGACCTAAAGAAGAAACAAAAGGATATATTGGAACTGGAAAAAAAAATCAATAACCAAAATAAAACTCACTTTTCTCAACAGCAGAACGGGACCAATCAGTGAACTTGGAGGTCAACAAAAATCTTTGAATCTAAACAGTAGAACTGCAGTAGCCTGAAAGGGGGCAGAGCATCTCGGGCACGGGGGCTAAAGACCTGACATGCGTGTTGCTGGGGTCTCTGCAGGAGAAGCAAAGTTCCCACCTCGGAAACAGACAGAAAAGTCTTCAAGGAGACATTGGCAATCCAACCTGGCAACATATAAAAGTAATGATACAGTGTAACCAGCTGGGTTTGTGCCAGGGATGTGATTCAATGTGATTTCAACATGGGGAAAAAATCGATCCATAGAATCCATCTCCGCAGCAGGCCAAAGAAGAAAGCTCGTACGATTGTATCATCTGAGGCAGAAAAAGTACTTGATTCAGTGGCTCTGGGGGCTGGGGTTTGGGGAAGGATTGCTTAGGGCAGGGGTGCGGGATCTCCAGCCCACGGCCGCACCAGGCCCATGAACTCACCAGGTCTGGCACTGCCAAGGCAATTGCAGGAGGGACTCAAACTTCAATAAATCTAGAGCAGGCTTATTTTTTAAAAAAGATTATTAATTTGAGAGGCAGAGTTACAGAGAGAGAGGGAGAGACAGACAGAGGTCTTCCATCTGCTGGTTCATGCCCCACACGGTTGCAACAGTGGGAGCTGGGCCAGGCTGACGCCAGGAGCCAGGAGCTTCTTCTGGATCTCCCACGCAGGTGCAGGGGTCCAAGGACTTGGGCCATCTTCTACTGTGCACCCAGGCCATAGCAGAGAGCTGGATTGGAAAAGGAGCAGCCAGGACTAGAACCAGCGCCCATATAGGATGCTGGCACCACAGGCAGAGGCTTAGCCTGCTATGTCACAGTGCTAGCCCCAGCAGGCTAATTTTTTTTCTTTTAAATTTTTATTTGCTTTTGTACAATACAATATGATTTGTAGATACAATTCTTTTTTTTTAACTTTTATTTAATGAATATAAATTTCCAAAGTACAGCTTATGGATTACAATGGCTTCCCCTCCTCATAACAGCCCTCCCACCTGCAACTCTCCCCTTTCCCGCTCCCTCTCCCCTTCCATTCACATCAAGATTCATTTTCAATTCTCTTTATATACAGAAGATCAGTTCAGTATATATTAAGTAAAGATTTCAACAGTTTACCCCCACATAGCAACACAAAGTGAAAAAATACTGTTGGAGTACTAGTTATAGCATTAAATCACAATGTACAGCACTCTAAAGACAGAGATCCTACATGATATTTTTTAAAAATTGATTAATTTTGTATGCAATTTCCAATTTAACACCAGGTTTTTTTTTTCATTTTCAATTATCTTTATATACAGAAGATCGATTCAGTATACACTAAGTAAAGATTTCATCAGTTTGCACCCACACAGACACACAAAGTGTAAAAATACCGTTTTAGTACTAGTTATAGCATTACTTCACATTGGACAACACATTAAGGACAGATCCCACATGAGGACTAAGTACACAGTGACTCCTGTTGTTGACTTAACAATTTGACACTCTTGTTTATGGTGTCAGTAATCTCCCTAGGCTCTAGTCATGAGTTTCCAAGGCTATGGAAGCCTTTAGGGTTCGCCGACTTTGATCTTATTCCGATAGGGTCATAGTCAAAGTGGAAGTTCTCTCCTCCCTTCAGAGAAAGGTACCTCCTTCTTTGATGGCCCGGTTCTTTCCTCTGGGATCTCACTCACAGAGATCTTTCAGTTAGGGTTTTTTTTTTTTTTTTTTTTTTTTTTTTTTTTTTTTTTTTTTTTGCCAGAGTGTCTTGGCTTTCCATGCCTAAAATACTCTCATGGGCTCTTCAGCCAGATCCGAATGCCTTAAGGGCTGATTCTGAGGCCAGAGTGCTATTTAGGACATCTCCCAGCAGGCTAATTTTTAAGTTGATAATTTCATGTGGCCTGTGAATGGTGCCACAAATATCCAAATGGCCCTTGGCAGAAAAAAAAGTTTTCCCACTCTTGGTTTAGTGGGTCCAGGATTTCCTTTAGGGGCGATGAGAATCTTCTGGAAGTACAGAGTGGGAGGAATTAGTCTATATGATTTAAGAGTAATTATATAGCTACAATAATCAATACCAGGCATCCCCTATCAAAGTGCTGGTTTGAGTTCTGGCTGCTCTCCTTCCAATCCAGCTCCTTGCTGATGCACCTGGAAGGCAGCTGATGGTGGCCCAAGTACTTGGGTTTCAGCCAGCCATTTGGGAAACCTGGATATAGTTCCTAGCTCTTCGCTTCAGCCTGGTGCAGACCTGGCTGGTGGGGCCATCTGGGGAGTGAACCAGTGGATGAAAGATCTCTCCATCTCTGTCTCTCCCTCTCCCTGCTTCATTCTGCTTTTTAAATAAATAAATAAATAAATACATCTCTTTTTGTAAGATTTATTTATTTCATTTGAAAGGCAGAGTGACATGGGTCTCCCACGTGGGTTTCAGGGCTCCAAGCACTTGGACCATCTTCCAATGCTTTCCCAGGTGCATTAGCAGGGAGCTGGATCAGAAGCAGAGCAGCCAGATCTCAAACCAGTGCCCATATGGGATCCAGTGCCTCAGGCAGAGGCTTAATCTGCTGCACCACAATGCTCTCTTGTGGGAGTTGCCGGAGTTGAAGGAGGAAAAGGCTGGGGGCTTTACAGGGGGTACAGGATGGAGAGGGGCAGTTGTGTGCAGCTAAAGAGTTAATCAGGGGTGCCCAAGCCTGCGAGAACCAGGGGGAATCAAAGATGACTCGGAACTTTGGGGAGCATAAAACAGAGTGACACCAGGGACATGGGCGGGCTCAGCAGCTGCAGAGGATGCAGTGAGAAGGCTTGGACTGTGGAGAGCTGAGGCCTCCAAGTCCAACAGCAAAAAGAGAAACTGGTGAGAAGGGGCCTGGATGACCAGACCGGACGAGGCTAGGGCAGCCACCTCTTGCAGGGCCATGAGGGCCTGAGCGTGATGCCGGCTCCCCCGGTGAAGGTGACAGCCAAGCCTCTGCGGTGGGCGAAGCAGCCTGAGGCCAGGCTGCCCAACTTCTTCCTGGGACAGCCCTCCCCAGGCCGTCAGCCCCTGAGAGAAGCCCTGAGCACTGTAGCTGTGAATTCTGGGGTTGAGGGGCCCTCGCTGTCCACCCTGAGGTGCTATGCGTTCTCTGAGCAGGGCTGGCTGGGAATGACCTTGGACGTCATTCCTGATCCATACGGAGACTCGACCTTGGCCTGAACTGGAAAAAGGCAGAAGCCTAAGGCAGGGCATTATTGGGGAGGGGCCTGGGGGATCGCAGCCCCTCCTCCAACCAGTGCACTTATGGGGGGTGTGACTCTCCTGGTCATGTGCTGGATCCCTTTATTGCCGGGTCCTGTGGGGTCACCAAGCGAGCCCCTGGCTCCCAGACTTGAGACTTCCACTCGTCCAGGAAGTGCAGGTGGCCCCAGAAAAGGGGGACAGGAGGACCCAAACTCTTGCTGACATCTCCCTGACAGGAGGAGAGTGGCCTCTCCACCCCGCCCTGCACCAGTGCCAGCCACTCGCCAGGGTGCCTGGGCACCCCTGCAGGCTCAGGCTGGCCGGTGTGAGGGAGGGAGGTGCGGGTGTCTGGGGCTCAGGGTGACTCTGCTGTCTGCTCTTGGCGGCTGTGGCCTCCTGCACATGCAAGTCCCAGACTCTGCACTAGCCCTGGCCCGCTCGCCCACACCCTCGGGGACCTACTGATTAATTGCATAATCAGCTAGAGCCACGCATTGCGGCCCCAGAGGATGAATTTGGGCTAAAAATATTTTCTTATGAGAAACACAACAGAACCTAAAAATATCCCCTCCGCAGTTGCCCAGGGAAGCCTCCAGCTGTGCCTCAGTTTCTTGAAGAGCCCAGAACCCGGAGCAGCTGGCTCTCTGCTCCTGCCCAGGGTGGGATGAGCAGGGACAACCCAGCCACCCCTGCATCCCTAGGTCCTGTGGTCCCACCTCCCCCAGCTGGCTGGAGCCCTGTGTGGCCCCAGGGGAGGTTCCTGTCTGCAGACGGTCCACAGACAGCTGACTTCAGGGAGGCCACGGGGGTGCCACGTGGGAGGCACAAACCTCAAGGGGGCCTGAGAAAGGACTTCCTTGGGCTGGTGAGCCATCAGGGAAGGTCCATGGGACCAAAGTGGAACTGGGTGTGGCTTCACGCAGGAGCCCACAGGGCAGCAAGCTGGGCTGGGGAGGACCTGGGCCCCGCCCTGGAGCTTCTAAGCCTTTCTGTGGCTCAGGCCCACGTGGACGTGGAGCTTGGCTGAGCAGCTGCGTGTCGTGGTCAGTGGGGCTGGCGTGAGCAAGGACACTGAACACACCTGTGTCTCCAGGCTTCTGAAGACAGACAACCCCTGCCCTGAGCTGCCTTCCCCTCTCCGGCGTCTCCCCAGGAAAGTTAATCAGGGGTCAGGACCTCATTCTCTTGCTCTCCTTGTGGGTCACCACCTTTGGCTGCCGGGACTCTGGCCTGTGAGAAGGGCTCCACTCACCTGCCTGTGTGGGCCTGGTGTACCCTCCTCTGTCCCTGGGGCAGGAGGTGAACACCTCCATCCCCCTCCCTCCTGGAGTGCACACCCTGCCTTTCTGTCTGGCTCCAGATGGGTGGCCCAGTTCCAGACAGGGTGGCCTCTCCTGATCAGAGAGACAGGTGGGCCCTGCCGTCTCTGGAGCCCAGGTGCAGGTGGGCGCTCCATGCAGTCCCCACTGGCCTGGGGAGTTTGGCAGGGATGAGATGAAGCGTGGCCTTTGGGGGCACACAGCCCAGGAGTCCCACAGGGCCCTGATTTGCAAACCCTCTTGGCTCAAATGACAACGACACTAAGAAGAGACAGGGAGATGGGTGGCTCTGGCTGGTGGTTACAGTTAAACCATGTCAGGCCCTTGTGTACACTTTCCCCTCATGGTTCAGGATGGCTGCTGTAACTCCAGACATCACATCTGTCACAAAGTGAAATATCTTTCTCCACCTCTTTGTTTCCTCAAAAGCCAAAACCCCATTGCCAATGGCTTCTCCTCTTGGCAAGAAAAGAGCCTGGAAGCCTGGTGCCTGGGGACTTCAGCGGCTTTGATGGGGCCACACCCAACATAACTGCTACTCCTGAAGCTGGGCCCATTGTGACCTCAGACAAAAGCATACACTGAGGGCGAGAACATAGTAGAACGTTTGCCACGGGGGGACATCGTCCTTGTGAGCTGGGACAGGCGGGAGGAGGGCGAGGCTCTGGTCCCTCCCCAAGGCCAAGGTCCACATCTCCAGTGATGGCCCGGTGAGCGGGTCTCCACCTCACACCCCGGCTGCTCCTGTGTTACGCACCCGCGTTGCCCACAGCCCTCCCCAAGGCCCAGGTCCACATCTCCAGTGATGGCCCGGTGAGCGGGTCTCCACCTCACACCCCGGCTGCTCCTGTGTTACGCACCCGCGTTGCCCACAGCCCTCCCCAAGGCCCAGGTCCACATCTCCAGTGATGGCCTGGTGAGCGGGTCTCCACCTCACACCCCGGCTGCTCCTGTGTTACGTGGCGTTGCCCACAGCCCTCCCCAAGGCCCAGGTCCCCATCTCCAGTGATGGCCCGGTGAGCGGGTCTCCACCTCACACCCCGGCTGCTCCTGTGTTAAGCACCCGTGTTGCCCACAGCGTTTCTGCCCGTCAGCATCCAGCCCCTGCAAGGTCCTTGTTTCAGGGACTCAGCACCTGCCAGGCATCCTGTTCCTTCCTGAGGCTTCCGACAGACGATGTGCTTTCCTGGGGCTTCCAGCCGTTGACCCCTGCCTGCTTTTTTGCAGTCTCCTAGGAATCTCTAATTATTTCAGAACAAAAACTTAAAATTAGTTCAGACATGAAAGACACAACAAGTGCCCAATTGCACTTCCAGACTTGTAGACTACAGGCCCGAAGTGAAAAATGCACTCGGGGGACTGAGTGGCAGAGCAGGCATCACGGAGATGAGCGGACTTGACTCAGCAACGGGAAGCACCCAGAACGAAACACAGAGGACAAGGAACACAGGAAAATGGGAAGAATACCGGGCGGCTGAGGAGCTGACTCACACAGCCCAGTATATGCTGCGATTGTGATCATTGGAGCGTGGGAACAGAAAAGACACGCAGAGAAATAGTGACTGAAATTCCCAGTATGTACAAGCACAAACCAAACACAAACACATGAAGAGAACTACACGTAAACACACTGCTGAAAACCAGTCATAAAGAGAACATCTTAAAAACACTGCGGGGGGAGGGGGCGGCACTGTGGCATAGCAGATTCAGCCTCTGCCTGCGGCACCTGGATCCCATACGGGCATCGGTTCATGTCCCTGCTGCTCCTCTTCCAATCCAGCTGTCTGGTTGTAGTCTGGAAACGCAGTGAAAGACGGCCCAACTGCTTGGGTGTCTGCTACCCATGTGGGAGACCTGGAAGACGCTCCGGGCTCCTGGCTTCAGAGTGGCCCAGCTCTGTCTGTTGGGGCCATTTGGAGAATGAACCAGCAGATGGAAGACCTTTCTCTCTGTCTCTTCCTCCTTGTTTCTGTAACTCTACCTCTCAAATAAATAAATAAAGTCTTTAAAAAAAAACACTTAGGAAGAAAAGACATATTACATCCGGACAGCCAAAGATAAGGATGATAAAGATTTCTTGGCAGAAGTATCACAGGCAGGATGTTAGCGGAGTGACATCACCAAAGGACAAAGGGAACAAACTGTCAGCAGAGGATGGAGACTCAGCCACAGAGCCGACACGCCTTTCCGATATGAAGACGAAATCTGGGCTTCTGCAGACTCACGAAAGCAGGAACCATCACCAGCAGATCTGGGCTAGAAGAAAGGCTAAAAGCAGGTTTGCAGGTAAAAGGAAAATGGTTCAGCATGCAGAGTTGGATCCAAAAACAGGAATGAAAGTTCCTACAAGTGGAAACTAAGTGGGTGAATTTATTATTTAACAATTTTGAAAAGATCATTGATCATATAAATGAACATACTAACAATGTGTTATGGTGCTTATGGCACAGGTTAGAGGGAGGTGTGTGACAACAAAGGCACAGAGGTGTGAGGACAGAAGTGGTAGCCTTCTGCCCCATCCTCTGACACTGTGCTTGGAGCAAGGCCACCTAGGAGTCACAGAGGTATCTGCTACAAACCTCACCCAAATAAAGAGTTACAACCAATGAGCCAACAAAGCAGACACAATGTAACCATAACCATACTTGATTAATGGAAAAGGAAAGCAGAACAAGAGGAAGAAGGGAAGAAAACCAGACAAGAACAGCACCGCCCCATTTCTGTGGACTCTCTCCCCGAAGATACCCATGGCAGGTGACAATTGTTTCACAAACCCAAACATTGAAATTATCCCAAGGCAAGTAAATAAACACTTATCCAAGAAACTGCTGAAACGTGGCAAGACCTGGGAGAGCCTGTGTTCCCTCCCCCCTGCCCTCGCCCTATGGGTCTGTGGCCGAGAACATGGCGCACCCTCGTCCCTCAATCCCAATCAGGAGATGTGTGGCAGACAGGATAAGGGCCCTCGAAGATGACAGGCCCTACTCCCTGGGACCTGTAAATGCTACCTTGTGAGGGAAGAAGTCCTTGCAGATAACATTAGGTCCAGGATCTTGCGATGCAGAGACTGTCTTGGGTGGTATGGGTGGGCCCTAAATAGCACACAGACAGCCTTACGAGAGGGTGGCCGAGGGAGAGCAGCACAGAAGGCCATCATGCCCGCGAAGACTGGGTAGTGCTGCCATGGACCCAGGGCTGAGGGAGAGGTGGAGGAGGCGAGGGACGGATTCTACGCCAGGGCATTCGGAGTGGTGTGTTCTTGCTAGCACCTTGATTTCGGCCCAGGAACACTGGTTTCATACTACTGGCTTCGATGTGTGTGGTTTTCTTTTTTTTTTTTTTTAAAGATTTATTTATTTATTTGAAAGTCAGAGTTACACAGAGAGAGGAGAGGCAGAGAGAGAGAGAGAGAGAGAGAGGGCTTCCATCCACTGGCTCACTCCCAAGATGGCTGCAACAGCCAGAGCTGAGCTGATCCGAAGCCAGGAGCCAGGAGCCAGGAGCCTCTTCCAGGTCTCCCATGCAGGTGCAGGGGTCCAAGGACTTGGGCCATCTTCCACTACTTTTCCAGGCCATAGCAGAGAGCTGGGTCAGAAGTGGAGCAGCCGGGTCTCGAACCAGTGCCCATATGGGATGCCGGCACTGCAGGCCAGGGAGTTAACCTGCCCAACCTTTGAGATTCATGGGACACAGAATGTAGCTTTCACAGTTTTTCTCAGCACCTTTTCCTCTTCCACTCACTTGACTTTCGTTCTGAATTTCTCTGTCCAGTGACTCCCCCCTTTTTTATTGAAGCAAAAGTCACATGAATATCAAATTGATCATCGTAATCATTTTAAAGAGGGTAATTCAGAGGCTTTCCTGTATCCGTAACGATGTAAAGCCGTCGCCACTGCACTAGCCCAGGGCATCTCCATCACTTGTACCCGCTACATAGTGACTGCATGGTCATAGTATTGCCTCAGTGTATGTGTCCTCTCAAACTCCGCACGTCGAAGGGCTGGCATAACAGGTGAAGCCCCCTCCTGTGATGCCAGCATCCCGTATGAGCACCGGCTGGAGTCTCAGTTGCTCCACTCCTGCTCCAGCTCCCTGCTAACACACCTGGGAAAGCAGTGGATGATGGCCCAGGTACTTGGGCTCCTGCACCTACATGAGAGTTCTGGATTGAGTTTCAGGTTCCGGGCTCCAGCCTGGCCCAACCCTTGGCCATTGTGGCCATTTGGAGAGCGAGCCAATGGATGGAAGGTCTCTGTCTCTGTCTCTCCCTCTCTCTTGGTCACTTTGCTCTCTGAATAAATATCTAAAAGAAGTGGGGCATTTGGGAGCAATTGGAGCCCCAGGAGGCTCGTTCACCCCTCCCACCATGTGAGCACACAGCAAGAAGCCACTGTCTATGAACCAGGAAACGGATCCCACCAGACACACTGCTGCTGGTGGTGCCTTGATCCTGGGCTCCCTGGCCTGCCTTCATCATGACCAATGCATTGCTGTTTGTAAGCTATCTGGCAGGTGTTTTGTCACATCAGCCTTACTGGTCTAAGGTAGTCCCCATTCCCCATCTTTTCCCAGACCCTGGCAACCATTAGTCTACCTTCCATCTCCACAGATTTGCCTCTTCTAGATTTTTCACATACATGGAATCAGACAATATGTGGCATTAAGTATCTGACCTATCTCACTTAGCAGGTTTTCCAAGTTCATCCATTCTGAAGCACAAGTCAGTATTGTCACTCTTTATGATTGAATTGTATTCTGTAACTTGGCTATACTGCATTTTCTATCCACTCATCGGTTGATAGACACTTGGATGGTTTCCACTTTTAGTTGTTACGAATAATGCTACTATGCACGCCATGCAAATATTTTTCAGGAAACACATGTTTTCAATTTTCTTGGGTATATGCCTAGGAGTAGAATTGCTGGATCATACAGTAAATTCTAGGTGCAACTCCTTATGGCACCACCAAACTACTCCACAGCTGCCATTCCACTTCAGGTTCCCACTTCACCGTTCTGTGTGTGACGGTTATGATTTCTCCTCATCGTCACTTCCACTTCCATTTTGTCCTGTTATGGCCATTCAGGTGGGAGTGATGTAGTATCTCCCGGTGGCTGGTTGTGGATTTCCCTCAGGACTAATGACGCCGAACAACCTCGCGTGTGTGTGTTTGTAAGTCTCCTCTGGATAAATGTCTAGTCAAGCTTTCTGTCCATTTTAAAGATTGGGTTGCTTATCTTTTTGTTGTTGTATTTTAGGAGTTTTTAAAAAATATAGTCTGAATACTTATTACGTTATTACTTTACCTATAGTGTTGGGGCTGGTGCTGTGGCAACAGTGGGTTAGGCCACTGTCTACAGTGCCAGCATCCATATGGGCACAAGGTTTGAGTCCTGGCTGCTCCATTTCCGATCCCTGCTACAATCATTCCACTTTAGCTCCCTGCTAATGCACCTGGGAAAGCAGCGGAGGATGGCTCAAGTCCTCAGGCCCCTGAACCCACATGGGAGACCTGGAAGAGGCTTCTGACTCCTGGCTTCAGTCTGGCCCAGCCCTAACCATATTTAAGGAGGGAACCAGCGGATGGAAGATCTCTATCTTTCTGTCTTTCTTTCTCTGTCTTTCTCTGTAACTCTGCCTTTCAAATAAATAAATACATCTTTTAAAAAAAATCTATAGAGTTATTGTTTCCTGTGCCTTTTTTTATTATTATTATTCTTTTGACAGGCAGAGTGGACAGTGAGAGAGAGAGAGAGAGAGACAGAGAGAAAGGTCTTCCTTTTCCATTGGTTCACTCTCCAATGGCCGCTGCAGCCAGCGCACCGCGCTGATCCGAAGCCAGGAGCCAGGTGCCTCTCCTGGTCTCCCACCCGGGTGCAGGGCCCAAGCACTTGGGCCATCCTCCACGCCCTCCCGGGCCACAGCAGAGAGCTGACCTGGAAGAGGGACAACCGGGACAGAATCCAGCGCCCCAACCAGGACAAGAACCCAGAGTACTGGCACCACAGGTGGAGGATTAGCCTATTGAGCCGCGGCGCCGCCCTCCTGTGCCTTTAATGTCTTAGCTAAGAAACCAGTGCCAAACCCAAGGTCATGAAGATTTTCCTTTACGTCTTCTTCTGAGAGTTTACAGTTTTAACTCTTAGCATTTATTTCTTTGATTCCCTGAGCTGACTTTTTTGAACGGTGTGAAGTAAGGGTTCAAGCTGATTCTTTGCACGTGACTGCCCTATCTCCCAACAGATGAACTGAAACTACTCTACCTTTCCTCACTGAATGGACTTGAATGTTGCTTGGCAACCGACACGGGTTTATCTCTGGATTCTGACTTCTAATCCATTGATCTCTCTGACTACTTTTATGCTATCCTGTGTTTATTAATGTTGCTCTATAGTAAATTTTGAAAGGTGTGAGTCCTCTGGTTTTGATCTTCCTTTCCAAGTTGTTTTGGCCTTCTGAGTCCCTTGCAATCTCATATGAATATTGGAATCAGCTGTCAATTTCGAAATTAGTCATCGGGATTCTGAGAGGGACTGTGTTGAACTGTAGATCAATTTCAGAAGTGTACATCCTGGGTTCTCCAGAGAAATAGAACAAGTAGAATACACACCTACAATTTCTTAAAAATAAAGGCATTTATTGACCTTAAGTATGTCATTCATGCAAACATGTGGCTGGCAAGATTAAAATCTGTATGGCAGACCAATAGACTAGACACTATTAGGATTTTGAGATGAAATTCCTTCAATGCTGAAAATCTGGTTTTTTTCTCTGAAGACTTTCACCTGATTCAGTGAGACTTACCCAGCTGAGGGAAGCCCTTGCCTTTAGTTAAATACAGCTGATGGGAGATGCTACTCCCACCTACAACACACTTTCACAGCAACACCTAGACTTCCTTAGATATCTAGATCTTCCTCATTTCATTCAACAATGTTTCATAGTTTTCAGAGCACAAAGTTTACATTTCTCTTGCTAATTTCTAAGTAGAACAGAACTACATACCCACAAGTTTATGCATCCATGGATTCAACCAACTGTGGACTGAAAACAATTTTTTTATTTCTGCACAGAATATGTGCAAACTATTTTCCTCATCATTATTCTATGAACAATATAGTACAACTCTTTCTATAGAATTTACATTCCATCTATAGAATTTACATCATAGGCAATCTAGAGATGATTTGAACTTCTACAAGAGGATGCATACAGATTGTATGAAAATACTGTGGCATTTTTTAGAGGGACTTGAGACTGACAATTTCAGTACCTCACTGGGGGTTCCTGGAACCCATCCTTTCATGGATATCAATGGATTTAGACTATATTTTTTGATACTATTATAAGTGAATTGCTTTTAAATATCATTTTCAGATTGTTCATGTCAAGTGCATAGAAACACAATTGACCTTGTATGCTGAAGTCTTACTAAACTTACTAGTTAAAATTTAGTAATTAGCAATTACAGTTTTTAAAGTGGACTTCTTTGGATTTTCTGAAAGCATTCAGCCCTTCACCATGGCGCTAACTGTGGCCTTTCCAGGGTGTCCTTTATCAGATTGAGAAGGTCCTCTTCTACTCCTAGTTTGTTGAGTGATTTTTGTCTGTTATAAAAGGGTGTTGGATTTTGTCAAATTATTTTTTCTATGCCAATTGAGATGGTTGCATAGTTTGAGGGGAATTCAAGAATTATATTGCAATGGCTTATTGCATACATTTCCAGATGCTAAACCAACTTTGATGTCTGGAGTAAATCCTACTTGGTCATTGGTCATTATGCACTGTTGGATTTGGTTTACTGATATTTTGTTGAGGGTTTTTTTTTTTTTTTTGATTCATAAGCTATTGGTCCATGGTTTTCTTTTCTTGTGATTGTCCACTTTTGGTGTCAGGGTGATGCTAGCCTCAGAGGATTAATTGGGAAATGTTTCTTCCATATCTACTTTCCCAGTCAAGTTTGTGAGGCTTTGGGGTAAATTCTATAAATGTTTGGTGAAGATTTGCCCTGGGTCTGGGATTTCCCTTGGGGGAGTTTTGATGACCAATTCAGCCTGTTTACTTTTCATAAGTTAATCCAGATTTTCTACTTCTTCTTGATAGTTTGTGAGTCTCCAGCAACTCACCAATTCCATCTCAGTGCACTAAGGCCCAATTGTTCACAGTGTTTCCCTACAATTCTTTTTTATTTCTATAAGGTTGGGAGTTACCAACCCTCATGCCTGCTTTTAGTAATTTAAGTCATTTCTCATTTCCAATTTTTGTTGCTCAATTTTACTAAAGGTTTTTCAATTTTGTTTCACTAATTTTTCTCTATTGTTTTTACATTCCATCAATATATACCAAAATGTTTATTATTTTCTTCCTTATTCTTGGTTAGGGTTTGGTCTATTCTTCCTTTCCAACTTCTTTATTTCTTTAACAAGATTATTTATTTATTAACTTATTTACTTACTTATTCAAAATGCATAGTGACAAAGAGGGAGGGAGAGAGAGAGAGAGAAAGAGAGAGAGAGAGAGATGGAGAGACAGACAAAGAGAATCTTCCATCAGCTGGTTTACTCCTCAAATGCTCAGAGCAGCCAGGGCTGGTCCAGGCTGAAACCAGGAGCCAGGAGCTCCACCCAGCTCTCCTCATGGCTAATAGGGGCCCAAGTATTTGGTCCATCTTCTGCTGACTTTTCAAATGCATTAGCTGGAAGCTGGATTGGAAGCAAAGTAGCAAGAACCTGAACCAGCCCACCAATATGGCATGCCTGTGTCACAATCGATGCCTTAGCCCTCTGTGCCACAACACTGACCTCTTTTTCCAAATTTTTAAGGTGGAAGTTTAGATTTGAGGTCTTTATTCCTTCTTCTTTTTTTTTTTTTTTTTTTTTGACAGGCAGAGTGGACAGTGAGAGAGAGAGACAGAGAGAAAGGTCTTCCTTTGCAGTTGCTTCACCCTCCAATGGCCGCTGCGGCTGGCGCATCTCACTGATCCGAAGCCAGGAGCCAGGTGCTTCTCCTGGTCTCCCATGGGGTGCAGGGCCCAAGCACTTGGGCCATCCTCCACTGCACTCCCTGGCCACAGCAGAGAGCTGGCCTGGAAGAGGGGCAACCGGGACAGAATCTGGTGCCCCGACCAGGACTAGAACCCGGTGTGCCGGCGCCGCTAGGCAGAGGATTAGCCTACTGAGCCACGATGCCAGCTTTATTCCTTCTTAATACAGGCATTTAAAGCTTTATATTTCTCTCTAGCTCTTTTCAAGTTTGTTGAAGCTTCTTTTGTGGCCTGCAGACTGTTCTCTGCTCACTGGACAGAATGAACTGTCTGCTGTCGCAGGGCAGGGCGCTCTGCAGACACAGTAGGTCTCGTTGGTTTTATAAGTCTTGTGGGTTTTTGTTTTTTTGTTGTGGTTGATCTTCTGCTGAGTTGTTTTTATCCACCATCAAATGTGGGATTTTTGAACTCTACAACTATTATTTTTGAATTACTTATTTCTCCCTCCAATTCTGTACATTTTGCTTCATGTACCTTGGGGTTGTGATGTTAGGCGCATATGTGTCTTTAATTTTGCTCTGTCCTGCCATATCTGCACTTTTCTCACCATGGAATGTCTTCGTTTACCCAGTGACATGTTTGTTTTAGTATCCCTTTCATCGGAGCTTATGACGGATATTTGTGTGATGTATTGTCCCAGCCTTTAAATTTCAGCTTCGTTGTATCACTGAAACTGAAGTGTGTCTCCGGTGGACATATATTTTTTTTTTTTTTGACAGGTAGAGTTACAGACAGTGATAGACAGAGAGAAAGGTCTTCCTTCCATTGGTTCACTCCCCAAATGGCTGCGGCTAGTCGAAGCCAGGAGCCAGGTGCTTCTTCCTGGTCTGCCATGCAGGTGCAGGGGCCCAAGGACCTGGGCCATCCTCCACTGCCCTCCTGGGCCACAGCAGAGAGCTGGCCTGGAAGAGGAGCACCCGGGACTAGAACCTGGCACCCATATGGGATGCCAGCACCACAGGCAGAGGATTAACCAAGTGAGCCACGTCACCGGCCCCATCCTGTAGACATGTTTTTAATCCCATGAGCTAATGCCTGCCTCTAGTTTCAATTCAGTTCATTCACACTCAATGTTACTAACGACCTGCAATTCACCTCTGTATCCTTGGGGTCTGCATTCATGGACTGAACCAAAACAGTTAAAAAACATTCAGGAAAAATGTACCAACACAAACAGACTTTATCATTATTCCTTAAACAATACAGTGTTTACATTGTCTTAGATACAATAGGTAACCTAGAGTTAAAGTGTATGGGAGGATTTCATAGACTGTCTGCAAATACCATTTTACAGAAGGACAGAAGCAGCCACAGACTTTGGTATCCACAGGGGTTCCTGAACTCAATATCCCATGCAGACCCAGGAAAACCTAGGTGGGTTTATGTCTACCATTTTGTATTCTATGCATCTTATGTCAATTTTCTTTTTTCCTCAATTCTTCAATTATTGCCTTCTTTTGTAGAAGAGATTTTCTAATGTGCCATTTTAATTCTCTTCTCATTCATTCATTTTATATATTTTTTTTCTTAATGATTGCCCAGGGAATTACAATCAACAGCATGCTTGGGCTGTTTGTGTGCTGTAACCACACACCTGAGACTGCGCACTTCATCAAGGAGAGGTCTATTTCACTCACAGCCCGGGAGGTGCAAGAACACAGCACAGATACTGGCTCCTGGAGAGGGCATCACACGGCAGGAGCACATGTAAGGGGGGAGGATCACAAGCTGATAGAGGAAGCAAGCACAGAGTTTGAGAAATCCAAACTCACCTTAGCAACCCGTGCAGCCCCTCGAGACCTAACCCAACCCTGAGACACAGGCATTCTCCCCTTCCAAGGGTGATGACCTCGGTGAGCTGATTCCCCCCACCTCTAGACCCCATCTCTTGAGGGTCCCACCACCTCCCAGCATTCTTACACTGAGGTCAGGCTCCAGAACACAGACACTCAAGCCACAGCACCACCTTAACTGACAATAATCTCATTTGGATGAATGCCAACTTAGGTTTACTTGTACATAAGACTTTTCTTCCACAGCCTCACCTCCTTTATGTTGCTATTATCACAAATTACATTTTTACACATGACGTCCTCTTTTTTTAAAAAGCATTATTTTATTTATTTGAAAAAGAGTTACAGAGAGAGGTAGAGCCAGAAAGAGAGAGGTCTTCCATTTCTCTGGTTCACTCCCTGAATGACCACAATGACCAGAGCTGAGCTGATCCGAAGCCAGGAGCTTCTTCCAGGTCTCCCATGCAGGTGCAATGACCCAAGGACTTGGGCCATCTTCTACTGCTTTCCAGGCCATAGCAGAGAGCTGGATCAGAAGAGGAGTAACCGAGACTTGAACCGGCATCCATATGGGATGCCTGCGCTGCAGGCTGGGGCTTTAACCCACTGCACCACAGCGCCTGCCCCATGACCTCCTCTTTGACACAGATCTGCAAGTGTCATTTTATATAGTTGTCTTCAACCATGTAGCACAAAAGAGGGTGTTAAGCACTGCATGCTTTTGTCCCCTCCAGAGTTGTATGTTGAACTCCTACCAGAATTGAATGGGAGTAGGAGGTGGGGCCTTTGAGAAGTCACCAGGGTGGGGCCCTCAGGACAGAACTAGGGCGATCCCAAGAAGAAATGTGACAGAGCTGGCTTCCTCTCCGTACGTTCCCCACCACGGAACCCAAACATGCAGACCTGTGACATACAAACGTCTGTTGTTCAAGCTACCCTGTCTTATCATAGACGAAGACAGCCCAGACCATGCCTGACGCATAGTGGGCCCTGGGTCCACACTTGTTGACTGAACGAAGGCCAGGCAGGTGCGATGGCAGCCGAAGCCTGCAGGCTGCTGGGCACCGTGTTCTCAGCCCCTGCGCTGCACTCCCTCTGCTGGCTGGGAGAAGCGCGAATCTGTGATACATTTGTGTCCCACCCGACTGGACTGAGGTGGCGGGGGCGGGAGTGGTGGTGGGAGTTACAGAGAAAAACAGCACACCGAGTTTTATCTGTACCTGCACTGTTACCTTCCTCCTGTGCTTTATGTGTCCTGTCCACTCAATCTGAATTCTCTGCCTTTAGCATTCTTTATAAATCAAGTGCCCTAGTCTTGAGCTCTTTCCAATTTTAAAAAATATATAAGAATGTCATAATTCTATCTTTTTAGAGGGTAGTTTTGCCAGGTTTGGAATTTTTGGTTGACGGCTTTGTTCTATGAGCATGTTTTTAAAAGTTTGATTTTATTTGGAAGGCAGAGAGACAGAAAGAAGAGAGATTGGAGTCTTCCATCCTGGTTCACCCCCACCAACCACCAGCACCAATGGTGCAATGGCCAGAGTTTTGCCAAGCTGAAGCCAGAAGTTTGGAACTCCATCCGGGTCTCCTACGTGGGTGGCAGAGGTCCAAGTGCCTGGTCATCTTCTGTTGTCTTCCCAGGCAGTTAGCAGAGAGCTGGTTCATAAGTGGCACTCTGATGTGGGATTCCAGCGGGACAGGCGATGGACGGGTTAACCCCCCACACCACAACTCCGGCCCCTCTATCAGCATCTTGGATGCATCACCCACAGCCTCTGTCTCCGCAGTTTCTGAGAAACCAGCTGTTAATCTTGTTGTGCATTCTTGTGTGTGACAAGTGGCTTCTGCCTTCCTGGCTTCAGGATTCTCTGTATCCTTGTCTTTCAACAGTTTTGCTGAGATTGCTTTGAGGGATCCTCCGAGGGCTTTGTGAGCTTTTAGGGATATATTCATGGCTACTTGCGGGGGGTGGGGGGTGTTCATCTCTGTCACTTCTTCTGGAGCTCCCCTAACCCATATGCTGGTGGACTTATTGATGACCCATAGGTCTCTCGAGATCAAGTCGTTTTTCTTTATTCTTTTTTTTTCAAATCCTCACACTGAAAATCACAACTGACCTGTTGAAAGTAACTTCCAGCTCTCTGCTGTGGCCCAGGAAGGCAGTGGAGGATTGCCCAAGTGCTTGGGCCCTGCACCCGCATGGGAGACCAGGAAGAGGCACCTGGCTCCTGGCTTCAGATCAGCACAGCGCTGGCCATAGTGGCCATTTGAGGAGTGAACCAACGGAAGGAAGACCTTTCTCTCTGTCTCTCTCTCTCTCACTGTCTATAACTCTGCCTGTCAAATAAAATAATAATAATAATAAAAAGTAACTGGCTGTGTCATCTGTCTGCTCAAATCTGTTTCTGGACCCTTCCAGTGGAGTTTTGATTTCAGTTAGTGTACTTTCCTGCTCTGTTTCTTTTTAACTTTCTCTCATTTTATAGATATCTATAAGGATCTCTGGCAAGGTATCAATCCTGTTTTCCTCATTTCCTTGTTCATGTTCCCTCAGCTCTCTGAGTCTATTCGAAATGATTTATGTGAAGCCCAGCGTCCAGGGTCCCTCAGAGAAGCGTCTCACTTACTTGTCCTCATGCTCTTGTGCATCCCGCACTATTTTATTTCTTTGCATGCCTCATACATTTTGCTAAAAATAGTCAACTTTGAAAATTATGATGTGAAAAACCTTTTGTCTTTTTTTAAGATTTATTTATTTATTTGAGAGGCAGAGTTACAGAGAGACAGAAGGAGAGAGAGAGAGAGAGAGAGAGAGAGAGAGAGAGAGAGAGAGAGAGTTCTTCCACTTGCTGGTTCACTCCTCGGTTGGCCAAAATGGCTGGAACTGGGGCAATCTGAAGCCAGGAGCCAGGAGCTTCTTCCAGGTCTCCCATGTGGGTGCAGGGCCCCAAGGACTTGGGCCATCTTCTACTGCTTTCCCAGGCTATAAGCAGAGAGCTGGATTGGAAAAGGAGCAGCTGAGACACGAAATGGTACTCATATGGGATGCCAGTGGTGCAGGCAGTGGCTAAACCTACCACATCACAGCCCCAGCCCCTACCTTTTGTCTTGATTAAATGTTCGCCTGGTTGCTATAAACTTGGTTGCAGTGTGATTGCTTTGCAGAGTTCGGAAACGGTGATTTCTGAAGGTTTTTGACACTATGTCTCTTGTTGCTCTGGCGGGACAGGCCCATGAAGTTCATGTTCTGTCGTTTGCACTGGTTGCTCTGGGACAAACTCTGGCTGATGCAGAAGAGGTGGGGCTTCTGATGCGTGGATCCAGTCGCTCCTACCAGAAGACAGAGTTATCTTTGAGGGGCCTTCCTGTCAAATTGCATGAATCCTGTGACGTAAGTGTGAGATCCACCGGCATCTGAGAATTTGATATCAGCAAAAGCACTACCATTGTGGACTGAAAGGGACAGAGAGAGGAAAAAATAAAAGAAGGCTGTTAGATCCTCCAAATTCTATCGGCAGGAAGCATACTGACAAAACGACTAGGGTTCAAGTAATGTGCTACCTTTCTAGAAAGAATGGAACACACCAAGCACAGAGCCAAGCACAGAGGGCACAGAAGTCAGAGCTGCAGGTGCACAGAAGGGAGCCCCGGGGCAGAGCCTTGAGCCACAGGGAATCATTCCCAGACTGTAAAACCCAATAGAATGTATGCCGCTGAGTTTCAACATTGCTTGGGACCAGTGTCAGCTGTCTTCCTTCCATTTTCCTCTTTCGCAGTGGGAACCTCCATACCTCCCATGCTGTGACTATCCCATTGTGGTATTTTGGGAATAGACTACTTGTTCTCTAGTCTCAAAGGTACTCAGATAAAGACACATCTTTTTCAGAGGGTGGATCCTACTAAACTGCTGGTTAATTTTAGATGTCACCATTAGTGGGATAGCAAGATAGCTGCTGAAGCATTGCTTCAGGGTGTGTCTGTGAGGGTGGTCTGGAAGAGATTAGCATTTGCATCAGTGGGCTGAGTGATGGATTCCTGCCCTCCCACACCGTGAGTGCACAGATAGAACAACAGGCAAAGGAAAGAGGAATTTCTCTCTCTCTTCCAGACCAGGGGTACCCATCTTACCCTACCCTTGAGCAGCACAAGCCAGGGTTCTCCGGCGTCTGGACTCCAGGAATTGCACCGCAGCCCTATGGAAACTTGACTGATATTTACATCGTTAGCTTCTCTGATTCTGAGGCCTTCAGACAGGGGGTGAGCCGTGCCACTGGCCTCCCGAGGCCTCAGGCTCCGTGATGCAAGCCAGTCGCCACGGTGACTCTGGTCTCATGTGTCCGTGCATACACTCTGTGGAGCTTCTCTGCAGGACCCTGGCTGACACACCTGGCCTCGCCTGTATGGGATTTAGATGATGGCGTTTTGGGGACCACGAGACTTACATGAGATTTCGGGCTTCAGGTTGATGCTGTAATAGGTTGAGACTTTGGAGCTGGTGTAAATGTATTTATGTGTGAGTTGAAGGCATCTCATACAGATCACCTGTGAATCTCTGTGGGACAGTGACAGACTGGTAAGCCAAATAATGGTCACACCAGACATCAGCAGAGAGGGGTCTTTGCAGATGTGACTGGGTCAAGGATCTTGAGATGAAATAGTCATCTTGGAATATCTGGGTGGGCCTTAAACACCACTGCAAATTGCAAATTCCGTTATAAGAGAGAGGCAGAAGGATATCTGACACGGAAGAACAGGGGTCCGTGCCACCATGGAGCAGAGCTAGGATGATGCTGTCACAGCCAAGGAATGTTAGCAGCCACCAGAATGTGGAAAAGGTAAGCAATGGGTTATTTTAATTTAAAAAAACGATTTATTTATTTATTTGAAAGGCAGAAATGCAGAGATATAAAAGGAGAGGGGAGGAGAGGGATAAAGAAAGAGAGACAGAGAAAAAGAGAGAGAGAGAGAGGGACCTTCTGCCTGCTGGTTCACTCCCAAGGGCTGAGAGGATCTGAAGCCAGGAGCTTCTTTCGGGTCCCCCATGTGGGTACAGGGGCCCAAGGACTTGGGCCTCATCTACTGCTTTCCCAGGCCACAGCAGAGAGCTGGATGGGAAATGGAGTAGCTGGGACTCAAACTGGCACCTATATGGGACAATGACACTGCAGGTGGAGGCTTAACCTTCTGCACCACAGTGCCAGCCTCAAGGAATTCAACCATAGACCATCCAATGGGACTGTGGCCCTGCCAACACCTTGACTGTGGCCAGGTGATGCTGATTCCAGACTTCTGGCCACTAGCACTATTTCAGGAAAAACTCTCTTGTTGTAAGCCACCAAGTTTGTGATAACTTGTTACAGTGGAAAACTGCTCCATGGAATCTCACCGGGAAAGGGACGGCTCACCAATAGCAGTGTTCGCCGTCCCCTCCAACTCTGAGTTGTGGAATAAACTCCAGACGGCTGTGGCTGAGACGGTTGCTGGGCCCATTCTTCTATCTCCAGACTCATGGGTGGAGGCTCCACCCCAGGGACAGCAAGCTGAGATCAGCTCTCAACCAGCTCACTCTCAGGGCAGTTTCCTCTCCAGCGATGGTGAGCTATGAGAATCAGCAGCTACCACCTGCACCCCGTGACCAGAGAAGTGTCCTGGACATTTTTCACCAGGAGAGGCTATCCACGAAAACACAGCTCTCCCGAACCCCAGAGGTGCCGCCTGGAGAACTGACTTTATTTAAAACAGAGTGTGAGTGATTTCAAGTCCAAAAGAAGGAAGATTCTGGGAGCAGGAAAAGAAGAGCCTTATCCTAGGAGCAGGGAGCCAAGCTGTAGGCCAACTGGTTTACCACGGACAACTGGGGAAAAGATGGAGTCCGAAAGACAACATCTGAAAATTTTCCCTACCTGAAATTGATTGGGTCAGATGGCCAAATCTATGCCTCGGGGCATTCTCAGGAACAATCGAATGTCCAGTATCAGTGAGTGGACTCTGACAGCTGGGCGTGAGGGCGAGAGCTGAGAGAGAGCTAAGCAGAAAGATCAAAGACACAGACTATCAGGGAGAGAGCTCTGGCTGTCTCCCAGGATGGCCGGGTGGTGTCCGAGCCTCTGCCCTTTGAAGACCAAGATGAAAGCTTCACACGTTCCCTAGAGCACTTTAGCCAAGTCACTGGACAAATAGATAAGACAACGCCCCCAACAGGGTAACAGCAAGACAAGCCCTGGAGAGGGCGCGTGGAGTTGGGGGCAGAGCGGCTGTAGCCTATTACCTGGAATATCCAGTTTTCAACTGTAAATCAAGAGACACGCAGGGAAACATGGAATTGTGACTCACCCACAAGGAAAAGACAGCACCAGAAATTGCTTATGAGGGGGCCCCAGATATTTGATTTAGCAAACAAAATGGTTGCTAAAATATGTTCAAAGAACTAAAGGACATTAAACTTGAAGACAATAAGGAAGCAATGACAATAGTGTCTCATCAAATAGGAAAATCAATAAAATGTGAGAAATTATAAACACAGATCCAATGTAAATTCCAGACCCTAAAGACATAAAAGGTGTTATAAACGAATGTTATAAGCAAATTCAATGATATTCCTAGATAGACGCAAACTACTGGAACTGACTCAAGAGGAAGTAGAGCGTCTGAACGGACCTAAGCCAAGTAAGAGAACTGAATTAGTGACCAAGATGTGAACCCATGTAAAAGCCCAGGCCCAGGTGACTTTAGTAACAAGTTATCTTATACACTTAAAGATTATTAATTGCTACCAATCCCTTGCATAGTTTCACACACTCCAAATAGAATAGAACATTTCTTAATGCATTCTCTGAGACCACTGCTACCCTGATTCCAAAAGCAGACAAAAGCATTACAAAAAAATAAAAATAAAAATAAAGCCACAAACCAAGAGCCGGCATTGTGGCATAGAAGGTAAAGCCACCATCTGTGACACTGGCATCCTATATGGCCACCAATCAGTGTCCCAGATGCTCTACTTCTGATCCAGCTCCCTGTTAATGGCCTGGGAAAAGCAGCAGAAGATGAGCCCTACCATCCACATGGGAGACCTGGATGAAACTCCCGTCTCCTGGCCCAGCCCTAGCCATTGTGGCCAAAAGAGAAGTGAACCAGTGAATGGAAGATCTCACTCTCCATCTCTCTCTCTCTGTCATTCAGACTTTCAGATAAATAAATATTTTTTAAAAAAGATAAACACAAACCAATAAGTCTCAGAAATACAGATGTAAGATTCCTCACCAGAATTCTAGGAAGTTGAATCTAAAATATTTTACAAGTATTGTATACCATGACTAAGTGGGATTTATCCAAGTGATGTGAGGCTAGCTTAACATCAAAGATCCATTCATGTGTGTGCCATATCAAATCTATGGTCCTTTAAATAGATGAGGAAAAAGATTTGGAAAAATTCATTCATCAGATTAGGAATTGAAGGGAACTTCCTCATCCCTCCAAAGGGCATGATTGGAAAGCCACAGCAAACACGCTGGATGGTGAAAATCTGGGTGCTTTCCCCTAAAATCAGGAACAAGACAAAGATATATATTCTTGCCAATTTTTTTCTGAAAATATACTGAACTCTACAGCTTGCAATATTTTACAAAATTGTGTTTTTATTTATTTATTTGAAAGGCAGAGTGATAGAGAGACAGGAAACGACACAGAAAGAGATCTTCTGTCTCCTGATTCACTCCCTCCAAATGGCTGCAACAGCCAGCCAGGTCCGGGCCAGACCAAATTCAGGAGTCTGGAACTCCCTCCAGGTCTCTCACATGGGCAGTGGGGTCCAAGGACTTGGGCCATCTGCTGCTGCTTTCCCAGGCATATTAGCAGGGATCTGGATTGGAAACAGAGCAGCTGGGACTCAAACCAGCACTCTGATATGAAATGCTGGCATCCCAAGCAGCGGCTTAACCTGCTATACTACAGCACTTGCCCTTGTTCTTGCAAATTTTAACATTTTATTGGAGGTTACAGTTGTGGCAAGTTAGCAAGAAAAAGAAAAAAAAATCCATATTGGAAAGGAAAAAGTAACACTCTCTATTTGTTAATGACATCATTTTGTATATGAAAAATTCTAAGGAATCCACTAAAATCTGTTAGAACTAATGATTCAGTTCACCAGAGTTTCAGGATACGAGATTAATATACCAAAAATCAAATGCATTTGTATAAAGTTTAAATAAACATCTTGGGCCTGCGCCGGCACACCGGGTTCTAGTCCTGGTTGGGGCGCCGGATTCTATCCCGGTTGCCCCTCTTCCAGGCCAGCTCTCTGCTATGGCCCAGGAAGGCAGTGGAGGATGGCCCAAGTGCCTGGGCCCTGCACCCCATGGGAGACCAGGAGAAGCACCTGGCTCCTGGCTCCTGGCTTCGGATCAGCGAGATGTGCCGGCCACAGTGGCCATTGGAGGGTGAACCAACGGCAAAAAGGAAGACCTTTCTCTCTGTCTCTCTCTCTCTTTCACTATCCACTCTGCCTGTCAAAAAAATAAAAATAAAAAAATAAACATCTTGAAAATGAAAAAGGTATACAATAGCATCAAAAGAATAAAATATTTAGGAATAATTTATCAAAATAGCTGTAAGATTTGTATACTAAGAACTAGAAAACATTGTTGATGGCCGGTGCCGCGGCTCACTAGGCTAATCCTCCGCCTTGCGGCGCCGGCACACCGGGTTCTAGTCCCGGTCAGGGCACCGATCCTGTCCCGGTTGCCCCTCTTCCAGGCCAGCTCTCTGCGTGGCCAGGGAGTGCAGTGGAGGATGGCCCAAGTCCTTGGGCCCTGCACCCCATGGGAGACCAGGAGAAGCACCTGGCTCCTGCCATCGGATCAGCGCGATGCGCAGGTCGCAGCGCGCCTACCGCGGCGGCCATTGGAGGGTGAACCAACGGCAAAAGGAAGACCTTTCTCTCTGTCTCTCTCTCTCACTATCCACTCTGCCTGTCAAAAAAAAAAAAAATTGTTGAGAGAAAGTAAAGAGGATTTAAATAAGTGGAAACACGTCCATGCCCACTTACTGGAAGACTTTATTACTAAGATGGCAGACCCCTCAGATTGACCCACAGACCTATCAATACCTAGCAAAGGCCCAGCTGGCTTCTCTGCAGGCACTGCCAGTCGACGCTTATGGCTTCAAGATGATCTTGCACCCAAACTCATGTAGATGTTCAGCCTCCGAAGTCTTAAGTTAAGCTTACTAAGAGGGTGGTGACTTGATGCTCCTATGGTGTTTGGGAGATGGGCCATATGCGTGTGCCTCAGAAGGTAATCTCCTCAAGAGGGCTGGTTATAAAAGACGGAGTTTGGGTCCAAGCACTCTCTCTGCTTTCTGGGCCACCATGTGAGTCTCTCTCCCCAAGTCCTCCACCATTGTCACTCACTGTCCTCACCACGTGTTCCAACACCAGATCTTGGAGTTGAACCCCCAAAACTGTGAGCTGAGGAAATCTTTTCTCTCTGTAAAGCTGGTTGTCTCAAGTATTTTCATTATAGTAACAAAAAGTTGACCAAGCCATCGATCTTAAAATTCACATGGAAATAGAAAGATCTTGATTACTCAAAGTAATATTGCAGAAGAACAAAGCTGGAGAACTTACACGTCTCAATTGTAAAACTTTCTTACAAAGCTGCAGTAATTAAGACAGATTTCATAGACGAATGGAATAGAATTTGGAGTCTAGATGTAAACTCTCAGATACATGATCCATTTGTTTTTGACAGGAGTACCAAATTAATTGGGTGGAGAAAGAATGGTTTTCAGAAAATGGTGCTGGCGAAACTGGATATCCATAAGCCAACAAGTGAAGGCTGAACCCTACCTCACACCATATGCAAAAATTAACTCACAGTGAAGGAAACATTTAGCTCAAATGCAAGAATGTAACATTCCTAGAAAGTATGGGTGTAATTCTTTGTGATATTGGATTAGGAGACAGTCTTTTAGCTATGACACGAGGCAGGGCCCAAAGGGAGGGGTCACAAAGGGAATTTCTGGGGAGTGAGGGGGAGCTCCTTATCTTGACCACAGGAATGGTTTCATGGGTAGACACATACGTCAAAACATCAAATTGTCAAAATATCCATCTTTACATGTGTGCAACCTGTTGTATGTCAGTGTTACTCCAGGAAAGCGATTTTAAAAAGAAAGTGATAGCCCAGACAGTTGTCTCACAGGCAGACGGATGACCTCATTCACAGGGGCATTCTTCATCATTGAGTCAGCTCACTCTTCACTCTGGCCCCACCATGCAGGGACTGAGAATGGGAAACCATGGAAGGACGTCTGGAGAGTGCAGCACTGGGGATTGTGGTATTGAGTTGCCATCTTGCCAGCGTAACCCTGTTGTAACACATGATGATACAAACCATTACCATGATTCCAAATAGCTAAGCACTCTGCACGTTCTGAGCAGCACTGCATTTTAGAGATTATGGAATGGATGCCTTAGAAACATCAAACAGGTAAATACATCTGGAGCACCCAGCAAGACCATCAGGAGAGTATGTTCAGCACCAAAGTGAGCACCTAATATCTTGCTCAGCTCCACCTGAATGCATCCTGCCCATCAGCCTGTAGAGTGAGCCCCTATTCTGAAATTCGCAATTCTGCAAACAGTGGACGTCACTCCCTCGCTGTCCAAGGTCTGAAATCAAAGCGCCTACAGGGCTCTCCTCTCGCTGAAGGCTCTAGGGGTGGTCCCCTTGCTTGTCTCTTTAGCTTGTAGTGGCTGCCCCTGCACCCTTGCCATTCCCTGGCTTGTAGCCACAGCACTGTGATCTCTCCACCCAGCGTGTGGTCTTCTTCCCTGTCCATTTCTCTGCCTTCACACAGCCTTCCTGTGAGCACAACATTGGTTTTAGGAACCATGCTAATCCAGTATGACCTCATCTTAATTGCTTAACTAATTACATGCACCAAGCCTTATTTTCAACAAGGTCACCTTTCAAGGCTCCAAGTAGACCCTGATTTGGGGTCCACTTATTCAGCCCAGTAAACCACCTATCTACATATTCTTAAGCCACATTTTGCTTGGTCTTCTGTCTTTTCCAACATAAATGGAAAAATACCATATATGTTGTCTGTAATTTACTTCTCTCATTCAGCATTTTTGTTAACTTTCAGCCCATATGGATGCATGTAGATTGTTCATTTTCACTGCAATAAGACCTGACATGTTCATCCCACATTGAATTAATTTTTTATAAACTCAATTTACTTCAGTAGATATTTGTGTGGTTTCCGGTTGTGGCTACTAGGAGTAATACGACTCAAAACGGCCCTGTGTGTGTCTCTGGCTGGAATTTGTTGAGGGAATACAAGAACATCTAGAGTGGATTTTGCTGGGTCACAGGGTGTATGCTCAAGAGTCATGCTGAGCTGTTCTCTGGAGTGGCTGTGACGCAGTCATTCTCCATATTGTAGCAAAAGCCTATGTGCAAACTTTAACATCTTACTGATCTGTGCATGGTAGCTCGCTTCTCCACTGAGCTATCTTTTTCCTAATGATTCATTAGAGTTGTATTGATTGGGCCATTTTCCAGTTATGTGGGTAGCAAACACCTTTTATTTACCTCATGGTTTGTATTTTCCGCTGTCTTTTTGAAAATGTGTTTATTCATCATTGACACATAATTAGACACGTTTATAGATATTTCAGTGTGATGTATGTTGTGTGATATTTCAATGTGTGTATTTTTTGCAATTATGTATGTAATTATGTGATATTTCAGTGCTTGTATATCATGTACGATGGTCAGGTTAGTTAGCATGTCCATCACCTCAAGTGTTTATCTTTTCTGTTGGGAAGATTCAGAATCCTCTCTACTAGGTATGTTGTGCTGATTAACTGTTTGCAATCAGTGACCTCATTGTGTTGCAGAATATCAGAATGTATTTCTCGGGGCCAGTGCTGTGGCATAGTGGGTAAAGCCACCATCTGCAGCGCTGGCATCCCATGTGGGCGCCAGTTCGAGTCCCAACTGTTCCACTTCCAATCCAGCTCTCTGCTATGGCCTGGGAAAGCAGTAGAAGGTGGCCCAAGTCCTTGGGCTCTTGAACCCTCATGAGAGACCCGGAAGAAGCTCCTGACTCCTGGCTTTGAATCGGCCCAGCTCTGGCCAGTGCAGCCAACTGGGGAGTGAATCAGTGGATGGAAGATCTCTCTTTGTCTCCCCCTCTCTGCCTCTCTGTAACTCTGCCTTTCAGTAAGTAAACAAAGCTTCCCAAGGTGTGCATCAGCAGGAAACTGGAATTAGAAGTAGAGCCAGAACTTAAGCTAGGCACTCTGGCAGGGGATGTGGGCATCACTACACCAAACGCCCACCCAAGAAGTTCTTGATTTTGATGTAGTTGAATTTCTCACTTTTCTCTTCATGGTTATGCCTTTCGTTACTTGTTTAAAAAATCCTTCCCAGCCTGAAGTCATGCAGATAATTGAATATACAAAGGAACTTCAACAAATTCATGGAAAATGTGTATTATGAGAAAACTTGCATGGACCTAAAAATTTTTTGCACCCAAATAAGCTTTTTTAAATTCCATTTTCCATGAACTTCTCGAAGCATTCTCATGCTATATTCTAAAAATTTAATTTTTTTCATTTGTAAGTATTTAATCTGCCTGGAATGAATTTTTGTAAGCATTATGAAGTAGGCATATGATTTCACTTTTTTTCCATGCGGATTTGCGATCTCCTAAGGGACATTGATTGAACAACCATCCCATTCCTCACTGCCCAAGCACACAGCCAGCGTGCGTATGATGTGATTTGCTCTGGTCTCTCCATTCTCTTCCTCAGTTGTTGTGTGTTTGGTTATTTTTGACTGTGAGCGTTTCGTTTTCCTGGGAATATTTTTTGTGGGTTCTTCTAGAAAGGACTTGTCTTGCATCTTATAGATATCATTGAAAATTAAATTGTCGGTTGGAGGTTTGTAGATCACCCAGATCTTGGGAGTTAAGGCTGGAAACATACATGAAAACCCGCAGCTTCTGTTTCCGAATTGCTAGGAGGGTTCTCTTGTCTTCCCCAGCACTGAGTTTCAGGGAGCTGTTTTTTCTGTTATCTCCTTGGAGTTCTGGTTTACCCCTCCTTACAGAGTGTAGCCAGCTAGGGCATCAGCTTCACGGGGATCTCCTGCAGAATCTGGGTCAGCCATGGGCTTTGACTCCTAGCCACTGTCCACCAGGAAGTTCAAAGTTCAAGTTCACTGTGCTGGGCCATTCCCTCAGGCAAAATGCTGGCAGCAGTTCTTGGCTCTCCTTCCTGGGTTTCCACAGACTACATGTTCTGACTCGAGCCATTCTTGCTTTTTGGCTAAAGCTTTAACAACATTTGAGAAGATGATTTTTATGTTCTGTCAAGGTTTTGAGTGGAAGAGCTGATCCAGGTACCCAGTCTACCGTATTATCAAAAACTGTCCAGATTGACCTAGTTTTTAAGTTTCCAAGTAGTAAAATCCTTAAATTATGCAGTGTATGTCATCTCTGGGATTGTGAAAGGTCTGAGACGGCCTTATCCCCGGAGGTAAGTGACATCTCCCCTCACCCGGCCCAGCTGCACCTGTCACCTGTGCTCCGTGCACAGCCTGCTGGTTCCCCTGTGGCTTCCTCCACCTCTGCAGAGACCTGGGCAGCGGCTGGGCGTCCTGCAGCCCTCTGCATCCTAGACCCCAGGGCTGCCCTGGTTTGCATCCCAGGCCTCTTTAAGAATCTGATGACAGAGACCAGCACTGTGGCATAGTAGGTTAAGCCTCTGCCTGTGATGTCAGCACCCCGTAAGGGCACAAGTTCGAGACCCAGCTGTTCCACTTCTGATCTAGCTCCCTGCTAATGCACCTGGGAAGGCAGTGGAGGATGGGCCAAGTGCTTGGGCCTCTGTGCCCATGTGGGAGACCTGGGAGAAGCTCCAGACTCCTAGCCTTTGCCTGGCCCAACCCTGGTCATTGCATTCCTATGGTGAGTAAACCAGTGCATAGAAGATTCTCTCTCTCTCTCTCTCTCTCTCTCTCTCTCCCTCCCTCCCTCCCTCCTCCTCTTCCTCTCTCTGTAACTCTTTCAAATAAATAAAAAAGCAATCTTAAAAAAAAAAACTGATGACATCCAGACCAGGATGGAGGACCGTGGAGGACCCTGTTTGTGTCTGTGGGAGCTCCTGCCCATCTGCAGTGAGCTTATTTGATTTTAGGATGTAATTCCGAGTGAGGGATGAACCCCTTCCTCCCGTCCCTCCCTGTAGCCTATCTGTGGGGTTTCTGCTGGCAGGGCAGGCGGCAACAGGGGCTGGCATGGAACAGCCTGCTCGGCTATGAGCCAGTGGAGCCTGCATCGCATACCGAGGGTGTGACTAAGGGCAGCTAGCGCGGAACCAGAGGTGGCCCAGCCCCAGCCCCGGTCTCCCGCTCCTCCCTGGTTCCTCTGAGCCTCAGCAGAGACTCTGGCCAAGGAGTGAGGTCTCCAGCGGACATCTGGACCCGCAGGCGCTTCAGAGTGTTGCCCTTGGCAATGACCGGAGGGTCAGATCAGCACTGGGGTCCTCCCCAGCTGTTTGGCTGGGACGGGAGCTCCTGAAGCCAGGGCCTCTGCTGCCCACGCCTGGCACCGGGACCAGCAGGGCAGAAGAGAACTGCAGACCACGGCTGCCTGAGGCGAGCTTCCTCCTTGCCCCCAGATGCGTTCTGACCTTTGATGAGGTCACACAAGGAGTGGAGGGTGGAACAGCACCCGGAACAGAAGTAGCCCCGTGGGCTTGGGCAGCATGAACGCCTGCAGGTCTGTAGGGGCAGCTAAGACCTGGCTTTGCCCAGCCAGGCCCGGGTCAGCCAGTGTGACTTCTCCAGTGCCTATGCCCACCTCCCCAGCCCGACTCCACACCTCACTTGCCAGGAAAGGCCTGCACACCGGCCCCTCTGCGGAAGACACTCCAAGAAACAGCGTCTAACGTTGTCTCAGGGCTCATAGCAGTTGTTGGCTGTGTCTGAAGTACACTCAGCTGTCCTTGGGGCCCAGCCAGCCCCTCCTCCCCGCCAGGGGAGACGAGGCCCACTGAGACTCAGCAGCCACGCAGCCCAGGGCTTCTCCACCAGGAGCCTCTCGTCTCTTTCTAGCGTGCCGCTCGGTTTGTGCAGTATTTGTTCTGCGGTGGTTTGCGGTCCAAAACCCCCCCAACAATATATACTGAAAGCCATGCGTCACCACCCTGAAGTGTGACACCCAGAGGGGATCTGAGCTCTGAGGGTGACACATCTGTGCCCTGAGCAAGACAGGCGGCCTGTGGCGGCCCGCACCGATCCTGCCCTGCTTGTGCTCAAGGCCAGGTCCTTGCTGAACATTCTAGAACTTTCCAGACCTTTCTGGCTCCCTATCCGCGTGCTGCCTGTCTCCATGGGCACCTCTGTTAGGGGGGGAGGGGAGGTCATTGCCATGGCTACCAGGCTGGAGCTCGCTGGGGACACTCACGAGGCTGGACAAGGGTGGGTAGTAGTTTTGCAGCCTCCGGGGCGTCTAGGTGTGCCACCGTCCAGGCCCCACCTGAACGCAGCCTCCCACGCAGGCCCTGGCCCAGCTGGTGGGAGCTGAGGGAGGAGGGAGCCAGTTCAAGTGAGTTCTCTGAGGCTCGGGCCCAGGTCTGCTGGCCGGACTCAGCATCAGCGTTGGCTAGGCCTGGGAGCCTGGAACCAGAGCCACCCCTTCTCCAGTGGGGAGCGCAGCTGCTTCCCAGCAGCCCCAGTGGGCCAGCCCCGGTGCCTCCCACGGCCTGTGCTCCCGCCTCTGCTGTCCAGGCCTAGCACGCTGCTCCTCCACATGGCCCAGGAGCCTCGGTCTCTAAGGATCGCCCCGTCTCTGCAGAGGCCCCGTGCTCGCCTGTGTCCTCCACACTCTGGCATCTTCCAGAGCTGGGCCATATCAGTCTCTCCTCTTTCCAGGCTTGGAGGGGAGGGAACAGCATCTACAGCTGCTCCACAGCCAGGGCCCAGCAGGCAGGGGAGTCCCAGTGGTCTCATGGCGGATGCGTCATCCTCACGCTCGCCCAGCTCGCAAGCTCCGAGGAGGAGGAGCCGAGGTTTCCTGGGGACAGCAGCTGTGGCCGGGTGACCGGTGTGCGGTGACGTCAAGCGGCTGCGGCCTCCTGCCCAGACAGCCTCCCGCCGAGGGCCTGGCTGCCTCTGCGGGCAGCCCTCGCTCTCACAGGCCCGGATGTCAGAACCACACAGAGGAAGAAGCTCTGCTCCCTCAGCCGCAGTGGCTGCTGCCCAGGAGCCCCTCCCGGCTCAGGGCTGGGGCCTCAGGGAGGGACAGAGCCACCTGCAACAGGACCTGGAGGTGGCCTGGCCTGCCCTGGCCACCCACAGGCCTGGGCCAGACCCCTGCTTAGCAGCCACCAGAGGACCTCCTGCACATGCGGGAGTGGGACAAGCTGAAGGCTGGCCCTGGAGCTGCCCAGGGTGGGGGAGGGGCGGGGCGCAGTGGGAACCAGAGGGCCACAAGGGGTCAGCAGGTCCAGCCTGGGAAAGCAAACGTCACTGGGCAGTTTCCCAATGCAAGAGACAGAAGCTGGCTGCAGAACTGATGTGGAATGGACGCGGACGCCTTCACTGGGGTCTCCGTAAGGGTGAGGAAGGGGGAGCCTCCAGGTCCTTGGGGAATGCACAGCAGGGCCACTCCACGCCCGCTGACTTAGAGACCCAAGCCACCTGGCTTGCACCTGCCTAGCACCCCCCCCCAACACACACCACTGCCTTTATTTTTTAACTTTTTATTTGAGATTAGTGTGGACCAGGCACACAATTCATACGTACATACTGTTGAGAAATAAAGCAGACAGCTCGCTGTGTTCCTTACCCAGGGGGCACCTCTTGCAAAACCACAGCGCACTATCCCGACCAGGACACTGATGCTCAGTCCGGCAAGATCCAGAACGTTCTATCACCAAAAGGAGCCCTGCGGAGAGCCACACCCACTCCCCTCTCACCCCGACCCCCTCCCCAAGCCCCAGCAACCCGAACGAATCAGGTCTCCATTTCTACAGTTTTTGCCGTTTCCAGAATAGGCTATAAATGGAATCGCTGCGTTATGTAACCTTTTGGCGCTGGCTTGCTCCACGCAGCGTCAAGTCCCTGGAGGGGCATCCAAGCTGTTCTGCGTATCAGGGGTGGATTACTTTTTAATGCTGAGGAGGGTTCCAGGGAATGGAGGCGCCGCATTCGTTTAACCACTCACTTGTTGCAGGTTCTCTGGAATGGTCCCAGCTGGGGCTCCTGTGGACAAGGCTGCTCTGACCTGTCGTGGCCAGGTTTCCACGTGAATACAAGTTTTCATTTCTCTGGGATAAGTGCCCAGGAACGCAAATGCTGGGTCACATGACATGCTTAGTTTGATAAGAAACTGATAAATTGGCCATACCATGTTATCTTCCCGCCGTCACATAAGGGAAATCCAGTCTCTCCACATCTTTACCAGCATTTGGTGTCGGCACCACTGTTTTCATTTCAGACATTTGTGATAGGTCTATCGTATGACATTTCAGTGTGACCTTATGTCCATTTCCCTAGTGGATGACGGTATGTCCTCTTACATGAGACTGTTGGGTAACTCTGAGCTTTGCGAGTCCTTTGTTTATTCTCGATCCTGTAAGCCATTGTCTGATACGCAGTTTGCACATCTTCTCTCCTTAGCGTCTTGTTTCAGTCACTCCAAAGGATGTTCCACGAACAAAATTTTTAGGAAGTTCAATTGACATGCAGGTCCCATGAGTTAATTTTTTTGCAGAAAGCGTGAGGTGGAGGCCAAGGGTCCTTATTTTCGGTCCGTGGATGTCCACGCGTCCCAGCTTCACCGTGGAGAAGGCGCTCTTCCTCCACTGCCCCGGTGCCAACGGTCAGCTGGGTGTGTTTGGGTTGTTTCTGCGTCTGTTCATCTTTGCGTCTGTCCCTCTGCTGCCGCCACACAGGGCTGGGATTCCTCGCTTGTTCTTCCTTCTCAGGACTGTCTGTGCTCTTCGGGACTCTGCCTTCCCATGTAAATTGGGCCTACAAACAAGCTTATCTATGCCCACAAGAAAGCCTTTGCTAGGATTCTGACAGGAACTGCTGCAAGCCCGTCCGATCTCTGCTGTGCTGAGTGCGGGACAGATTTTGTCACGTGTCTAACTAGTTCCCGATTTGGGGGTGATTGTCAGTGAGGCTGTGTTGTAAAGCCGTTTCCACACTTTCAGTCTTCGTACGTAGAACTGATGCTGAGTTTTGTGTGTTGACCCTGTTAAGCTCAATACTTAGTTCTCGGAGTTCTTCTGCAGGTTCCTTGGGATTTTCCGCACAAGACCATCATGTTGGTTGCCACAGGGTCAGTTCATTTCTTTCTTTCCAGTCTGCCTGCCTTTCATTTCTTTTTCCGGCCTTATTGCAGAAGGCAACACTTCCAGTATCTTACTGAATCGAAGCGGTGAGAATGGAATTCTTGTCTTGGTCTTGACCTTAAAGGGAAAGCATTGAGAGATTATCACTAGCACGACGTCACTTGCAGGTTTATTGTAGACACGCTCTAAACGACGGAGGAAATTCTCCTTTATTCCTAGCTTACTGAGAAACATTATCATAGATAAGTGTGGAGTTTTGTCAAGTGCCTTTCCCCACCCCTTGATATAATCATGTGATTTTTCTTCTTTTGTCATATTCAGGTAGGCATTGCCTACCTGAAATAAATCCCAGCTGGTTCTGGTATATGTGATTCCTTCTTCTTCTTCTTCTTCTTCTTCTTCTTCTTTTTTTTTTTTTTTTTTTTGACAGGCAGAGTGGACAGTGAGAGAGAGAGAGACAGAGAGAAAGGTCTTCCTTTTTGCTGTTGGTTCACCCTCCAATGGCCGCTGTGGCTAGCCCACCACGCTGATCTGAAGCCAGGAGCCAGGTGCTTCTCCTGGTCTCCCATGGGGTGCAGGGCCCAAGCACTTGGGCCATCCTCCACTGCACTCCCTGGCCACAGCAGAGAGCTGGCCTGGAAGAGGGGCAACCGGGACAGAATCCGGCACCCCGACTGGGACTAGAACCCGGTGTGCCGGTGCCGCAAGGTAGAGGATTAACCTGTTGAGCTACGGTGCCAGCTGTGATTCCTTCTTTATTTGATTTGTTAATGTTTTGTTGACAACACCTGTGGTGAAGTTCATGAGCTACTAGTCTACAAATTCACTTTTATGCACTGTTTTCATCTGGTGTTGATACTGGGTCCAGCCTCATAAAATTCATTGGGAAGTGTTCCTGCCTCTTCTGTTTTATGGAAGAAAATTTTGCAAAATTAGTGTTAATTCTTCATAAACGTGTGGTGTCATCCTCCAATGCAACCATCTGGGCCTGGAGATTCCTCTTTAATTTCCAATGTAACTTCTTTGATTGTTAGAGGACTATTCCAGGCATAGGTACAACTACTCGAGCCCTAAAGTTCTTAGTTATTTCATGTTGGTTGAGTTTTGGTCGCCCATGGTTCTTGAAGACTTGTTCCACTTTCCCCTTCATTGTCAATGTCATTGATCATGGGTGCAGCAGTATTGTTTGTAGAATTCCTTTGCTGTCCTCCCACTGGCCACAGGAGTTGCTCTAACATCTCTGCTTCCTCCCCGACACTGGGGATTTGCACCTTCTTCTAACACTGCCAGAGGGCTATTTTTTGGCTGAGCCGGATTTTTGTCTCATTGTTTTTCTTTGCTGTTTGTTGTCAATTTCTTGACTACTGTTCTCATCTTTATTACTCCATCATTCTGCCTCCTTCTGGGTTTGTTTTGTTCTTGTTTGTTTTCTTTGTCACCTTCTGGGGAATAGTAATTAAGATGACTAATCTGTGAGTTTTCCTCCTTTCTAACTTAAGCATTTATTGCTATATATTCCTTTTTTTAAAAAATTACTTATTTGGGCCAGCGTCGCGGCTCAATAGGCTAATCCTCTGCCTGTGGCACCGGCACACCGGGTTCTAGTCCTGGATCTGGGTGCCAATTCTGTCCCGGTTGCCCCTCTTCCAGGCCAGCTCTCTGCTGTGGCCCAGGAAGGCAGTGGAGGATGGCCCAAGTCCTTGGGCCCTGCACCCCATGGGAGACCAGGAGAAGCACCTGGCTCCTGGCTTCGGATCAGCGCCGTGGCACGCTGCCACGGTGGTCATTGGAGGGTGAACCAACAGCAAAGGAAGACCTTTCTCTCTCTCTCCCTCTCTCACTGTCCACTCTGCCTGTCAAAAAATAAATAAATAAATAAATAACTTATTTGAAAGGAAGAGTTAGAGAGAAAAAGAAAGCTTCTATCGGCTGGTTCACTCCCTAAACGACCACAAAGGTAAGAGTTGGGCCAGGTCCATGCCAGGAACCAGGAACAACCTCCGGGTCTCACACTGGGGTCACAGGGGTCCAAGTCTTTGGTCATCTTTTGCTGCTTTCCCAGGCCATAGCAGAGAGCGGGATCTGGAGAGTAACAGCCAGGACTTGAACCGGCGTCCAGATGGGATGCTCACCACATGGGCAGTGGCTTAACCTTGCTGTAGCACAACACTGGCCTTGCATTTTGCTTTTCAATTTTGAAGTGAGCTGAATTTTTTAAATGGTTTTTACTTTTTTTTTTTTTTAAATATTTATTTATTTGAAAGGCAGAGTTACAGAGAGGCAGGGAGAGAGAGAGGTCTTCCATCTGCTGGTTCATTCCCCAGATGGCCACAACGGCGGGAGCTGCGCCAATCCGAAGCCAGGATCCAGGAGCTTCTTCCAGGTCTCCCATGCGGGTGCAGGGGCCCAAGCACTTGGGCCATCCTCCACTGCCTTCCTGGGCCACAGCAGAGAGCTGGATCGGAAGAGGAGCAGCCGGGACTGGAATGGGTGCCCATAAGGGATGCGGGCACTGCAGGTGGCTGCTTTACCTGCTACGCCACAGCGCCTTCCCCACTGTTCTTTTTATGACTGGAGGGCCTTTCCCAGCCTCACCGGTCAGTTTTACAGCTTCTCAGGAATACACTGGGAGGGCCGGGGCCTCCGGGGTGGGGAGGCTGCACCTTCTCTCCAGGGGTGGATGCCCAGTGCCCACTACATAAGCCCCTCTGCCCTGGCTGGCGTCTCCAGGCCGTGCTCAGCCCTGGGTCTCCTGAGGGCAGGCGATGAGGATGAGAAGCACTGAGGGCTCCCCTGCCCAGCACCCCGGGGTGGAGGGTGGGCGGAGCCAGCACCTGACGGACGTGGTGACCCCTGCCGCGGGCGGGACAAGGCGCCCTGGCGAGTGTTCCGGGGCTGCACAGCCACCAGGACAGGCCGTGTCTGAGGCTGGGTCCCCAGCCAGGGAGCCCAGTCCCCCAGCCCGCGTTAGCCCCAAGCTGGGCCCCAGGCGAGGATGCACGGGCAGGCAGCGGCTAGCCTGGGTCTTCCCCGGGGAGCGGAAGTAAGCGATCCCTCTGCGGATGTCAGCCGAGGGTCCTGAAAGAAGCCGGGAGGGGCTTCGGGGCTGGGTGGTTAGGGGGGTCCCGGTGGGGGCGGGGCGCGGCCGCCGGCTATCTCGCGTCTGGCATCTGAGCAGGACACAGAGATCCATCAAGTGCAATTAGCAGAGCAGCCCCTTCCTGCTCTGCCGCGCTAATTCAATCGCAGCCAAACCAGAGGCCTGGGCCCGCAGCGGCGCTCCCAAATCCAATGAAACCGCGCCGCCGCACAGCCCAGGCACTACCCAGGCCGCTTCCGCCGCGCAGACCCCGGCCCCCAGGAGCGAGACCAGAGGGTCACCCCGGGCGGCGGGTGCCGCTTCCTCGGTGTCCCGGCTCCAGGGGCGGCAGGAGGGGCAGGCGAGGTTGCCGGAGAGCACCTGTGCGCCCCTCAGCACCCACCCACCCTTGGGTGGACGCTTAGGTCCAGCTTGGGGGGAAGGAGGGGCGGAGGAAGTGGGCGGGGCAGCAGATGCGGAGACAGGAGCCATTGATGATGAGCTTCGGGTTTTAACCGCTTGTAGGTATTTTATGGATTTTTCTTAAGATTTATTTACTTAGTTATTTGCAATGCAAAGTTACACACACAGAGAGAGAGAGAGAGAGAGAGAGAGAGAGAGAGAGAGCTTCCATCTGCTGGTTCGCTCCCCAAATGGCGGCTGCAGAGGGAGCTGGGCCAGGCAGAAGCCTGGAATCCGAAGCCAGGAGCTTCTTCCAGGTCTCCCATGCAGGTGCAGAGGCCCAAGGACTTGGGCCATCTTCTACTGCTTTCCCAGGCCACAGCAGAGATCAGAAGAGGAGCAGCTGGGGCTAGAACATATGGGATGCTGGCACTTCAGGCCAGGGCTTTAACCCACTGCGCCACAGCGCTGGCCCCTCACAGCACTTTTAAGTCAGTGTTTTTCTGCCTCACTGACTCTCAGCGATATTTCCTGATGAGAAACCACGGCTGGACGCAGCCTGCCCTGCACAGCTGGCCTAGGTCAAGGTGCTCCTGCTTCCTGCTCCCCCACAGCACCTGGGACCAGGGCCTTGGTGCTCCGAGCCACCTCATCGTGTCCTTGGCCCATCACGGCCGCCCAGAAGCTCTTGACGTTAGTTTAATACAGACTTTGGGGAGCTGAATAGGTTCAGACCGTTGATACCTTATGTTAAAGTAGTGAGTTGAGGTCTTTTGTTGCTTTTTGTTTGTTTGTTTGCTTTGTGTGCTGTTTCTCTTGTGGCTCTGCTGTTTTGGCTTGGTTTGGTTTTTATTAAAAGTAATATTTATGCGCAGTTAATTTCGTAAGCATGGGAAGCACACGCAGTGAATACAGCCCCCGTCTCCCACAGTTAACTGCGTCATCACACACATGCACACACACAGACACACGCCAGGGACACCGTGACACCACACTCCGTCTGACCCACTCCTCTGGCCAATGCCCTCCCGCAGGTGGATGGTGCTGCCTCATGGTTGACCAGTTCCCACTGACCACACCAAGGCCGTCCCCAGCCTCTGGCCCCTGCGGGCAACACTCCCAGGGTGTTTCATTTGCTCACATGTTACTTGGGGAATTTTGCAAGTGTGTTGTTCGGATAAATTTCTGGTGGTACAATCCAAAAGGATCAGCTTAAAGCAACCCAGCCAAAGGCTACGGTGTCAAGTGAACTCTCCCAGGGCTGTTGCCAAAATTGCTTAGAAAGGGATTTCCGGCTCTTCCAATGGGGTATGATGTTCTCAACACCTTCAAATGGAAAAGCATCTCATTTGGGGCCGGCGCTGTGGCGTAGTGGGTAAAGCCGCCGCCTGCAGTACCAGCATCCCATATGGCTGCCAGTAGAAGTCCCGGCTGCTCCACTTCCGATCCAGTTCTCTGCTATGGCCTGGGAAAGCAGTAGAAGATGGCCCAAGTCCTTGGGCCCCTCTGCCCACATGGGAGACCTGGAGGAAGCTCCTGGCTCCTGGCTTCAGATCAGCACAGTTCCAGCCATTGTGGCCAATTGGGGAGTGAACCAGCGGATGGAAGACCTCTCTGTCTTTCTCTCTCTCCACCTCTCCTTCTCTCTCTTCTTAACTCTGACTTTCAAGTAAATAAATGAATCTTTAAAAAAAAAAGAAGAATTCATTCTGGTTTGCACCGGCAGGACTGAGTTATGAGTGAAGCTGAGAACTTTTCAAATATTTTTGACCATTTTTCTATTAGTTTGTCTTTTTCCTATTGTCTTGTAACAGCTCTTGGCATATGTGTGGAAAATATCTTTCCCCAATTGATTTATTTTACCACACCAAAGTTTTGAAAGGTTTATTTAAGCAAACATATCAATCATTCTCGAATTAAGTTTGTTTGATGTTACTTAGGAAGGTCTTCATTTTTTGACTATCTTGTGTACTTCCGGTAGTTTTGTGGTGTCATGTTTTATACTCAAATGCATTTTGGGTCTAGTATTGATTTAGAGTAAAATACCTTTATTCTATGTTTTAAAAAGCTCTGCTTTTTCTAAGTGGCTCATCACAACATGATTTATTGAGTGGACGTAAGTGCTCCCTTGTTATAATGCTACTGAATTTCCACACGCTGACATCTACTGCTGGACTCTGCCTTGTAAATCAAGCGATCTTAATCAGCATCGTTGTAGAACTCATGTTCCTGTTCCAGGACAAGGCTTTTCGTGTCCTTCAGTGGGTGTTCCAATGCTCTTCATGCAGTTCCTATCCATTTACTGCTAAGATCATTTCTAGATAGCTTTATTGTATGTATTGCTTTTCAGAATGGGACGCTTTTCGTCTGTTATCTGCCTGCTGGGTCACACGGCCCTGACTGGTGTGTATGTGTGTGTGTGTGTGTGTGTTTAAAGATTAATTTTAGTGATTTGAAAGACAAAGTTACAGAGAGGTAGAGACAGAGAGACAGAGAGAGAGGTCTTCTATCTGCTGGTTCACTCCCCAAATGGCCACGATGGCCGGCACTGAGCTGACCAGGAGCCAGGAGCTTCTTCCAGGTCTCCCATGTGGGTGCAGGGGCCCAAAGACTTGGGCCATCCTCTGTTGCTTTCCCAGGGTGCATTAGCAGGGAGCTGAATCAGAACTGGAGCAGCTGGGACTCAAACCGGCGTCCATATGGGATGCTGGCGTGGCAGGCGGAGGCTTTAACCCGCTGTGCCACAGCGCCAGCCCCTGTTGTATGCATTTTTTTGTTTTTGTTTTGTTTCATTTTGTTTGGTTTGGCTTGGTTAGCAGCAACCCTACAGGGGCTCCCTCCCTGTCCTCTCAGTCCCCTTCCTCTCTCTGATTGGCTGCTCCAAGACAACATCAGCTCAGCGTGACACCTGGTCCCGTTCTTTTGCCTCGTGGTGGTCTGGGATGTAGGATTCTACTGGCTTTGGGGCGTATATCTATGTACAGTCAGCCCTTCATGTCCACAGGGTCTACAAATACAGATGCAACCAACTGACCATGGGAAAACACGGGTCTGCCCTCCGCAAGGTCAGGCTTGCTTTCCTGTCACCATTCCCTACGCAATCCACTATGGCCGCCATTTACACGCATTTGCACAGGGGGAGCCGTCATAACGCCTCTAGAGCTGAACTGAACTTTATGGGGGATGTGCAAGTTACATGCAAATATCATGTGGTTTTATATAAGGGACCCTGGCATCCGGGGGTCCTGGATCCCATCCTCTGTAAATACTGAGACCCCCCGTATAACCATCTATTCCCTGTCATATAAGCTGATGGCTATTGAATTGTGTCAGATGTCTTGGTTTTTATTAAAAGCAATATTTTGAGATTGATATTAATATTAAAATAGCATTTATGAAAGCTTATGTTTTTTATGCTTTGGGGGTTGATTATAGTCATGTATAGAATCATAGGAAGTCACCCTTTGTATCTAGGTGTTCAGACTTCTCTGCACGGCCGTTGGCAAAGCAGGCCCTGGTAGAATTATGTCAATGCCTTTTGCTTCTGTGGCTATTTCCCCCCATTCATTTCCACTCTTCTTTCTCACCCATAGCCTCACTTCCGGTCTGTGGAAGGTGTGCCTTGCTCTCTGCCAGGACACAGCAGGTGCCTCCCACCTCCAGTCTGGCTCTGACTGCAGCCCACAGTGGAGGGGCTGCTCAGGTGATCTGTGGCCACTGATGCTGGCTCACTCCCCACCCCGGGAGCTGGGGCGTGAGAGCTGTCCTGGCAGAGGCCGGGGTTGGAGACGCGGCTACCCTGGTGGCAGCCGGACACTCACAAGGGTCTTCCCTAGTGGCTGCATTTTATTGATTAACCCTGCAGTGTGGAGAATTCCAAGCATCCCCTAAAACTGGACAGGACTGCATTATACCCACTGTCCATGCCCCCAAATCCCATCCTGCCGCCTCCACACCCCTGGGTACTGTCCCCTCTTACAATTTTGAAGCAAATCCAACATTTCCATATTGCTTCCTCCATAAATATTTCAGTGCATATCTCAAACAACAGACACTTTAAAAGATTATTTATTTATTTGAAAGGCAGAGTTACAGAGAGAGAGGGAGACACACAGAGATCTTCCGTCCGGGAGTTCACTCCCCAAATGACCTCAGCAGCCAGACTGGAGCCACGAGCCTGGAACTCCATCCAGGTCCCCCACGATGGAACAAGGACCTAAGCCTCAGCCACTCTTGTTCATTGCCCAAAAGAGATGAACATTGGAACGTATTCCTTGCCCCTGAATCTCGATTGGGTCTCACACCCTATTGCTTTCATACCCCATCCCCCAGGACCTCCTGAAAGACCAGTTCCAGGAATTCCCCTCTGCCTGCTACCCCTACGTTCACCCCATCCCTAGCCCTCCTAAAATATAAAAAGATCCAGCCCCTGGGGGCCGGGACCTTCTGCCATGTGTTCCATCAATGCGCACGTGGGCATTTGGTCACTCACTTCTATGAATTTATTTTCTCTGAATAAATTCGGTCTGGCTGTAGATTTGTACACTGTCTGCTCTCTATCCTGCACCTCTCCTAGCATTTTGGTGCCCCATGTGAGGAGACACCAATCTGCAACTCTTTTTCTAACATCCCATGTAAGTGGCAGGGGCCTAAGCACTTGGGCCATCTTCTGCTGCTTTCCCAGACACATTAGCAGGAAGCTGGATTGGAAGTGGAGCATTTAGGACTTGAACTGGCGCCCGTATGGGATGCCGGCATCACGGAAGGCAGCTTCGACCCTGCTATGCCACAACAGCAGCCCCAACTTGTCTTTTAATTCTATTTGAAGTACGCTTGTGTAGCTGCTGTGCCAAGGTCATGGGAAAGGCCACCTCTGTTAGGGTCTTGGGGGAAGGAGGCCAAGACCCCTGGTCCCCAGGCAGAGGCTTCAGAAATCCAGGGATGGATGATTCTGAGGGCCTGGGACAGACTCGAGCCCATGCAGGGTTTGGACAGAGCTTGGGCAGCTCTGCCCCACCCCAGACGGGACACTGAGCAGCTGGGGCTGGGGAAGGCTGGGGCTGAGCAGCGGGGAGCTGAGATGCACGGGAGGCTCCAGGCAGAGCCACGGCAAGGCTGAGGGTGTGCTGTCACAGGGACAGCTCTCGGACGGTCCGCTGAGGCATCCGCACTGGTCACCACGGCCGCAGTCTGCGCAGTGCCCCAAAGGCAGGGCCCGGCTTGGAGGAGGCGGCCTCCCCATGGCTCCGCCTCTAGGGTGCGCATGACGGGGACGCCCTGCGTCTTCCCACGTGGAGGCTGAGCCCAAGGAGCTAGCGGGCAGAGGTGGGGGTGGGGATGCCCTGCGTCTTCCCACGTGGAGGCTGAGCCCAAGGAGCTAGCGGGCAGAGGTGGGGGGGCCCTGAGCTATCCCAGCTGGCCGCAGCAAGCAGAAAGGGCCCCGGGACTTCCTGACTGTATTCCAGTGGAGCTGGCAGTCAGAATCAAGATCCTCCTGTGTGGCTGGTCCAAGATATCGCACGGCTCCTGTGTCTCCAGCCACGATGGCAGCGTCTGCACTGCCCTGGCCAGATAGGGGCTGGCAAAGGAGCCAGGAGCAAGCTCAGGCCTGCAGTCCTGTGTATCTGTGGCATGAGGAAGTGGCCCTCGGTGCCCCAAAGCAGCCCCCAGCCCGAGGATCGCCACCTGCGAGGAAAGCTTCCATCTCAAGCAGCGGTACCTCCCATGGGCGTTTTTTTTTACCAGACTGCCCATGTAGACCGGCTCTGTTGATTCATATTCACATGGCGGGCAGAGGAGAAATTTTCTGATGGTTTGGTAGCCGGGGTCTGTGTTCCCCATGCATCAAGGGTGGGAAGACTGGCTCCTCCTCCACCCCACCCCACCCCCACTCCTGCCTTTGGCCTGGTGTGGACAGCTGCTGCCGACTGATGGCAGTTGCTGGCTGTGCTGTGACCACGGCTTCCTGGGGTGGCCATAGCGGGCGTCCCCAGTGAGAAACAGATCCCGGGTTAATGCAGTCCTCCTGATGGCCAGCTCCCCTGGGACAGGGAGCTTTTTTTCTGTGGTCCAGCTGCCTGCTCTCCGCTTCTGCTGGCAGATAAGACGCATGCCGGGGGATGCATCCCTGGGAGCAGCTCTGAGGGCGGGGCACCGGGACTGCCTGATAGCCAAGGGACAGGGGCTGCCTTGTGTCTGGAAGGGGCAGTGTCAGGGGTAGGGGCTAGGAGTCAGGGCACCTAGGCCAGACCCTCCCTCCACCTCACTGCCCTGGGGTTTTGGACACATATGTCTCCTCTCTGAGCCTCAATTCTCTCATCCATGAAATGGAGATGGTCATGGGGGGGTGGGCATAACTCACCCTTAGCAGCTGCATTCTGAAAGCTCTGGCTAGGGTGCCCGAGGGAGGCCAAGGCAAGAGGCAGCCCCTCACCATCAGACCCTGCGGGGGAACTTGCACTTGCTGTTGGTTCCACAGTCAGAGCCATGGACTCAAGTCAGCAAAGGGAGTGATGCAGAATGGAGGAGACAGCAGGACACTTGAGCTGCGCGCCCAAGGAGTGTGGTCCAGTCCTCGGAGTCCACAGAGCCCCTTCTGTGGTGGGGTAGCGTGCTCCTGACTGTGGGGCCCTTCACATTTCCAGAGGGGGAGTGCAAAACCTTGGGTGTATTTCCCTCTTCCTCTGCCTGGCTTGGCACATGGCAGATGCCCATCCACCACGTTTGGTACATGATGTGCAGTGTGGCAGGGGCACGTCCACCACATTGGGTAGGTGTGTGTCCAGCATGGCAGGGGCACGTCCACCACGTTGGGTAAATGATGTCCAGTGTGGCAGGTGCACGTCCACCACGTTGAGTAAATGATGTCCAGTGTGGCAGGTGCACGTCCACCACGTTGGGTAGGTGTGTGTCCAGTGTGGCAGGGGGACATCCACCATGTTGAGTAGGTGTGTGTCCACCACGTTGGGTAGGCATGTGTCCAGTGTGGCAGGGGCACGTCCAACATGCTGATTGCTTCAAGAGCTGGGCAAGTGTACACTGGCAGTGAACTTATATGCTGATTCATGTTACCCAGAGCTGGCTGGCTTAGCCAGCACTTAATCACCCCTCACTCCTCTTGCTTGCCCTGTGTCCCTGTGAAGAACACTGGACACGGGCAGGCAGTGAGCTCCAGAGCAGATGCTATTCCAACTGCAAGGACCTTAGATAGCATAGAAGGGCCCGCGCTGAGCACTAAAAGGAATCATTTGCTTAGGGTCAGAGACCAGTTCTTGTGGGAGGAGAGATCAAGGGCGGAAGCCTAGTACTTGGGTTCTCAGACCAGACTTCTATCCTTACCTGTATTAGCATTTAAAAAAGGAGTAGCTTTTGGCCTTGTTTATACTCTTAGTCAGTTCTTTTTAAATTTTTTAAAATTAATTTTTGATCTTTAGAACTTGTTTTATCTGCTTTTATTGTTTTTTGACTTCAATGCTTTGAAATATTTCTTGCTGTTCACCTAATGTGTATGTTGAAAAGCTACACGTTTTTCTCTTACATACTCTTTAACTGCATTCCACAAGGTTTACTATGGAGTAGTTCCCAGTCCTGCAATACCGAATGATGTAAAACTTCTACCCTGGGACCAGTGTTGTCACACAGTGGGTTAAGCTGTTGCCTACAGCGCCAGCATCCCATATAAGCACCGGTTAAAACGTCCCAGTTGCGCCACTTCTGATCCAGTTCCCTGTTAAGGCATCTGGGAAATAGTGGCAGATGGCCCAGGTCCTTGGGCCCCTGCACCCACGTGGGAGACCCAGAGTAGCTCCTGGCTCCTGGCTTCGGATCAGCCCTGCTCCAGCCGTTGCAGCCATTTGGGGCGTGAATTAGCAGATGGAAGACCTCTCTTTCTCTCTCTCCATCTCAAAAATAAATTTTTAAAAAATGTCTATCTTGATGTCAAACACTTGGGAGAACACTTATAAGTTTCTGAGCACTCTTTATGTGAGACTTCCTAATTGTTGACTGCCAGTTTGTTGCATCTTGGCCACATAATGTGGACTGCATAACAGCATCCTTTGACGTTTCGGGAGACTTGCTTTCCTTTCACCAGCTTTTGACCTTGAACTGTCTAATGGTCTCAAGCTTCCCCTGAGATGCCAACTCTGTTTCTTCTTGTTACTGAGCACACACAAGTTTGTGGTCATGGGACGTGCACACACACATACGCCCCACACACATTTTTACACTCACACATGAGCACTCAACACTCACACACATACACAGCTGCACATACAGCATAAACGTGTATACACTCACTCACACGTACACTCACAGACATACACGTTTGCACTCACATGTATGCTCATACAAACACATCTACACATCTAACACACACACAAAGCAAGTTTTATACATTTGTATTTGTTTATTTGAGAGACACAGAGAAAGAGAGACAGAGTGAGCTACCAGCCCTGGTTCACTCCCCAGATGCCCACAACAGCCTGGTGCTAAAGTGGGGAGCTGGAAATACAGTCCAGGTCTCCAACATGGTGTGGGGGGGGGGGCAGGACCCTGATTCCGTGAGCTGGAGTCACCAGGCTCCCAGGAGGCTGGAGTCAAGAGCTGGAGTTTGGTATTAAACCTGCGTGCATGCATGTGGCACATGGGGGTCCCAAGCAGTGCCCACCACCTCCAGGAAGCGGCTTTAATCAATAGGGAATGTCAGCTTATAGGCGCTACCACCACACCTGGAAGAGTGGCTGCAGGCAGCCAGCGGTGGGTTCCAGTCCCCTGGGCGACCCCGGCTCGGGGGAGACCCTTCTCTTGGGGATCTCTGGGGTAGGGTGGGCCAGGCAGCAGCCTTCCCTCCCTGGCTGGCCCTGGACCCAAGTGGGGTCCGGGGAACTTCAGTCAGCCATACCCAGGGACACCACGTTCTGCCTCCAGGTGTCAAAGCAGGCAATTTAATTAACCAGAAATTGGGCAGCCAGCGGTGTGACATCACAGTTCCTGGAAACAGGAATTGCAGCCATAACTCTTGCAGCTCCTAACGCCCTTCAGGAGTTTAAATTTTTCAAATGCTTACCCTTCAGTGCCATTTGCTTACCTCCCCACAGGGTCAGGCCCACCTGCTGTGGAACAGCCCCTCCCCTGGCCTGCTGTGGTCCCACCAGGAATTAAGCCTGTTAAGAGACGGGGCGGCTTCGGCATCAGTAATCCAATCTCCCTTGTTTACTGAACTCTGCCATTAGCCGAGTTGAAAGCAAAATGTTTTAATTAAAAAGATTGGCAATAAGTTGGTGTAATGCCATAATTTGCACAGGGCCCCTTCTAGAAAATGACTTCGCCCTTGTCGGGGTTGCTATGACAACTAATGGACGGGATTGTTCCAGCGTGAGAAGCAGCTGGGAGGGGACAGGGAAGGGGAAGAGGGGCCTCTCTGCAGGGGGTCGGTACCCAGAGGTGCAGGCGCGGGCTGGGAGCGTCTTTGTATGCAAAGAAAATAGCACCTCCCTTGGTGCAAAGTATGCAAGCACGTCCCCTGGTTAGAAGGCCAGGTAGCTGAAAATCCAGCAGCCCCAGTGCATATATGGTGGCAGGGCCAATGCAGCCTCCCCACCAGCTTCCACCTCCCCACCCACAGGGGGATGCCTGCTGCCAGGCTAGAGGGACGCCCAGGGGCATGCTGGGGCAGAGTACACTCTGAGGGTCGCACTTCTAATGACCAAGAGTCACTCCCTGCTCTAACCTTGGGGCCAGGTCCACCTGGAAGAGGCAAGCCCTTGGCGGGATCAGAGAAGGAGCGACGTTGTGCAAAGGGACCAGGAGGCTCTGAGTGTTAAATCCTGCATCTGTGCAATGGGCATAGAAGCACCTCTCTATAGAACCCAGCGGATCTCTAAGTACTGCCGTGTTCTGTTCTGCAGCCTTGTTGGTGCTGGGCAAGTGCAGGTGGATCTGAAAGGGCATGGCTGCCACACCTGGAGAGGGGACAGATTCTGTCCCACCGGGGAGCAGGGTGGAGGCGAAGCAGAGCAAAACAAACACAACGGGAATGCAATGGGAGAAAGCCAAACCCAGTGTGTGGCCATTGTCCCAACCCAGCGGGTTCCTGGACTGAGTTTGCAGCACCCTGGCTGGGGTCACCGGAGCCACAGCTCAGAGTGCCACTGGGAAGGCGACCCGGCACCCTGCTGTTCCCATGCCTTAACACCCCCCCCCCCCCCCACACACACACACACCCCTGCTGGGGCAGGAGCTCTCCTGAGATGGGGCCAGGCCAGGCCACCGGCTCTGAGGGGTGCCTGGACCCTGTGGGAGCATCTCCCTCCACACTCAGGGAGTATGGCCCCCTGCCGCTCTGCTTTGGTGAGCTGAGCCCTGCCCCCCACCCCATCCCGGGTGCCCGCTCAACAGGTGGTCCTGGGCACCTGTCATGCACCTGCTTGGAAAGCCCCCCAGGGCTCCTCTGAGGTCCGTGCCAGGGGCTGCTCTGTCCCCAAGCGCTGTTGCCCGCTGTGCGGTTCAAGGAGCCACCTCCTCTCCCTTGCTGGGAGTCGCAAGGCGAAGCGGGGGGGGGGGGGGGGGGACAAGGCGCTGGCCAGGGCACCACAGGCTCCCCTAGTCAGGCGGATGCTGGTTCTCGGCGCCCCGGGGCCCGTCTGACCCGGCCGTGCCGCCTTTATCGGCAGCGGGGAGGGCGATCGATCACGGCAGCCCGCTGGTGTGGAAGGGCAATAAAACAGATATTGACCCGATCCTAATCTGGTCCGCGCCCGCGCCTGCCTCCGAGCCCGGTCCAGACGCAGGGGAGGCGGCAGAGCGCGCTTCTGAGCAGGGGCGAGATAAGGGAACGCAGGGCTGATTGGATTTAACGCAAGCAGCCATGCGAGCCGCCGGGTGTGCTGCGTGCGTGCGTGCCTGCGTGCGGGGAGACGCAGGAGCCGCCACGGGCGCAGAGCCCCACCCCGGAAGGGTCAGCAGTCGCCGGGCAGTGAGCGGAGCGCCAGGCTGGCCCCGACCCGCACCCAGCTCTGCAGAGAGACGGCTCTTTCTACGCCCCTCCTCTGCGCTCCCTTCCCCCATCCCCTGACTCCCCCTCCCCCCTCCTCTGCTCTCCTGCAGGCTTCGGTGGAGACTGCCCACCCCTGGTCCCTGCCTCTGGTGCCGGCTCACACTCTGCACCCCCTTATACTGCAGCACCTGGTCCCCGGGGCCCGGCCCAGAGCTCCTCTCTAAGGCTCATCCCCAGTCTGAGGACTTCCTGTTGTCCATTTGAGGGTGCCCGAGCCTCCCCCCTTCCGCCCTCTGCCTGCTGCATGTGGCTGGGCTGAGGTCCCTCCTCGCCCCTTCCTCTGACACAAAATCCTCCCCAGCCCCACCCTCCAACTTGGTCGCCTCTCTCGCTGTCCACCTGCCCTGGCCCGCACTCACGCTTGCCCTGGTTGACCTCCCTGGTTCTCCCTGGAGGGGCCTGTGCGTGCCCTGTGCCTTCTGTTCAGACCAGTGATCCCACCCCCTGCAGGCGCCTCCCTCCTGCTCTGAGGTCCCCCACTAGGGCCATCCTTGGCCCAGCCGGCCCAGCGCCCCGAGTCGAGTCCCTCTCTCCCATGGCCCTCTCAGCAAGTGGACAGGACACACGTATGTGTCTGCACGTCCATCGCCTGTCCCCGTCTCACCCACTCACCAGCGGCTTGTCAAGCTGATCCCCAGTCTCCATACCTAGGGCAGGCCTCAAAGGGGCGCGATGCCACCACCAGGGGGCTCACTGAATGCCCCTCTGTGCCTCAGTTTCTTCATCTGCACCTCCTCATGTTTGGGTCTTCTGGACTGTGCTGGCCATGGCTGTCCCCAGTGTCACTGGGGCTGAGCTGCGTGGTCTGTTAGGGGCCAAACGGGTGGCTCAGGGCCTCTAGAGCTCTGGGCAGCCCCTGCCTTAGACAAAGCCTCCCGCTCACTTTTTTTGGCTGGGCCCTCCCTTGCTGGGGCTCAGGCCTCTGGGGGATGGGAGCTGGGGGTCCCCAGGGTGTCCCCACCCCCACCCGCACACCCCGTGAGCCCTGGTGTCAGATCCGCCCCCATGATTTGATTTGCCTGTGGCCTCGTGGCATCTCACGCCCGTGCCCGCGGGGCTGGTCTCTTCGGAGGATAATTGTAGGAAGTAATTCCATTTGCTTCAGCCGTGCCACGGTGCACTCCAGGCTAATGGAGCCGGCGTCCTTGCATAGTAAGGCTGTGCTATAGCCAAGCACAGGGTGTTCTTGGAGCAAGGTCTCCTTACCCGTCACGGCTCTGCCCTCTCCGAGCCATCAGCAGGCAGGCTGAGAACGCCGGCGCCAAGGGGAAGGGGTGGGGGCGGCGCTCTGCACACCCCCTGGTCCAGCCTCGGGCTGCCCTGCAGGGATTCCTGTTAGCCCATTTTGTAGGTGAAGATACGGAGAATGGGGAAGGCAAAGGCACACGCCCAGTGTGTGCAACAGCAGGTGGACGGGAAAGCTCGGCTCCTTCCAGAAACCTGCTCACACCCCTCCCATCATCAGCAATACTCTCCTTCTTGACAGGTTCATTTATCAATTTAATGGATTTGGGGCTGGCGCTGTGGCGTGGCAGAGCCTGCAGTGCTGGCATCCCGTATGAGCAACGGTTCCAGTCCTGGCTGCTCCACTTCCGATCCCACTCTCTGCTATGGCCTGGGAAAGCAGTAGAAGATGGCCCAAGTGCTTGGGCCCCTGCTGCCCATGTGGGAGACCTGGAAGAAGCTCCTGGCTTCAGCCTGGCCCAGCCCTGGCCTTTGCAGCTATCTGGGGAGTGAACCAGCGGATGGGAAATCGATCTCTGTCTCTTCCTCTCTCTGTCACTCTGACTTTCAAATCTCAAGGCTGAAGTCAAGTGCCAGCAGCTCTGTCTGGTCTCCCACATGAGAGAGAGAGAGAGAGAGATCCAAGCACTTGGGCCATCGCATGCTGCCTCCCAGGCGCTTTAGGGAGAAGCTGATGGGAAGTGGAGGCAGGGCTCCGTCCCAGTCGCTCTCCAACAGCAATGGCTTAAGCAGCTGCACCACAACACTTAGCCCTGCCCTTTGCTGACTCAGTTTCCCACTTCACAGTGCTGCCTTCTCATGGCTGTGCCCATGTCCTGCCTCCCCTCTGCCCCACCCCACATCCACCACCAGCTTAACTCCCAGCGCTGCAGGCAGTGACAATGTCTCACCTCCTTGTGAGATGCCTCACTGTGTGTCCAAGGCCTTTGCAAGACAGGAGGCTCTAGGGTGCTGTGCACACCCCTTGTCTGCGATGGCCAGAACTGAGCAGATCTGAAGCCAAGGCCAGGAGCTTCTTCCAGGTCTGCAAAGTGGGTTCAGGGGCCCAAGCGCTTGGGCCATCTTCTGCTGCTTTCCCAGGCCATAGCAGAGAGCTGGATCAGAAGTGGAGCAGTCAGGACTTGAACCAGCGCCCATATAGGATGCCGGCGCTGCAGGCGGAGGCTTAGCCCACGACGCCACCGGGCTGGCCCCCAGCAGGCTTATTTTTAAGCTGATGGTTTTGTATGGCACAGGAAGGGTGTTATAAAATATCCAGATGACCCTCAGCAGAAAAAAGGCTTCCGCACCTGCCACGTTCTGTGGACGATCCTGCCGTCTGGCCTGCTCCAGGCAGGAGACTGAGCCACACAGAGGCTCCCTTGCAGCGCAGGCTGACACCTGCCGCTGCACCTGTGCCGCTGCTCTGACGTCACCCAGCAAACATCCAGGGAGGCCCCGCTCCGTGCAGGCTCTGTAGTGGGCTGCCTGTGTCTGTTCAGCAGCTGCAACGAGACACACACGTGGCAGCTTATATCACAGACACCGCGTCTCAGTGCTGCGATGCTGAGGTCTGAGACCGGGGTAGCACCGTCTTCTTAGTGTCCTACGTGATGGAGAGAGACCAGCGCTCTCCTACGTCTTCTCATGGACCCCACTCGTAGGGCTCCTCTCTCAGAACCAGATCACGCCAGAGGCCCTGCCTCCAGTAACTGGGGATTTGGGCTTTAACCTGGGCATGCAGGCAGGACACAAACATTCAGACAACCCCTAGGGCTGCCATGTCCCCACCAGGTGACACCTGATCCATGCAGAATCCAGGGACACTTGTGCTGGCAGACTCGAGCCGGGTGAGGAGCCAGCAGAGCAGAGGATGCACAAGGGAGAACAGGGCGCGGGGAGGGAGGTGGCTGGGGGAGGGGGCCGGGCGGCCACTGCAGGGGACAGACGGTACGGCTGGGGGCATGGAAGAACAGGAGAGGCCATTGCTGGGGCTGGGCAGACCAGGGCACAGTGCCCAGACTCTGGAAGCGTTTGTGAGGGGAGTAGATTGGGTGGGGAGCTCTGGACAGGTGCCATGTGGACAGGACTGGACATTCAGGTGGCAATGTCTGCAACTGGCATTGCATCGGGGAGCCTGGCGTGATGTTCCTGCCTGAGCCCCTGTCCCTGGCCTCCTCACAGGGCTCACTGGGACACGAGCACAAGGACCCAGAGCCCCCCCCTCGGGCCTGGGCCTCACAGGCACCTGCTGCATGCCTGCATGTTCCCGGAGAGCTGTCCCCTGGCCAGGGGGAAGTGCATACGTGTGTATGGAACAGGGTGGGGGTGATCAGCCCTCGGACCCCTGCCCCTGCACCCCGCCCAGCCCAGCCCCCGCTCTCAGGGGAGCGGCTGCCCACCTGCCCCACAATTAGTCCCTCGAGGGGTGAACTCCCTGCCTGTCACAGATCTTGAAGGATGACTTCTTTTCTTCCCATAGGCCTGTGAATTAATTCACACCATCTATTCTCCCAACTCGGATCAAAGGTTGTCAAATTCCTTTACCCACTTAATGATCTGTAATATACCCTTCCATTTCCCGACCAGGCTATTAGGTGGAATAGAATTCATAATGGCCTCCTGACAGCCTCCGTGCACCTGTGGACATGTGCAGGGTCAGGTGGGAGACCCTCGGAGCTGCTCGGAGATGCTGCAAACCAAGCCTCCGGCCACGCAGCAAGCACACCCTTACTGCCAAATGGACTGCGGTCCCTGTGAGGTGGAACACATGACACACGAGCCACCCCTGCCCTTGCCCTGGCCTCGGCAGACATCATTAATCAATTACAGCCACTCTCCTCCTGCATGGAGCTCTGATGTGGCCTCCCCACAAGCCACAGATGACAGAAGTCATGATCAGGACACAAGGACACTGTTGGCCACCCTGGTAAGAGAATTCATTGGTATCTCTTGCCATCCTGCCCATTTTTTTTTTTTTACTTTAACGTGTGCTGCAGCCCTTAAGCCAGAGGTTCAAAGTGGCGGGGGTGCCCCAGCTGAACCTCGTAGAAGCAGTATCCCAATGGACACAGCCCACAGCCATGTACCAGAGGCAGGAGTGGGCAGTCCACGCCTGCCAGCCTCCCCCCCACCCAGCTCTGGGTACGAAGGCAGCTTGCTGGGCAAAGCCAGGCACCATGGGCCTTGAGAACACCTGGCCATGGTCAGAAGTCCTGGGCCCCACCAGGACATGGAAGCAGGACCAGCAAGGCCAATGGTCAAAGCTGAGTACAGCCTTCAGTCGTGTCCCCCAGGCTGTATGAACTGACAGCACTGGAGCCAATTCCAGCTCCTTCCTCCTCTCTCGGGCTCGCTCTGCCCAGGCGAGAGCTGTCTGGGGCTTCCTCTCCCAGCTCCTCCAGGCCTGCAGTGGGTGGGCTACAGGGAAGAGCAGACCTAGCCCCAGTGGGTCCCTAGGAGCCGGGCCATGGGAGCTGCCACCACAGGAAGCCAGGGCTGCAGGGTCCACTCAGTCCACAGGGCACAGCCGAGAGAAGGAACGGGGACAGGGATGAGGTCAGAGGGGAGCTAGCCCGGGGGCTGCAGGGGGTCCCCGCCTGGACAGAGCTGGAGGGCCAGCCGCCTGCCGCAGGGGCCACCCGTCGTCCCCTTGTCACCCTGGGCCACAGCACTCTGCCTCCCGGACCTGGATGGAGCCGCCCTCGCCGGAGCTGCGAGCCTCGCAGCCCCTCACCCCTGCCTCGACCTGAGCCTTTTAAGCAAATCAGCAATGTGATTATTGATCCGCAAAAGAAAAGGAATTAATACAGCCACCCACATCCTTTGAACATAAGAGTATTTAACAATGAACTCTGCTTAAACTTCATAAAAGCCTCTTCAGCAAATCAGCGCCCCGGTATTGATCCGGGGCCCGCCCGCGCGGCCCAGCTGTCTGCATCCATGAAGGACCATTAGTTGGTTCTCTGGACGCTCCCCTGCGCCGTGATGGCCGGCGCCTGCCCCCGGGGGAGCCCTCCTGCCTCCCAGCAGGGCCCAGCTTTCGCTGACTCTCATTTTTCCTGGACTCGGGTGCGCGCCCCGCGGTGCTGCAGCACCTGCCGGCCTGGTGTCCCCCGCTCAGGCCTCTCCGGAGCCCTCAGCGGTGCACTTCTGGAGCAGGAGCCTGGGGCCCCGGACGCATGCGCGCTCTCACTCAGCCTCCCGAGCTCCCGGAGCCACAGACGCCGCGCGCTGAGGTTCGCGGCCGGAAGCCCAGCTGCCAGTTTGAGCGACGTCCTCTCCTTGGAAGTGTGAGTTGGGGCTGGCCTTGCCCGTGGCAGGCGACTGGGACAGCTGCCCGCGATGCCGCGGGCGCCAGGGCTGGATGCTTCCCCACAGAGGCGGGGGCAGGGGCACCCCACTGGCCCTGGCGTGACTGTTACCCTTGGCCCCTGCCCGTCGGCCCCATGTGCCCGTGGCTGTGTGCACATCATGTGGGGGCCTTGTGGTGTCTAACGGAGGCGGGAGGAGGGGACGTCATGGCGCCACCTCTGGGTGCAATCAGCCAGTCCTCTACAGCGGGGCGGGGGGGGGGGGTTGCTGGGGTGCAGGGCCCCGGAGGGCTCTGCCCAGCCCCAGGATGCAAAGAGTCCTGCCCTGCGGCCTCCCAGCCTTGGGTTGAAACCCCTTCCCCTCTGCCCCAGTGGCTCCTCCGGGAAGCAGGTGCAAGACCTGGCCTCTCAGACCTTGCCTGCTCTGTCAGCATCACACAGCAGGGCAGGGGTTGGAGAGCCCCAGAACCTAGACCCCCCAGTCACCAGCCTAGCCCCTTGCAAGTGATCACTGCCTACCAGTGATGAGACATCCACTCACCGTCCTCCATGTGGTCCACAGCCAGCAGCCTCCACATCAGGCGCTCTCTCTCTCTCTCTCTTTCTCCGACCCCCGCTCAGCATTCTCTTTTCATTCTCCTCTGCTCTCCCCCGCACACTCGCCTCTCTGTCTTTTTCTCCTTGTGTCTCATTCCCAGTCCTGTTTCCCTCTCCGTGGGTTTCTTATTTTCCTTTTCGACGTTTCTCTCCTGATGCCGAGTCGGTGTGACCCACCCCACAGGGACCAGTGTCCAGCATTCCCTGGGCTGGGAAGGACAGTGCTCATGTCCAGGTGTGACCCCAGGTTAGGACGCTTAGGACTCGGCATCAGGTGATGGCCGGGCTGCCTGGGCACTCTGCCCGGGGGACTCCCAGGGCTTCTTGGACAGCTTTGCTGCTCACGGCTGCCTCTCAGGGAAGACCAAGATGCCTGTGGCCCTGCAGCGGGTCTCACCTGGAGGGCCACACCGCTGGGGGTGGGCAGCTGGCCAGGGGGCAAGGCGTTGTCCTCACACTCACGGGGCCTCTGTGAAGCACTGGCTCCTATAAGAGTTGGCGGGAGAAAAGCAGGCACCCTTTCGTGTGGGCTGGGAGCTGTCACTCAGACCTTGCTGATCTGTATCCCAGAGGGCACAGGCAGGGGGCAGCTCACCTGGGCGTCTGCACCGGAGGAAGTGGGGTGCCAGGGCTCCCCGAGCTCTGCCGGGCTGCCTTTAGGGCCATCTCAAGTGAAGGCTGCACCTGGAGGAGACGTAGGCCTCAGAAAGGGAGCTGGAATTTGGTGAGAAGGAAGCTAGGACTGGGCCGCTAAGGAACTGCCCCACCCCCACCACCGGCAGGTGCAGCCCGGGACCACCAGGCAGGGAGAGCACCAGAGAGGGTTCTGGAACAAGCCTACCTTCCTAGTGACTGGTCAAGGCTTGTTGAGATCCCCTGAGCCCCTCGGACTACCCCTTGCAACCAGCCTGGGGCTGAGCCCGCCCTCTGTGGGAGGGCTGCCCTCCCGGGAGCCCCTTGCCCGCCACCCCCAGCCCATGAGCACCGGCTGTCGGAAGTCAGAAGTCGCCTTCTCTTCCTGACCCCTCCGCTTCCTGCTGCCCCAGATCAAAGGGCGTCCCCTTGGTGGCAGTTCCTGTCATCGGGCCATTAGCACAGGGGCTGGGAGGAGAGGTGGGAGAGGGAGGCGGGAGCCTCAGATCTGAGCCCAGCAGGGATGGAGGGAAGCAGGGGGCTGGGGGCAGGGAGGCTGGGACCCCACCCCGGGCTGGGACAGGATTCAAGAGTGCCTCCTGGGCCATTTCTGAGCCTTCCTGTGTGGGGGGATCCTGGCCCAGCTAGGAGCGCTCTGCCTGGTGGGGTCCAGGGACCTTGCCCCTGTCCCCAGCAGGGCTCTGCCCTCACCCGGAGGCTGGTGTCTCCATGACGCTCTTGAATGCACCCTGGGGGACACCTGTACTGACCTGGTTCCTCCTGGACACCGAGGGCGTGGTGGCCGGGCTGCACCTTCCCTCCCCCATGCACCAGCCCAGAGCTGCAGGTGGAGCAGGGCAAGTCTGGGTAGGGGTGGGATGCAGTGTCGCCTCACACTCCTGGGAATGAGAAGGGGGCTGGGTCAGAGGCCCAGGGGCCTCCAGGGCTGAGTAGGGGGCTGCGCCCGCACCGAGGATAGACACTGATAGGCCAAGGAGCTTGAGGGTTGAGTGAGGTGATAGGGCAGCGGCTACTCAGGTCTGTGGGGAGTGGGCTGCCATGGCAGTCAGCCCTGGAGGAAGAGTATGTCCTGGCCACACAGGGAAGGCCGTTGCCAACCTCCTTCCCACGTCCCTAGCCTGCGCCCTTGCCTGCTCCAAACCTTGGGGCGAGCCCTAGGCCAGTCGGGCCAGCAGCACTTCCTCTGAGCCAGCAACTCAGACACTGGCTGGAGAGCTTAACCTGAAGTGGCCGACTCAGCAGGAACCGGTGTGCAGACATAGGTCCATGAGGAAGGCGGGCGCCCACCACCACAGGGTCTGCACCCTGCACCTCACCTGCGGGGTGAGGGTGCACCGGTGCCCACCCTGCTCCAGGGGCTCAGCAGGAGCCCCCAGATCTGCCCAGGTCCCTACATGCACCCTGCCCCTTCATTCCAGCAGGTGAGAGGGGCCCACGTGTCAGCCACCCATAGGGACAGTCCTGGACACTGGTTACCTTCTCTCTCGCAGGTGGAGAAATCAAGGCAGAGCAGCCGGAGGTGGCACAGATGGCACAGATGGGGTGTCATCTCGGCAAAGGTGGGCACCGGAGGTGAGACAGGAGGGACCAGGGCCGTCCCCACGTGTGCCTGGCCTGAGGCGGCCCTGCCTTCCTTCCCAAGGTGCACAGCTGAGGTGGCCTCAGAGGCTGCAGCGAGAGCTGTGCTGCTCCCTGGACACGGTGTTCAGGGCAGCGCCGCGGCCTGGGTCCGCACCGAGGCCTCCCAGGATGCCGATCGACCTACTGAGCGAGCCGAGCTAATGGGGCCCACTGGGCTTTGGCTGGCGAGGCGAGGCTGCCTGTAAGCAAGGCTGCCGGTGTGCTTTGTCAGCAACTGCTTCATGCACTATGCAGCAGCACATCACCCTCGCCCTGGCCGGCCGGCCAGCGCCACCGCTGCTTGGAAGCCGAGGCCCGGACACCCCGTGGCGTGCTGGGCTGGGGATGCGGGCCGGAGCCTGCAGACCTGAACTGCTCACTGCGCCCAGCACTGGTGTCCAGGGCAGGAGGCATCTTCCAGGCCTCGCTTATTTTTCCCATAGGAACTTTCTGAAGATCTACTTCTCTCCGCCCAGAGCTTCGACCCTGAAAAAATGGAGATTGGCCCAGCCCCAAGTCCAGCCCGAGCCGTGCTTGCTGCCCTCAGGCCAGGCTTCCAGCCCCTGAACCCTACAGGGCCGTCCCAGGCCTGGGTGCCACCTGTTCGGCTCCATATGCGATGTGGGCATTCAGCATCACACCAAAGACAGCCAGTCCAGGACACAGAAGAACGGGGTTTTTCTTTTTAAAAATTTTATTTATTTATTTGAGAGAGAGAGTTACAGTGAGAGGGAGAGACAGAGAGAGAGTCTTCCTTCCGTTGGTTCCCTCCCCAGTTGGCCGCAATGGCTGGAGCTGCGCCGATCTGAAGCCAGGATCCAGGAGCTTCTTCCTGGTCTCCCATGCGGGTGCAGGGGCCCAAGGACTTGGGCCATCTTCCACTGCCTTCCTGGGCCACAGCAGAGAGCTGGATCGGAAGTGGAGCGGTGGGGACTAGAATCGGCCCCCATATGGGATGCTGGTGCTGCAGGCCAGGGCTTTAACCCACTGCCCCACAGCGCCAGCCCCAAGAGAATAGGTTCTAGCACCAGGTCTGCTGCATGCTGGCGAGGAGAAGGTGGGTGAGGCATGTTGCCACCCTGTGCCTTGGTGTCCTCACCTGTGAATGGCACTGGCACTGAAGAAGTAGCAGCTGCTGAGAGAATCCACTGGCCGATCGCAGGTGCCTAGCACCCAGCATCCGGCAACGGGTGGAACCCCGGGCCAGAAGCTCAGACTCCTCCCCCCACCAACTCCACCCTACTGGGTCAAACCAGCTTTGTAAAACTCAAGGACTCATGTCTCAAAGGGACGTCGTGTGCCATTCGCTCCAGAGGCAGCCTAGACAGGAGGTCAAGACACCAGGGGTCAGATCTCACCGCTGCTTCCAGTCCCTGGGTGAGAACCAGGGCCCCTAGCTTCCTGTCTCCATTGAGCTGTGCTGTGTCCTGGAGCCCCTCTCAACACGCGCGCGCACACACACACACACACATTAGCAAAGCAAAACACAGCAAACAGCTCTTAAATACACGGCTGGCTTGGAAGCTAGCGAGGGACGCTTCCGGGGACAGGAATGCAGAGTGAGCAATCTCAGATGTAGGTCCATGCACTGACAGGGCAGGCGGCAGGGGACAGGCCCCTTGCCAGGGCCTGGGCAGGGGGTGGGGGTGGGGTCCCTGCAGTCACGCCAAGACCAGCCCTGCCTGTGGTCCCTACAGCTCAGCAAAAGGCTGTTATGAAACTAAACAACAGCTCTGTTGAGGCTGTTAAAACCATTCCCCCAACAGCTTTAAACTTTATTACTATTTAAAAAAAAAAAACTCTGTTTCTTAACTTGTAAATTTGGCACATTGATCACCTGACAAGTTCTGTTTTCAGCACACAGATTTTTTTTGAACAATTGGTGTTTGGCAAGTTGATTTTTATTGAATTAGACCATTGATGGATTTTTGCATCTTGGCCGGCTCCCAGTCTCCAAGGGCCTCACCAGAGGGGAGTTGAGGACTTGAGTCCAGGAGAGGAATAAATGGAACTGAGATTCTCCATCCATCCTCTGTCCCTAACTCCCAACACACAACCAGGAAGGGTCACAACTCCAGTTAAAAGTTCTACTAGCAACAAAGCAAACCCTTCTCATTGGAAGCCAGGAGGCCAAAAATCATATCTATTCCTGCTTCATATTTCTACCATGCTCAGGATCTGCAAGTTAAAGGTTCAAATATATGGCAGGAAGCTGCCACCCAGGGTGACTCCAGCGACACTGAACCTCCCCAGCAGAAGGACCTCCCCCAGATCCCATGGAGCTCCTACAGCCCAGGCTCCACGGAGGATGAGCTCCCAAGCACACGTGAGAGAGTCCGAGAGGACAGGCCAAAATGGTCAGAGACACTGCAGACACACACACACACATACACTGTCAGTCCCCACATCCTAGCCAGCAGAACCACTAGCAGGAAATTCTGACATGAAAGCACAAAAGCCATGTAAATTAAAAAGCCACCCAGATATTAGGAAGGAATCAATGATGTTCTTTTCAAGTGAAAAAATACAGTGATTGAAATAAAAGTAAACATTGATGAACAGGTGCAACAACAAGATTAGATGCAGCCAAAGAGGGTGCTATTTTTTTTTTGACAGGCAGAGTGGACAGTGAGAGAGAGAGAGAGAGACAGGGAGAAAGGTCTTCCTTTGCCGTTGGTTCACCCTCCAATGGCTGCTGCGGCCAGTGCACCGTGCTGATCCACAGCCAGGAGCCAGGTGCTTCTCCTGGTCTCCCATGCGGGTGCAGGGCCCAAGGACTTGGGCCATCCTCCACTGCACTCCCGGGCCACAGCAGAGAGCTGGGCTGGAAGAGGAGCGACCGGGACAGAATCCGGCACCCCAACCGGGACTAGAACCCAGTGTGCCGGCATGGCAGGCGGAGGATTAACCTATTGAGCCATGGCACCGGCGAAGAGGGTGCTATTAACAAAGAGGGTGCCAATGAGGAAATTACCCACAACACCGCACAGGGCCATAATGAGAGACCTTCCAAAAAGCGAAAAAAACAAGTAGAGACAGTATCCACAGACTTACCAGTCAAGAGTTCTAAAGAACCAGTAGGGATCACTTTTCAGTTAAATTTAATCACCTAAAAATAATTGTGCATTAATTAAAGAGTTCACCAATGGTATTAAGTAGAACAAAAAAATACTAAAAAGAATAAAGTATTAATTGGACTTACGCCTAATGGTAGAGTTAGAAATGTGCCAGGGGATCCCAATTCAATCCCATCAAGGTGGCATGTACCAATGCCATCTCACTAGTCCAAGTGATCAGTTTCAGTTCACAATTGATCATAGTAATATGATTAAGTGTCAAAGGGATCACATAAACAAGATTAGTGTCTGCTAATACTAACTGATAGAATTAAAAAGGAGAGAACAATCCAACATGGGAAGTGGGATACACAGCAGACTCAGAATGGCAGATGTCCCAAACAGCACTCTGGCCTCAGAATCAGCACTTAAGGCATTTGGATCTGGCTAAAAAGCCCATGAGAGTATTTCAGGATTGAAAAGCCAAGACGCTGTGGCAAAAAAAAAAAAAAATGACCTAAATGAAAGATCTCTGTGAGTGAGATCCCAGTGGAAATAAAGGGCCAACAAAGAAGGAGGTACCTTTCTCAGAAGGAAGGAGAGAACTTCCACTTTGTCTATGGCCTTGTCTAAATAAGATCAGAGTTGGTGAGCTCGAGAGGCTTCTATAGCCTTGGCAGCTCATGACAAGAGCCTCGGGTGATTACTGACGTCATAAATAAGAGTTGTTTTAATTGTTAAATCAACAACAGGAGTCACTGTGCACTTTCTCCCCATGTAGGATCTCTGTCCTTAATGTGTTGTACTATGTGAATTAATGGTATAACTAGTACTCAAATAGTACTTTACACTTTGTGTTTCTGTGTGGGTGCAAACTGTTGAAATCTTTACTTAGTATATACTAAATTGATCTTCTGCATATAAAGATAATTGAAAATGAATCTTGATCAAGAATGGGATGGGAGAGGGAGTGGGAGATGGGATGGTTGTGGGTGGGAGGGAGGTTATGGGGGGAAAGAGCCGCTATAACCCAAAAGTTGTACTCTGGAAATTTATATTTATTAAATAAGTTTTAAAAATTTTTTTAAAAAACTAGAACCAGTAGGAGGCATCCATCCTCTGGTTCAGAAACCACAATGATCCCAAACAGACAAAACAAATCAACACTCGGTCTCGCTTTAGAGAAGGTAAAGAACAAGGAGATTTTAAAAAAAGTAACCATGGAGAAAGAACCGCTAAGGAGGAAGGACTATAGGCAAATCTAGTGCTAATTAAGTGGAGTAATACATCAACAGATAGTGGATAAAGGTGTCAGAATGCTGATGGGAAAGATGTCAGCTAAGCAGCATTTGGAAGAGACGGGAGCTGGGGTCAGCCTGGACATCCACCACCTAATGACTAGAGAGAATGCAGCACACACAACACAAGGTTACAGCCTGAAAAAGGAGTGAAGTCCTGACACTTGCAATGAAATGAATGCAACTGGAGATCATTCTGCTGTGAAATAAGTCAGACAAAAGACAAATGCCACGTGTTTTTCTCCTATGTGGAAGTTAATGGAGTATAAAAATGAGTGGATGTCATATTATTAGGTAGATAGATAGTTATAAGTATTGGTCTTCATGGAATTATACCATCTACATGAAAGTAAACCCTGTTTCCATTGTCATGAATCCCACATTGTGTGACGTTAATATCCCTGTTTTCAAGCAAAAATAGTAGATATGAATATATGTACATGTACACATGTAGTGAATAGAGCAAAAGGTTAAAAATTGTTACACATTAAAATAAATTGTAAAATGTCTCTAGAAGCACAAAGCAAAAGATAAATATCATTGTACCCTATAAATACATGTAATTATTGTTAGTAAAATGTTTTTAATGAAAAAGTAAAAAAGAGATGGTAAAAAGTAAAAACACTTTCAATCAAACAGAAATTGAGTTTTTGGGGGCTGACGCTGTGGTGTAGTAGGTTAAGTCTCTGCCTGTGGGGCTGGCATCCCATATGGGTGCTGGTTTGAGTCCTGACTGTTCCACTTTCAATGCAACTCCATGCTGATAGCCTGGGGAAGTAGTGGAAGATATTATCCCCAGTGGGCCCCTGCACCCACATGGGAGACCTGGAAGAAGCTCCTGGCTCCTGGCTTCGGATTGGCACAGCTCCAACCATTGCAACCATTTGGGAAGTGAACCAGCAGATGGAAGATTCTCTCTCTCTCTCTCTCTCTCTCTCTCTCTCTCTCTCTCTCTCATTCTGTCTCTTTCAAATACATTTTTTAAAAAAATCCTCAACCAAGTACTAGCAAATCGAATCTAATAGTATATTAAAAGAATTATGTACCATGACAGAGTGGGACTTACAACAGAAGTGTGGTTCAACAGAATTCAATCAATACAGCACATTCATAGAACAAAGTTCCTCTCAGTTAACATAGAAATGGCCTTCGGCAACATCCAAATCCCTTTCATGACAGAAACACTTCCAAAACTAATACTAGAAGAGAACTTCTTCAACATGATAAAGGACACTGATGAGAAACCCACAGCTAACTACTTATGACAAACCCACCTACCCAATGTTCCTAAGTTCAGGAAGCAGACAAGGCTACCAGCTCTCATCATTGCTATCCACAATTGTACTTACTGGAGGTTCTACCCAGAGAAATTAGACAAGAAAAGGAAATATAGAGCACCTAAGTAGACTATTTCCATTTGCAAAGGACACGATCCTTTGTGTAGAAAACTGCAAGTAAACCACAAGAAAACCACAAAAATGAACACACAAGTTCAGCAAGTTTGAAAGATCAGCAAACAAAAATCAACCATATTTCTTTTTTTATTTATTTGATAGGTAGAGTTACAGACAGTGAGAGAGAGAGACAGGGAGAAAGGTCTTCCTTCCGTTGGTTAACTCCCCAAATGGCCGCTACAGCCAGTGCTGCGCCGATCCGAAGCCAGGAGCCAGGTGCTTCTTCCTGGTCTCCCGTGCAGGTGCAGGGCCCAAGCACTTGGGCCATCCTCCACTGCACTCCTGGGCCACAGCAGAGAGCTTGACTGCAAGAGGGGCCACTGGGACTAGAACCAGCACACATATGGGATGCCTGCTCTGGAGGCAGAGGATTAACCAAGTGAACCACGACGCCAGCCCCAACTGTATTTCAATATACTTGCAATGAACAATCTGAAAATGAAGTTAAGGGGAAAAAAAAACCATTTACAATAGCATTAAAGAGAATAAAATACTTAGGGATAATTTTTTTTAAGATTTATTTATTTATTTATTTGAAAGGCAGAGCTACAGAGAAGAAGCAGAGAGAACGAGAGAGAGCGAGTGAGTGAGCGAGAGAGGTTTTCCATCCACTGGCTCACTCCTCAAATGGCTGCAATGGCCAGAGCTGAAATTAAGATTTTTTAAAAAGTATTTATAGTGAGCAAAGAAACTGATAAAGCTGTGTGTGGATCCCGCAAAGCACTGACAGTTTGCAGCATAATAAGGGTCAGCTCACGCCTGATCCAAGCCAGCAAGGCGAGGCAGCTGTAAGCACCTGTTCACACTCAGCTGTGGTGAAGTGCGGGGATAGAGCTGGCATGTCTTGTACAAGGCGTGCTGAAATGCTCAGGGAAACTCAGTAAAGCAAAAGCCTAGAAGCCAGGACTGACCCTTTCGTTAGTTTTCTGTGGCTGCTACAGGAAGTCAGCTTGGTGGCGTAGGACAACACCGTCTTGGGGACCAGAGGACAGAACTCCAGGTGTCAGGAAGGCAGGGCCACGCCTCCCCCAGACATTAGCAGGGAGGACCCTTCCCTGCCTCGCCCAGCCCCGGGGGGCTGCCCTCACACTCTGGGCCTGCAGCCGCATTGCTCCCATGTCTGCCTCCATGTGCATAGACCTCTCCTGTGTAGATCTGGATCGAGCTTCTCCCTGCGTGTGGATACATGAGGTGGCATTCAGGATGTAGGCACCAGCAAGGAAGAGCTGAAGTTGGCCAGCATCGCAGCCCGTTCTGCAGCGTGCTGCCCAGACCGCTGCCCTCGTGCACTGCCCATGCACCCTTCCCCCGGGGGCACAGCCCACACCACCTTATGTGTAGCAGAGAATCGCAACTGAGAGCAGGCACCAGCTAAAAAGATCCAATATGGCAACAAGCTGCACCCCCAGACTGACCTAAAGGTCATTATCATAAAATTGCTGTGGCCAGCACACCCACTCCCAGCATGCGCCTGGTGCCACGACAGTTCCAGGATTTCCAAGGAGCCAGGAAATGGGTGGTTCTCAGCTTCACCCAAGCTCCGCCTTCTTTGAATCATCAATTAAGCCCCACCCCGGGCACCACCTCCGGATCTTGTAGGGCCAGCCTGTCTGCACGCACACCTTGGTGTGTACTTTTGCTTTGCTTCTCTGTTAATTTTTATCCAAGTCTCCTTCTTGAATTCCTTCTTGGGATGGAGAAAACCTGGAACCAGCTAGCCCACAGCGTAAGGACAAGGTCCTTCCCTAAGATTCTCCATCACCTCGCTGGCCACAGAAGTAATTTTACAGGTTCCAGACACTGGCATAGAAACATAAAGAGAATTTTAAGAAGTCAATGGCAAACTGAATTAGAAGATAAATTTATTTGGGGGGAAAACATTTTAATTCCATGCATAACTTTTCCATAACACGCCTTTTCCATGAACATTTGAAGACCCCTGGAGCCATAATCACCTACCACAGACTCCAAACCATTGGAAGAAGAGAAAGGAACACAGAAAATTCCAGCACTCAGAGAAGTTAGGAAAAGAGAAAAGTAGAAGTCTAGAAAAATCCAGAACAAAAATGTAGTGTTAGAAATAAAGCTTAGGGGCCAGTGTTGTGGCACAGAGTTAAAGCCACTGCCTGCAGATCCCTGCACCCATGTGGGAGACCCAGAAGAAGCTCCTGGCTCCTGACTCCTGACTCCTGGCCAAGGAAAAGCTCCCAATAGTGAAAATTCCCAAAGGAAAAAGCCCCATCAACAAGATTAGGCCAACACTTAATACCCTGCAGAGGCTCAGGGGTAATGGTGGGGTGGAGCCAAGTTGAATTATTCAAAAGGGGACAAAGTTAGGGGCAGGGTTTGGGCACCACCCATTTCCACAGCCATTTTAAGAAGTATCAAAAGTTTTCTGGTGTCAGTGCATGATGAGGATGGGCGTGTACCCCATAGTAATTCTATTATAAGAGCATTGTAATTGCCTAAAAAGTCATCAGGCGATACCTTCTCCAGCTGTGTTGGAATTTCCAGCTAGCACTCGGACATGGTGGGGGGGATGTGTGTGTGCAGGTGCATGGGGGCTGTGCCTGCCGCAGGCACAGAAAGGGAGCCTGGATGGTGTACAAATGGGGGACTTGTTCTACAGGCCCAGCCGGGCTACCATATGGGTTGGCTGCACTTGTCCCATGGTGCATCAGCTGTGGCTGTCAAAATGCGAATCACTTGGAATTGTCAATCACGGTCACCTGGGGCCAGGGAGGCGCTGTCAAAGGCAGGTTGGCTGGGGATGTCAATTACAGAGCCCCTGCCATTGCAAGGCTGGGCCAGGAGCTGTCCAGCAGCTGTTCAGCTGGAGCTGTCGAATCTCAGCTTGGCTGGAGCTGTCAATCACACACCCTCACTGTAGGGTGGGTTGGCAAGAAGCTGTCAGCCTTAGCTCCTCTAGCTACCTGTGTTTCCACAACAATATGCATGGATTTCAATTTTTTTTACACCAGCAAAAATTTGTGTCTTCATTCATGGTTTTTCCCTGAACTTGAAATCCCTCCTATGTGTGAATATTCTCTCTCTCCCTCTCTCTCTCTCTCTCTATTCCTCCCTCCCTCCCTCCCTCTTTTTCTCTTTTTCCCCCTCCCCCACCCTCGCCCTCGGTTATGTTTCTCCAGAAAATCCTAACATAACACCTGTCTATATCTTTGTCCATCCATTTCTATGCCAGGCTAAATGTTAACTCATACTGATGTCTCCAACTCTAATCCACTACCACCTTCCCCTCCCTCCTGTTCCTCTGTGCCCTCTCATTTCAGCAGAGAGAAACCTGGCTCCCACCATCCACCATTCACAGATACAAGTGTTCAGTATATAGTAGAGTGGTTTCAGGATTGTCAACCCATACTACTGTAGGGAACGACTTTATCAGCTGGAATACTATGCTTTTGCACAGTTTCTCTTGCTGTCAGCCTTACAGCTCGCCACTCTTCCAATGTGTGAGAGTATTCATACGTGTGTAATACAGCTAGATTCTTCTTCATGTATTCATTTATTTTTTTAAGGAATACAAATTTTGTAAGTACCACTTTAGGAATATAGTTATTCTTCCCACCATACCTGCCCTCCCAACCACACTCCCACCCCACCACCTCCTCCCTCTCCCCCTTCTCAGTCCTTTTCTCTGTTAAGATTCATTTTCAATTACCTTTTTACACAGAAGACCAACTCAATACTAAGTAAAAATTTCAACAATTTGCATGCACATAGACACACCAAAAGAAAAAAAATGTTTTAGAACAAGTTTTACAGTTAACTCTCATAATGCAACTCTTTGAGGACAGAGGTCCTGCATGGGGAGTTAGTGCACAGTGACTCCTGCTGTTAATTTAACAATTAACACTCTTACGTATGATGTCAGTGACCACCTGAGGCTTCTGACATAAGCTGTCTAAGCTATGGAAGCCTTTTGAATCCACAAACTTCTTCAGTATTTAGAAAAAGCCATAAGCAAAATGGAAGTTCTCTCCTCCCTTCAGAGAAAATCACATCCTTCTTTGATGGCCTTTTCTTTCCAATGGAGTCTCACTCACAGAGCTCCTTCATGTAGAACATTTTTTTGCCACAGTGTCTTAGATTTCCATGCCTTAAATGCTCTTACAATCTTTTCAGCCAGACCAGGAAGCTTTAAGGGCTGATTTTGAGGTCAGAGTGTTGCTAAAAGCAATTGTCATTCTATGAGTCTGCTGTGTGGACTGTTTCCCATGTTAGACATTCTCTCCTTTTTAATTCTA